>NC_143483.1:20977427-21290260 GCF_027475165.1 Benincasa hispida
GGGTTGGAGAGGAATTTCGTGAAGATTTCTTGTCTTCAAAGGTTAGTATGACTAAACCCTATTATTCTCCTCTTCTCTTTTGTTAAACATGCTATAAATTTGTATAAAATGCATAATAGGTTTTTTAATTTTATTTATTATATGTAAAATTGAAATTGGGTAATGATCTTGCTTCCGTCTAGGGTTTTCACAAATCTTCAGTATCAAGCACTGAAAGTATATTATAATTTGTTATAATATATAGTATGCATGACTTAGGGTTTCATGTGTTTAATATAATTTATTATATTAAATTATGAAATACTTAGTGTATGTTATGGATGGAAAATCATGTCTATAGTTTTATAAAGTGTTATAAAAAGAATTAGACTTTTAAAATCTATAACAAAGATAAGATGCATGCTAACCTAGGGTTAACACATAACAACTTGTTTTAATAAATTAAAATATGTCATTATCTTGTAAAATAATAGTTACAAACTCACACTGGCTAAATCATGTTTAAGGTTGGAGATACTTAAGTTGACAGTTTATGGAACACCTGCTACTTGGGGATTTTAGCCAGTTCTTATGTATTGTTAACCTGGATTTATGAGCATGCATGAGCGATGTGGGGTAAAAAATTGGTTTATCACTTAGACATCGTAGGTAAAATCCAAATATAAACGTTATACTTGGATAATCACCTAGACTTAGGTTATTTTTAGTCAGAAAATACCTGAGTAAACATTTATCCAAAACAAATAGAACACTTTAATGGGAGATTAATAATATATACGATATATTGTGTTTAGCTCTCACGTTCCTAATAGTTCACGAGCTCGGTTTTGTGTCGCTTTTAGCGCGACTACTTCATTCGGAAAGTATTAGCATGGGTCAATAACAAGGTGAATAGGGGAAGTAGTTCATAGTAAGTGGGTGAAGAAAATGTGTCAACATATCCTATAGTCTCTTCCATTACGTTGCACCATGAGATTTCTATGTTCCACCTGTATGTCATTTTTAAGCTACCACCCATTCGGAGGGTTGTAACATAGGGATCGAAACATCGCAAACTTAAAAAATAATAGGGTTTCTTAGTTTGCTCTTTAGCATTGTTTTTTGATTCGGGAGTTTGTTGATTCTGTTCTTTGAAATCTGAAAATGGAGGGTCACACTTACAAGAGTTGCTAAGCATTAATAAGTTCTTAACCAAAAACAATAACTAAATGGCTATAGGAATAAAGAGTTATTCTGGTATTAGTATTTAGTCAAGAATGTCTTGCTTTAGTGAAGGAGTATTTAACTGCCCCTCGATAGCATCTATTCTGACTCACTAAAGTATCTTTGCAATTAATAATGAAATATGGGTACATTATTACTTTGGATAAAATAAATTTGGATTTAAAAGCAATTTACTAATAATTTTTTTTTTATATTATCAACATGTCAAATTCTATCATCGAACTTTTAGCTTTCAATAAGATTAATGGCAAAGGTTATTCAACCTGCAAATCGAATATCATTACAATACTAGTTGTAGGTGATTTAAAGTTTGTTTTAACAGAGGAATATCCTCTAGTTCCAAGCTCAATAGCAAATCGAAATGTTGGGGATGCGTATGACAAATGGGTTAGGACAAATGAAAAAGCTTGAGCCTATATCTTAGCCAGCATGTTTGATGTGTTGACTAAGAAGCATGAGAGCATGGTCACTGCTAAGGCGATCATTGAATCATTTCAAGCAATGTTCGGACACCGTCCTCATCTATTCGACTTGATGCTCTCAAATACGTTTACAATTCCCTTTTAAAGAAGGGGACCTCTGTTAGAGAACATGTCCTAGATATAATGGTCCACTTCAATATCATAGAGGCAAATGAGGTTGTCCTAGATGAAAAGAGCCAAGTCAGCTTCATTATGGAATCTCTTCCAAAGAGTTTCCTGCAATTTCGTACAAATGCATTAATGAACATAATAGAATATAATCTGACTACTCTTCTTAATGAGCTTCATACTTATCAATCACTAATGAAAAATAAAGGTCAAGAAGGGGAAGCAAATGTCGTAATCCCTGGAAAATTCTAGAAAATATCGTCATCTATGACTAAACCCTCTGGTAAGAAGTCTTGACCTTCTACTTATAAAGACAAAATTATCTAGATGAAGAATAAGGGAAAAGGGAAAAAAAAAGCTCCAGTAAATAAGAGCAAGGCCAAAGTTGCTAAAAGTAAATGTTACCATTGCAACAAGGATGGACACTGAAGAAGAAATTATCTAGAGTACCTTGCACTAAAGAAAGCTGAGAAAGAGAAACAATGTAAATATGATTTACTTGTTATTGATACGTGTTTAGTGGAAAATTATCATTTGACCTGGATATTAGATTCGGGCGCTGCTAACCATATTTATACTTTCATTTAAGAAACTAGTTCCTGGAAACATCTGGCAAAGAATGAGATGACTTTCAAGGTGGAAACATGTGAAGTCGTTTCAGTCGTGTAGTGGGAGATTTGAAGTTATTTTTTTTGGAGATGCCTACATTTTGTTAGAAAATGTATATTATTTACCTGATATAAAAAGGAGCTTAATATTGATCTCTTGTTTACTAGAACATATGTATAAAGTTAGTTTTGATATCAATGAAATGTTCGTTAGTTCAAGAGGTGTTCTATTATGTTCTGCTAAACTTGAACGAAAGTTATTTTAAATATAGAGATGTTTAAAATAGCTAAAACTCAAAATAGTTATGTTCGGCTAAACTTGAAAATAACTTATAATTGTTAAACCCAACTAAAACGAAAACTATTTTAAATATAGAGATGTTTAAAATAACGAAAACTCAAAATAGAACATGAAAATTTTCTCCTAATGCCTATTTTTGGTACTTAAGACTTGGACACATAAATCTCAATAGGATTGAGAGATTTGTAAAAGTGGACTTCTAAATCAGTTAGATGATAACTCTCTACTAAGTGGTAAAAAGAACCTCTAGAGCTGAGATCTCTTACAAGAAAAGATCTAAAAGCCAAAGAACCTCTAGAGCTTATACATTCTGACCTCTAAAGTTTGATAAACGTTAAAACTCGAGGAGGATCTGAATATTTCATTAGTTTCAATGATGATTATTCTAGATATGGTTATATTTACCTAATGCATCATAAGTTTGAAATTCTTCAAAAGTTCAAGGAATATAAAACAGAGGTTGAGAATCTATTAGGTAAAAAGATTAAAACACTTCGATCAGATTGAGGTGACAAGTATATGAACCTGAAATTCTAGGACTATTTGATAGAATACAGAACTCAATCGTAGTTCAAAGCACTCATACGCTGCAACAAAATGGTGGAGTGGAGAGGAGAAATAAAATCCTATTTGACATGGTTCGTTCGATGATGACTTACACTCAGTTTCCTAATTCATTTCGGGGATCTGCAGAATAGACTGCAGTATACACTTTAAACCTGGTTTCCTTGAAAAGTATTTTAGAAACATCATACAGGTTATGAAGAGGCATAAAGGTAGTTTACATTACTTTAGGATTTGGGGATGTCCAACACATGTGTTGATGCAAAATTCGAAGAAATTGGAACGACGTTCTAAAGTATGCCTTTTTGTAGGATACCCCAAAGAAACAAAAGGTAGACTGTTTTATGATCCTCAAGAAGATAAAGTGTTTGTATTGGTAAATGTTACATTCTTAATGGAAGACCGTATAAGAAATCATCAACCTCACAGTAAACTAGTATTGAATGAAATGTCCAAAGAAACTACAGATGAATCAACAAAAGTTATTAATCAGGCTGGTCCCTCAACAAGAGTTGTTTATGAAACTAGCACAATTGGTCTAACACAACCATCTCAAGAGTTGAGAGTGCCTCGACGTAGTAGGGGGGTTGTTCAACATCTTGACTGTTACATGAGTTTGATAGAAACTTAGGTCGTCATACCTGATGATGGCTTGGATGATCCATTGACCATAAGACAGACAATGGAAGATGTGGATCAAGACTAGTGGATAAAAGTCGTGGACCACGAAATGTAGTCTATGTGCTTCAATTCAGTCTGGGAACTTGTAGATCAACCAGATGGAGTAAAACCTATTGGTTGCAAATGAATCTACAAAATTAAACGAGACCATGCTGGTAAGGTACAGACCTATAAAGCTAGACTCATGGCAAAAGGGTTGACCTAAGAGAGAGGGTTGACTATGAAGATACCCTCTCTCCGGTTGCCATGAATAAATATATTAGAATACTCTTGTCCATTATTTCCTTTGCGATTATGAAATATAGAAAACAAATGTCAAGACAACTTTTCTTAATGGATATCTTGAAGAGAGTGTTTATATGTCTCAACCAAAAGGATTCATTAAACAGGGTCAAGGGCAAAATGTTTGCAATCTTAAAAGATCCATTTATGGGTTAAAACTATTGTGGTTAATGCCCTAAATCTCGTAGGGTCCTGTAGTTTGTAATTGTATTGTACAAACATTTTATTTATTTAATAAAATATGAGATGTTTTATTTGACATTTAGTAGCATTAAACCCACAAACCAATATACTAACATCCAAAGTTATCTTTTGTTGATTAAATATATTTGTGGAGATATACAAGTGGATCATATTTAAGTGATAACCTAAATGGTCTGTAGTAGATGGATAAGACTGAGTATCTTATCTTAGTGATACTACGAGTACGGTCCATTTTGTAGATGTTACAATTGTTGTAACACAAATGATCTGATATTGATAATTCATGTGGATACATGTGAACGAGGGTATTCTATACAAAAGAGATTGCATAAGACCGGATCACGATGTCTAGTCTCATTATTTAACATTGTTCATAATAGAGAATTACATTTAACGAGGATGACCATATGTGACATGACCTAAATCTTGAGTGAGTTGTGAACTCCTGCCTATGAAGGCGATCCTTTTATTTGTATGGGTGAGAGTGGCCAGATCGTCGACTCAAAAAGCCTACAATTTTTCGGATTCGTTTGATTGGGAAATTGAAAACACAACCACACAAGATAGAATTTACTCCTTCCCTAAGATAGGGGTAAGTAGATAAATTTCTCTTTTAAGGCTTATTTCAGGGCTTGAACAATGTAGCGCCACACCCTCTTTTAGCCCGAGAGGGATTTAGTCATTGTTGGACTATGATTTATTATTCATTAGAGGGATCTGTGGTACTTAAGAAGTTAGATGTAACTACAGCAACAAAACGGTAGTTTTTGGTACAGCTGTACTTACGAACAATTTGTGAAGGGTCATAAATATATCTATAGTGCGAACAAAACAACTGTCAATCTTTAGTGGAATGCTCGACAATTAATGGATGTTGAATAATATAATTAAAGGAGTTTAATTAATTATTCAAGTACCATTGGGGCTTCAAGCTATAGGTCCATGAGGTTCCCTTTGTAGCTCAATAGCGATTAAATGAGAATACATTTTAGATTAATTTAAATTGTTCAAATTAATTGAGAGAATTAATTATATGTGGTATAATTTATTTATTTAATTATATATGATGTAATTACTACAATGTATTTGATCAATTATAATATAAATTATATTTGAGATGAAATAAATATTTGAATATGATTCAAATATTAATTATATGAATTGGATTCATATAACTAAATTTAATATAATTGATTTACATATAATGTCATTGGTAAGAGAATTGAAACTATAGGTTATATTGTATATGATACAAAATTAAACCATAGGTTATATGTTATATATGATATAATATATAGTTATGTACATAGATATATATAGACATATAACAAGTTCGTTATTATATATATATATATATATATATATATATATATATATAAAAATTAAATTCATTTTTAATTTTAATTTTGAAATTAAATTCATTTTTAATTCTCTTCTCCTCTCTAGCAATTCCCTTTTTCTTCCAAAAAGTCAGAGCCCACAAAACTCCTAGATTCTCATCCTAGAGAATACAGAGGAAACCATTTTATGGTGCCCATTTGAGATAAATTAGGGTTTCGAGTTCCTGATTTTTTGCAGAAAAGGAAAAACATGAAGATTAGATTTTCAACAGTAAGTCTTTATTCTCCCTATTCTATTTTTTCTTTTTCTTATTTATTTATAAGCATGTTGAATTTTATATTAAATGCATAATGTTCTGTATTTCTTCTGTAAAATTAAAAATTTAGTAAAATTTGAGATTTGGGTCCGACCCCCGTTTTCAATCAAGGACCTTCACCAGATTCTTCAATAACATGTATCTCAATCCTAGAATATAAGATTTGACATTGCGATCAAATCTTATGGCTTTGAACAAAATGTTGACGAACCTTATGTTTACAAGAATATTGTCAACAAGACTATAGTTTTTCTGGTACTATATGTTGATGAAAGACTATCGCAATTACAAATAGGGAGATGCTCAATATGTTCTTGGAATCCAAATAATTCGTAATCGCAAGAACAAAACGTTAGCTTTATCTCAAGCATCCTATATAGATAAGATGTTGTCTAAATATAAGATGCAAAATTCCAAGAGGGGTTTATTACCTTTCAGGCATGGAATTCGTTTGTCTATAGGAACAATATCATAAGACACCTCAAGAAATTGAGTCTATGAAACCAATTCCATATAAATTAGCAACTGGGAGTTTGATGTATGCAATGTTGTGTACACGCCTAGACTATATTATGCAATAAGAATAATCAGCAGATTCCAGTCCAATCCTGGATATGATCATTAGATTGCCGTTAAGAATATCCTCAAGTATCTTTAGAGAACAAGGAACTATAAGCTTGTGTATGGTACTAAAGATATGATTCTTACAGAGTACACTGATTCTGATTTTCAAACCGATGATCAGGATTCTAGGAAACCTACTTCGGGATTAGTATTCACTTTAAATGGAGGAGGTGCAATATGGAGGAGTATAAAACAAAATTGTATTATTGACTCCACCATGGAAGCGTAGTGTGTAGTTGCATGTGAAGTACCAAAAGAAACAGTATGGCTAAGGAAGTTCTTGACTGATTTGGAAATAGTTCCAAATATGCATCTGTCTATCACCCTCTATTATGATAAAGTGGAGCAGTTGCAAATTCCAAAGAACTAAGAAGCCATAAGTGCGGAAGCACATCGAGTGCAAGTACCACCTCATCAAGGATATAGTACACTATACATAAGCTTGTAAATAGTTTTAGTATTATCTTTGGCTTTGACATCAAGTTCCTATTTGGGTTGCTAAATTGCTCATGGCTTCTATTGATAATATTAGTTGTTTGGTAGTCATTGGTTTGTTGATAAAGTGAGTTGTTGTTATGTTAATATCTTTGTTAGTAACTTTTGTTATCGTTGGTAGTCATGTTATTTTTGGATTTATAATTAGTGTACTAGAAGACTTTAATGAATGTATTGAAAATAATCTTGGTGATAAGTTGTTTGTAATTTTGATATTGGAACATACGACTTATAAATAGTTTTGTTGTTGATCAGTGTTTGGCTGTATGTCCTAAAACTCGCAGTATGTAATCTTTAAACATATTCTATTTTCAATAAAGTTGTTATTGAGGTTTATTCAATAAAGTTGTTATTGAACTTGTAAACTGCACTTGTAATAACCTAAATCCAATAAACTAACGAACCCCTGGCTATAGGCATGAATGCTTGAACTTTATGCAGAGACATCAAAGTGGATCAAGTTGGAGTATATAGCCAAAATAGTCAATAAGAATAAGGATAGGGTTGGGAACCTTATCTTGAAAATATGGATGCGATGCACTTTGTATATAATACAAATGATATGAGTCCAAAATCGTTCATGTAGAGACATACGAGTGGAGGCATCCTATTCAAAAGATGTTTGCATAAGACTGGGCCATGAAATCGTCACTTTTCTTTATAATAACCGTTACTTTTAAATTAACTATTTCAAATTCGATACCTAAGGTAACTCGATCTTAATCCTGAGCTAATTATGAACTCCTATTTATTCGAGATTATCCTTTAATCTGCATGGGTGACAAAAGCTCATCATCGCCGCTTGATAAGCCTCCCATTTTAGGGGTAAGACTAGATAAATAGCTAGGGTCATAGTTTTGCAAGATGAAATTCACTCCTACCTGACTTCAGGGATAGTAGATATGTTGTTCCCTTAAGTACTGACTCCTAATCTTGAATAAGGAGCCTCGCCCTCTCTATGACTGAGAGGGACTCGTTTTAGTGGTAAGACCACAAACTAATTGTTCATTAGTGGATTAGCTGAGACTTCAGGAGCAAGATATATTAGAAGGGTAAAACGATAATTTTGACCCAACTGTAAATACAAACAACCTGTGAAGGATCAACTTATTGATTATGGTTAAATCGAGTGGACAGAAATATATCTACACTGAGGAGAGTGAAACTATTGGGCTTTAGTGGAGTGTCTCGATAGTTAATGAATATTAATTAATTTGGATTAAAAAAGTTTGGCCAATTAATCTCAAAACATTGGAGTTCATGATCTGTAGGTCCATTAGGCCCCTCTACTAGCTCATAAATGGATTAAACCTTATTATAGTGTGTTGGGAAAATTTGAAATGTTCAAATTCGAATAAGGGTTTGGATTATTATATTTGATATAATAAATGTTTAGTTATCAAAATACAAAAAAAATCGGAGAGTTAAAATATTTAAATTTGATTTAAATATTATATATGAATATGGATTCATATTTGAATTAGGTATTTTATTAATTTGATATTTGATATTAAATTAATTTTAAATTAATTAAATTTTTTAATTATTTATTTATTTATGAAAAAATTTTGATTTTGGAAATTCCAATTTGATTTTGATTTAAAAATAAATTGGTTTTAATTTAGAATAAATAAATAAATGATTTTAAAATAAAAGTGTGATAATCCCACGTACCATTACACCTAATTAAGCTTTTTAATGGAAAATTGGGTGTCAAATTGTAATGAATTTTATTTGCATGCCAATTTTATATAAATACATGTTTTAATACAAATTAAAAGGAGAATTTAAAAAAAAAAAAAAAAAAAAAGCTGAAGCTGAAATTAATTTTCTTTTTTGAAAATTTTTCTCTCCAAATCCAAAAATCTAATTTCCTATCAATTTGGGTTCCACTACCCATTCTAAGACCACAAAAATGGTAGAGAAGCTCTTGTGGTTGTCTACACCAAGGTTTCACGAAAAAATTCACAGTAGATTAAAGTAATTAAGAGAATTCTTCAAAAGTTGTACATATTAACCTTAAATTCTAGAAATCTAATATTGCATGTTAATTCACTAAAATTAATGTAATTAGAGTAGTTAGATTCTAAATTACTTCTTAATGTTGAATGTAAACTCTAACAATAAGTTCATGGTTTATTATATATAATTTTGTCTTTGATATCAAATTTTTATTTTCATGATTGGGTTGTTAAATTGTTAAATTGTTCATGGCTACCATAGCCCAATTTTGTACTAGTGCCTTTTCCTTTAGATTTGACAAGCTTAATTGCTTGGTTTCAAAAAATTTGTTGATGATTTTTATTAAGTTGTTTTTGTTTATAAGTTTAAAATTTTCCTAATGAAACTAAGAAGAAAATTTTAAAATATCTCAATTAGTGAAAACATCATGTTAAATAATCTATTGAACTTTTGTACTGATCTTTACTTTTTAACCATAGTTTTCGATATGTTAAGAAAATGCTTTTTTTTTTTTTTTTTTTTTTTTTGCAGGGAAAACCTCCAGATTGGGAGGATTTTGTTGGTATGACGAGATTCAGTTGCACGAATATTTTGGTTTTGTTCTCCTTTTTATTGGATGTATCTATATGACCCTCGAAAGTAGACAATCAACTCTCTAGATCTTTAGACTTTAGAGCTTTATGTATATACTAGTCAATATAACTTGTTGATAGGTTAGTTAAACAATTTATCACTTTCTTTGTTGTGAATTACTTAATTTTTGTGTTTGTTTAAAATTGAGTTGTATATAAAATCGCAATTAATATTTTTGTTTTTATACATGTGTCAATAAAAATATTATTGATTTGTACATGCGTAAGGAAAGAAAAAAGTATATATATATATATATATATCAATAAAAAAACCATAAGACATTTAATAGCGAACAATTATTGATAAAAATTAGGTAAAAATCCAATATTAAAGATGATCTTCAATGTCGGTTCAAAATCGACATTGAAGATAGTATTCAATATCGGTTGATAACTCATATTGAAGATAATTATCATTGAAATCTTTGTCATCTATAATGTCGATTGTAAACCGATATTAAAGACGTTTTATAACACAATCTTCGATGTCGGTTTTCAACCGACATTGTACCCCTATAATATCAGTTTTAAACCGATACTAAAGCCCAATTTTGTAGTAGTGTGCTAGTAGGGTCACTTACGGAGTATTTTTATACACACCATTTCTTATGATATGTTTTCAAGTAAAGGCAAAGGATAGATCAACGAATGACAAGAAGAATTCGTGACCATGCCCATGAGACTAGATTGAAGAATCCGTGACCATGCCCATGAGACTATATTGACGTTTCTACATATGTTTTATCATGTATTTCATGTTCTAGATTCTTGTAGTCAAATGTTTGATATCATTATTTTTTTTCTTATTTTAAACATATGTTCAGGGATACACCGAACAAAGGTTTTTCGTTATTTTTAACATTTATTTTGTTGAAATGCTATATTTTATATATATATAAAAGGTTTGATTCTTTTTATTTAAGTTGCAAAAGGTTTATTTTCAAGTGTATACATGTATGTAATAACATACTATTAACTAATGTTAAAAAAATATTATGCTAATTACCATTAAGTTAAATTCGTCGTATACGTTTTCCTAAATTAAAAGAATCTAAATTTTGTTGTAATGACACACATCATTAAAGTCAACATCAAAAAGTATTTGGGATACCAGAAATTTAATGCAATAAATTGAGGTGGTGGATGGTAGTTGCTTACTTTACACGTAAGTAGCTAATTCTTTATGGATACTTATAATCATTCACTAAGCACATCTCTCTCCCTTACACACCTATCTATTAGTTTTGAGTGCAAACATAGATAGTAGGGACTTAATTAGAATGCATGTAGTATTATTATCTACCAATAATAGATTGTTTGATTTCTATCATTGAATGATAGAAGTCTATCGTAGTTTATTATTATCGATAAATAGTGATATTCTGTTATATTTAAAAATATTTAAATAATTTTATCATTTAAAATAACTATCCATAAAAAAATATTAACGATATTAGTTATATTAATTTAAAAACTATACGATTTCTGTCAATTAGAGAATAACTTAATTAATTAAGACATTTGTTTTTGATAGAAAAAATTAGAGAGAAACAATTTCTTTTCTTCTATATGTTTGTTCCAAAATAAAAGAATCCCCAACATATGTTGTTA
Organism: Benincasa hispida; assembly: GCF_027475165.1. Lineage (NCBI taxonomy): Eukaryota > Viridiplantae > Streptophyta > Magnoliopsida > Cucurbitales > Cucurbitaceae > Benincasa > Benincasa hispida. The sequence continues at coordinate 20,988,863 of NC_143483.1, forward strand.
AAAAACAAAATAAATAAATAATAAAAGAGAAAACAACTACAAAAGGCTATATAATATATATTTTTTTCAAAAATAGCGTTAAATTATTTAGAAAAAGTAAAGAGGTAGAATTGAAGTTGTCTTAAATCTATCATTTATAAATTTAAATTTCTAATTTACCATTCACTAATGGCATAATGGGACTATTTAACTTGTAAGTAGATTTTTTTAATTCAATAGGTATAGTTGATGGTAACAAGACAACTATCCTTGTCGAGTTGTGTACTCCACAAATTAATGATTTTAGGGTGTCATCCATAAAAGTAAAAATAAAATCATTGTGAATGTAAAAATATTGTCATTTTTTAATTATCCAAATGTCAAGTGATATTAAAAAAATATATATTTTATTAGAAAACTCAAAGCTTTCCAAAAGGAATAATTGGAAAAAATTAGAAGTTTTAGTTATTTATAAAGAAACCAAGAAACTATGTCACAATGAATCTTTAGTAATTTAAAATTTTATTTTAATCGATGAAGATTAAAATAAGTTATTTTAAAAACTTATTCATAAAATTTATTTTATCATACTACAAATAGTGATTGTAGTATGATAAAATACTATGAATTTATTGTGGAGCTAACGTTATGCAATTTAATAAACCAACTTATTATAGTAAACCAACCACTAACTTTTTTATGGCAATTTAATGCAATAAACTACAGCTGGGTTGATTTTGTGCCTTATACATTACATTAATGTCTTTCTACATTTAATTTTGATGCTTAATCCCAACTGTTTACTTTTGCTCTCTATGAACCTAATTGATTATGAATGCTACGAATAGTATGTACACGTGTTGGGTTTGAGTTCGAAGAGTATTTTAGACCGATCAAAAAATTCAGGTTGGTCGAGTTGGTTACTCAAAAACTTCAAAGAGGGTCTCCATTCTCCAACTCAATCCTTAAAATTCAAGTTTGAGTTCGGTTATGTTGTTGGATTATTATCATATTTTTCTTATTAATTTAAAATATTTCGATTTATCTACAACACATGACTTAATAAATAAAATATTGTATAATTCAAATGTCAAATATCAAATATATATCCATGTTATCTATTACAAGCTTTAAACAAATATAAACATCATAACAATTGTTGGGAATGCGACCAAAGTCTCACATTGGCTAGATAAGGGGAGGATCATGAATATATAAGTGATGACAATTATTTTTATTCGTATTAGGTCTTTTGGGGTGAACCAAAAGTAAAGCCATGAAGATTTATGTCCAAAGTGGACAATATCATATCGTTGTGGAGATAGTTGGAGGGTCGTTGTCCCTATCAACAATACTAAAAGAATAACATCAATTTAAGTCCTAACCGAACAAAAATAGAAAAATCCCTATCAACAATACTAAAAGAATAGCATCAATTTGAGACCTAATCGAACAAAAATAGAAAATTTCAATCCAACTTAACCGAGAATCATTTGAATAACCCAACTCATTGATGCTATCTTTTCATCAATCAAGTACAACAATTTTCTTGGTCCAGTCATAAAGAGTTATTCAAGTACAATATGACAAATAATATAATTTGATACCTATATTTATATAAATAAAAACAAAAAATTAAAATTGAAATCTATTGATGAAGTGTCAATATGTTAATATTGTTGTTCCTCTCTTCCTCATTATATCCTTCTACTTTTACCTATTTTCTTCGACTACCTATATGTTATGATATACATTATAATATATATACATACATACATACGTGTATACTTAAATCATTAAAATTTTAATACTTGAACTTCAAAAGTCGTGTTTAGTAAATCAATAAAATTGACACACTATTATAAAATTAGGCTTTAATGTCAGTTTAAAACTGATATTAAAGGATACAGTGTCGGTTGAAAAACCAACATTGAAGATCGTGTTATAAAAGGTCTTTAGAGTCGGTTCTAGACCGACATTATAGGTGACCAAAATTTCATTACAAATTATCTGTAATGTTGGGTTGAAAACCGACATTGTACATCATCTTCAATATCAGTTTAAAACCGACATTGTATACCATCTTTAATGTCAGTTGTTTACCAAATTTTTTCAACAATTGTCTGTTTTTTTAATGCCTCACTTTTTAAATTATCCAATCCATTTTTAATATTGGTCAAAGAGTTAAAAACGACATTAAATGTCTTGTGTTAGGTCAAGAAATATCTGTCATCATATTTTATTAAATTTTTAAAAAATTGATACTTGTGTTTCGTGCCTAGTATATTATGCATGTATACTGTTCTGCATGGCAAGCCAACAAAACTAGCTCATTGTACAAGTACTTCTATAATATATGGACAACGACTTGTTCCTCTACAAACTACAATCACTATCTAACTTAACTTCCATTATATTTATAAACTAATTTACATTCTATTAAGATAAAATAAAAATAAAAATAAATTCAGCCTTACACAAATCGCCCAACAAAACTAGCCCATTATGTTCCAATCTCATTGATCTCTTTTTGGGTATATGCATTTCTTTGATTTACCAAGAATATTGCACAACTGAATCTCGTCTTACCAACAAAAGTCTACCGATCTAAAAGTTTTATCTGCAAAAAAATCAAATGAAACTAAATTAACAACAAAATAAATATTATAACTAAAAGGGAAATTATTTCAAATGGTAAAATTGTTGAGAATATTTACAAGATATAAAAAAATTGTAGAATTATCAATGATAGACGCTGATAGATACTGATAGACTTCTATTATCAATGTCTATCAATGTCACTGATAGATATTGATAGAAGTCTATCAGTGTCCATCTGCATTTATCATTGATAGTTCTAAAATTTTGCTCTATCTTGTAAATATTTTGATTCATTTTTTATATTTAAAAATAGCCCAAACTAAAATATACTAATTATCCGATAGTTATCCTCCTCATTTAGTAATAGGGCCATAGTATATGTGAAGGTATTGGAGATATTCGGTAAAGATGACTACAATTCTAACAAGCTTGCAAATGAATTAGCCCTTTCTAGAGAGAGAAAAAAATAATAATACAATCCTTTTCTAAACTTTGGGAGGTTAGAATTAAATCAATTACTAGGAACAAATTTACCTTGCAATCACATAAATACATATAATGGAATAGGACATACTTTATTTCAAATAATACAATATTTTATCCAAAGAACAAACAATAGTGAATAAATACTCCATCTCCTTCGTTGCCCTCCATCATACATGTATTTCCTTACGAATCAAATGTTTATATCACACAATATATATTCAAACTCACAACATCTTGTATATTATGAACAATGATTCTTCAGAAAAAGAGTGTGTTAAAAGCAATGTAGAAGAGACATTCTAATTACACCACTTAATAAATTCTCTCTACTGTAGATACTGGATGTAAAAATATAAAAATTACCGCAATGTTATCGTTGCTGCTTCGAGTTGTATCTTCCATTGCGAGTCGTTTCAAGTACATTCCTGGATCTTTGACAGTGTCCCTGGTTATACCAACTACCTCAGAGTTGCTAAGGACATCCCACAATCCATCACTAGCCATAACCTGTGTTACAGAAAGATTCGAAATCAAGAAATAGAACAGTGCAGCTGGTAGTTGAACCGTTGTCGACCTCTTTCTGTTAAGTATTGTAACCACCAGAGCTTCATTGTTGGCCGAATCGCCTGCACGTATATAAACGAAATCGAATGTGAGATTAAAGAAAAAAAAGTGAATAATAAATTGAGAGAGTAAGGCATTTGTTCGGTAATACTTTGAAGAGTAATAAAAGGGAACCTCCCAATTTGTACAGTGGACTAGGCCTTTGGCTGAACCACTTAAACTCCTGTGTCTTTTCTTCTTACCTCTACGATAGTTTAGATTTTGCTAAGGTATCGTTTACACGATCGTGTAGTTCCTATTGCATCGTGTAGCTCCTCAATTGTCGTCTATACGATCGTCTAGTTTCAGTCAATTGTCGTATACACGATCATCTAACGCTTCCTCCAATCGTTTACTTAATTGAACTATCATTTAGTTCTTGGTGCATCGTCTATATGATCGTGCAGCCTTCTGGAAAATGACATAAGGATTTTCAAGTTTCAACATTCTATTGCCCCTAACTCTTGAATTGTTATCAACCGTTATATCTGAGTGTATTATGATTATTAACATAAAAATCTTGACATCTAAGACAACAACCTGATGTATGCAACATCATGTTCAAGCATAAGCACACGAAGAACAAATCATCAAATCAACTAGAATACCTTATATTTCAGCACCCAATTAGTCCTTTCCACTTAGATTTAGCGGTGGCATGTTATTTTAGAAGACATATGTAAAGAAAATTGGGAGAAAGTAACATACCTCTAAAAGTGACCATCTGGGATGAGAGCAACCCCAAAAGTTTAAAAATAAAGTGTATCAATGGTGTGCAAATTACCTGATCAAGAGCACAAGCGAAAAGATATTGAAATAAAATGCCCAAAATCAAAACTGTAACTATTCCTAGTTTCGGTTAAATGCAATTACATAGTTCCTCAATTTCTAAGCTTATAAACTTACCAAAAATAACTTGAACCAATGCTTACATAGTTCCTTTTAAAGTCTGGACTAGCTTCAATTCACTTGGATTGGACCATAAAAGGTCCAAACCGCTATTACACTCTCTATAATAACAAAATCAAATCCAACATACCACAACAACTAGGTCACAGCCGGCTCTGCAAGCAACCTAACAATGTAACCTAGCAATGTTATGATATTGTGATCAGCACTTATTCCAAACCAAACTTGTTAATCTCTTCCTTGTGATTATATGAAACTTTACTAAGGCTCACGAGGGAGTGTTTTCAACCACTGAATAAGAGAGTTAAAAGTTATATAAAGACATTTTACTTAAAACCATATGTAAGAGAAGAAACTTATATATCCTAGAAATTAGGCTTATCAAAATGAAGAAAAAATTAGTAATTGTAATCGAATAGAAAAGATAATAGTAACCGAATTCATTTGGCAAAATACATGAAGATCAAAAAAAAAAAAACGTATAAACAAATAAAAACAAGCAAAACTTATGAAAATAAATCAACACAACAAGGTTATAAAACTCATAAACATAAACTATGAGTTTCACCCAAACAGCATAATTCCAAATCACACCTTATCACAAGTGTCCTTAAAAGACTTACCCAAATGTGAGTTGATCCAAAAATCATCTAAGATTCCAATCAAAGGCTTCCTTCTGAACACAAGTCAATATCATGATTTTATCAGAACAATAATCTTCGAGTTCAATAGTTCAAGTTCAACATATTTGATCCAACTAGTTATTTCCTTGCGTGAAGCAGATGGAATTACACATGAAGTTACTGTCCAACAACAATGAAAAGGCTTACAATAGCCTGGCATGTTGTTGACAGAAGCAAGCTACAACTTCTTGGTGTTTGTTGCATGATAATTGTATCATATTTTCCAAGAACCCACTTGTTTTATTTGGTAATATTTATGGTTTTGGTAATAAAATCTCATTACTATATTGATTGGTGCTGCAGGAAGCAAGAATAGATCAGTCCACGCTACAATAATTTGGACCTTTTCTGTTGATTTTCGTCGAGATTAGTTAGAAAGAGCGTCGGTCGAACTTTTGCCGACGGCTAATTAATCGTTGGGAGGACAATGGACAAAGCCTCACCAGCGTAACCTTCCAGCCCATTGGTATAACACGCAATCGTGGGGTAAAACAGCTATCTCGACGGACGGAGAATAGGACCTTTATCCCGACCCTAAACAAGACCGTCGGGATAATTATTAAACCCCGACGGTCTTTTTGCCCGACGGTGCAAGGTCACCATCAGTATAATTGGATATATCCCGACCGTGAGAAATTAGAGCCACCATCGAGAGATATTTAAATTATCCCGATGGTGACCTTGTATCGTCGAGCAAAGTTTTTTTTATCCCGACGATCTTTATGAATTACGATCGTCGAGCGAACCGACTTACGTGGACGGTGTGTTTGCATCATCGGGATTTCATAGATTTTTCGACCCCGTGGACTGTCAGGGTTTTGTTTATTACCGTCGAGAGAAGAAGAAAAATGCATTAAATATGGTTTTTTCCGACCCCTTGTAGCATCGGGATTATATATTTAACCGTCGAAATTAGCTTTTTTTTTTTAATTCTTTACTTAATTTTTTTTTTTCAAATGTCAAAGCTATTTCAATTTTACAAATATCATTCAAACTAATATAAAAATTGCCAAAATCAAGTAAATGTCATACCACATGAAAATATTATATAGAAAACATGTTTGAATTTCAAGTCTTAAACATACTATTCGTTTCATACTGTTAGAAATTAATAAGCTAGATACATTATGGATAACACATTCCTAGATACATTTCTAATTTCAAGATACATGCATTTCTAGATACATGTAATTATTCAAGTACATAAATGGTATGTATACATGTACTTCATTTATTTTGTATCTTTTAGGAAGTGTCTCTTGAGTACTATATAAAGAGTTCATTTCCCTCATCTGTATGAAAGAGAAAAGAATAAAAAATCAATAGAAGAAAATTGAAGTTTAAAAAGAAATTGAGTTTCAAGGGAACAATATTCTTCTCTTGTGCATTATTGAGTTTTGTAAGAGAACAAGTTTCTTCTCTTAAAAGTTTGTGAGATTTAGAGTGAATTTAGAATGAGCTCGTCAATGCTTTCAACAAAGTGGTATCAGAACAAAAGGATTGAAAGATATCATCTAACATGTTGTAGCCTCAACTTCCTCGCTTTGAGGGAAAAAACTATAGACGGTGGAGCCAACAAATTAAGGTTCTTTATGGATCTCAAGATCTTTGGGATATTGTTGACAGAGGATATTCGGAGCCAGAAAGTGAGGATGACTTTCACCACAACAACTCAATGAGTTGAGAGATACTAGAAAAAAAAAGATAAGAAGGCATTATTTTTCTTCTACCGAGCCATGGATGAAAATATTTTGAAAGAATATTAGGAGTCTACTGCTAAAGCAAAATGGGATGCATTGAAGAATTTGTACGAAGGAAAAGAAAAGTAAAATTAGTCCAATTACAAATACATCGAGCTGAATTTGATACCATTTGAATGAAAGATGCTGAAACTATTGAAGATTTTTTCAACCGTGTTCTCTTAATTGTTGATCAATTGAGATCAAATGGAGAAACAATCGAAGATTAAAGAGTGGTTGAAAAGATCCTTAGAAGCATGACTAGAAGATATGAGCATATTGTTGTAGCAATTGAAGAATCCAAAGATTTGTCAACTCTCTCCATCAATAGCTTAATGAGATCTCTTCAATCTCATAAGCTCAAATTGAAGTTGTTTGATTCTACTCTTTCAGAAGAAGCTTTTCATATTCAATCCTCCTCTAGAGGGTGATCTGGTGGAAGAAGAGGTGGATGTGGCAGTAGAGGTAATGGATGATCTAATATCGTATCAAATTCTGAGTCAGAGAGCAGAGACAATCAATCTTCTTCAAATAGAGGAAGGGGAAGAAGTTCAAATAGAGGAAGAGGGAGAAGTGGTAGTCAGGGAGATTTTTCACACATACAATGTTTCAATTGTAGACGCTATGGACATTTTCAAATAGACTGTTGGTCTAAGAAGGCTAATTCTAATCAAGCAAAAACCACTCTAATGCATGAGCAATAGGATAATTCAAGGTCTTCTCTTCCTCACATTCAACATCCAAGAAACAAGTATTGAGAAAATATGATACCTTGATAGTGGTTGTATTAACCACATGACAAGAAGAAAGGATATTTTTATATCTTTAGATGAATCTCATGAAAATGTAGTGAAGACTGGTGACAACAAGAAGCTTGAGGTCAAAGGAAAAGGAGATATTCTTGTCAAGACAAAAAAGGGAGCAAAAAGAATTACTGAGTTATATTATGTTTCAAGTCTCAAACACAATCTTTAAATGTTGGGCAACTTCTCCTAAAAGGACATGATGTTATCTATAAAGATAACATATGTGATATTAGAACCAAGAATGGAGGTCTCATAACGAAGGTATGCATGACTCACAAGAAAATGTTTCCAATTAAAATATGCTATGAGAAGCTTGTTGTTTTGAGACTTTAGTAAATGACTCTTTATGGTTGTGGCATTGTCGCTTTGGGCACCTGAGTTTTGACACTTTGTCTCACATGTGTCAACAACATATGGTGAGAGGAATGCCAAATATTAAAAAAGAAGATCAACTTTGTGAAGCATGTGTTTTCGGAAAGCATCATCGAAATTTATTTCCGACTGGAGGTTCTTGGAGTGTATCAAGACATCTCGAGCTTGTCCATACAGACTTATGTGGACTCATGAGAACCACTACACATGGAGATAACCGTTACTTTCTCACATTTATTGATGACTACAGTCGGAAAACGTGGATTTATCTGTTAAAAGAAAAGAGCTCTACTTTCAAATGTTTCAAGACATCAAAGCAATAGTGGAAAATGAAAGTAATTTGAAATTGAAAGCATTGCATTCGAATCGTGGAGGAGAATATATAGTCTTTGCAGATTTCTTGAAGGAAATGGAATTAAGCATCAGAAGACTATTCGAAGAATTTTTCAACACAACGGAGTTGCAGAGTGGAAAAACAGAATAATAATGGAACTTGCAAGAAGTATGTTGAAGGCCAAGAAGCTTCCAAATCAATTTTGGGGAGATGTAGTAACTTGTGTTGTTTATCTCCTAAATCGAGTTTCAACTAAAAGTGTGCAAGGTATTACTCCTCAAGAAGCATGGAGAGGATTGAAACCAACTATTAGTCATCAAGAGTGTTTGGGTGTATTGCTTACTCTCATATTTCAGACGAGAAAAGAGGTAAACTAGATGATAAATCAGAAAAATGCATTTTTTTTTTTGGTACAGTGAGAACTCCAAGGCTTACAGATTATATAACCCTGTAAGTAAGAAAGTTATTATTAGTCAAGATGTTAAGTTCGATGAAGCAAAATTCTGGCAATGGGATGCATCAAATAAAGACTAGAATCCATTATTTGTTGACATGAATCACAAAGAAGATACTCGAGACTTGGAGCATGAAGAGACTCAACCACTGACTTCACCTTCTTCATTATACTCCACAAGTGATGAAGAAACTACTCCAAGGAAGACAATAAATATTGAAGAGATCTATAATACTTCAAGATGATGAACATGCTGATTTTTCTTTATTTGTAGATGTTGATCCTATATACGTTGAAGAAAAAATTCAAGATGAGAAATGGAAAGATGCAATGGATCAAGAGATTGATGCAATCAGAAGAAACGAGACATGGGAGTTAGTCAAATTACCAGAGAATAGAAAAGCTCTTGGAGTCAAATGGATCTATAGAACAAAACTAAAGCAAAATCGAGAAGTGCAAAAATACAAGGCCAAACTCGTAGTAAAAGGTTACAAACAAAAGTTTGGTGTGGATTATGAAGAAGTTTTTGCACTAGTAACTCGCTTGGAGACTATTCGTTTGATATTAGCCGTTGTAGTACAAAATAACTGGAAAGTTCATCAGATGGATGTCAAGTCAGCATCTCTAAATGGGTATTTAAAGGACGAAATATATGTTGAGCAGTCCCCTGCTTATGCCAAAATTGGAGAAGAAAATAAGGTGTGTCGATTGAAGAAAGCATTGTATGGGCTAAAGCAAGCACCAAGAGCCTGGTACATACGTATCGATGATTTTTTCTTGAAGAATGGTTTTAGAAGATGTCCATATGAACATGCTCTCTACACCAAAGAATACGAAAATGGTAATTTCTCAATGATTTGTCTATATGTTGATGATTTAATCTTTACGGGAAATTCAAACATGGTGATTGACGAGTTGAAAGAGAGCATGAAGAAAGAATTTGAGATGATTGATATAGATTTACTTCATTACTTCCTTGGTATTGAAGTAGTAAAACAAGGTGATAATGAGATTGTAATTTCCCAAAAGAAGTACGCAAAGGATTTATTGATAAAGTTCAAAATGGAGAATGCTTATCTTGCTAGTACTCCTATGAAACTGGGTTTAAAGTTAAGCAAGCATAATGATAGTGAAGCTTTTGATGCCACCATCTAAACAAGTCTTGTTGGATGTTTAATGTATTTAACTACAACTAGACCTAATCTTATGTTCTCAGTAAGTTTATTGAGTAGATTTATGGCATCACCAAAGAGAAGTCATTGGGAAGCTGAAAAGAGAATTCTTAGATATATTCTTGGAACTGTTGATCATGGAATGCACTATAAAAGGAATGTGGATAATGTTCTTGTTGGCTACAGTGATAGTGATTGGGGAGGAAATATTGATAATTTCAAAAGTACTTCTGGGTATGTATTTAATATTACTTCTGGAGCAGTTTCGTAGGCATCAAAGAAGCAGGGTAGCATTGTCAACGACGGAAGCTGAATACATTTCTTTGTCTGTAGCTAGTTGTGAAGCACTTTGGCCTAGAAAAGTACTACATGAATTGAAGTGTCCTTAAGAGAAAGGGACGGTCATGTTCTCTGACAATAAATCATCTATTTCACTTTCGAAGAATCCAGTTTTTCATGGAAGAGGTAAACACATACAGATTAAGTATCATTTCATCAGAGAATTGATCAAAGATGGAGAAGTATATATCAAGTATTGCAAGACACAAGATCAAGTTGCAGACATATTCACAAAAGCATTAAAGACGGACTTATTCTTGAAAATGAAAGAGAAGCTCGGAGTCAGGGAAGTATAGCTTAAGGGGGCATGTTAGAAATTAATAAGCTAGATACATTATGGATAACACATTCCTAGATACATTTCTAATTTCAAGATATATGCATTTCTAGATACATGTAATTGTTCAAGTACATGAATGGTATGTTTACATGTACTTCATTTATTTTGTGTCTTTTAAGAAGTGTCTCTTGAGTACTATATAAAAAGTTCATTTCCCTCATTTGTATGCAAGAGAAAAGAATAAAAAATCAATAGAAGAAAATTGAAGTTTAAACGGAAACTGAGTTTCAAGAGAACAATATTCTTCTCTTGTGCGTTCTTGAGTTTTGTAAGAGAACAAGTTTCTTCTCTTAAAAGTTTGTGAGATTTAGTGTGAATTTAGAGTGGATTCGTCAATGCTTTCAACAAATACATCCACAATTCCTCAATAAAAAATACAAGTTCATGATAGTGTCGGGTCATATTAGGGAGATGCATCTACAACCTTAATCCACAATTCATAAATCGAAAATAACATTAACGATACAACCTAAAATATTTTTCGGGAGATGCATCGATCTAGGACTAAATGCATACATATCCTTCGAAACGTAGGGAGAAAAAAAGGTAATATTTCTTAAAATTTAAATTTCGGTGGTACATAATTTTGATTATTTTGGAAGGATGCAGTTTCTACGAGGGAAAAATTTCAAACAAACAATTCCAAAAATGGTAGTAGAAGAAGAAAATGGAAGAATGAAGAAGACGGAAACTGTAAAGTTCGCATTGAAAAGAGCTGCAACTTTCTTTATAGCCTTAAAAAGCGACCATGGCCATTGGCCTGCAGAAAATGCTGGCCCTTTATTCTTTTTACCTCCTTTGGTAACTTTAATTCATTTAATTCATATTATCTTTAATGATTTGTAAATGTATATACTTTCTACATTGTAATATATATATATATATATATATAGTGTGGAAAGGTATTTGTACGGTACATCACAAGAGATCTTAATGTTGTATTTTCAAAAGAGCATCAAAAGGAAATTCTCCACTACGCTTATTGTCATCAGGGGAAAACTAATTAGCTAATTAGTTTTAAATGATTTCAACTAATGAAATAAAAAGTTTTTGTTATTAAGTACGATCTTTTGGATTGGTAATTGACGTCTTTATCCATTGAATGAATGGAACAAGAATGAAGATGGTGGATGGGGACTACACATTTTGGGAGAAAGTTGCATGTTTTGCACTGTCCTAAACTATATTGCATTGCGTTTGCTTGGGGAAGGAGTAGACAAGGATGGCTATGCTAAAGCAAGGAAGTGGATTCTTGACCATGGAGGTGCTCTTTACATACCTTCTTGGGGAAAGATTTTGCTCGCAGTGAGTAGTATAGTATTTAATTTCTACCTACTTTATTATTATTATTATTTTCTTGTAATTTGTATTACATGGAGTAATTTTAATATGAATATATAGATTTTGGGGGTGTATGAATAGGAGGGAACAAACCCAATGCCACCAGAAGTTTAGATGTTTGGATCAGAAAAAGTGACTATGAATCCAGGAGCACTTTGTTGCTATTGTCGATTGACATATCTTCCAATGTCATACTTATATGGAAAGTGCTTTGTGGGGCCTCTCACTCCTCTCATTTTACAACTACTACAAGGAATCTATATTCAATTTTACGCCAACATCAAATGGTGTCCATCAAGATATTACTGTGCAAAGGTATTTATTTAATACTATAGTTATGTAGAGGAATAATTTTCAATAATATTTTATTCGATATGAGATTCTAATCATACAAGTTGTTTGCCCTTAATACTATAGGAGGATAAATGCTTTGAGCATCCACTAATTCAAAAGTTAGCATGGGATGTTCTTCAATATCTGGGAGAACCAATTCTCAACAGCAGAGTATTTAAAAGAGTTAGAAATTGTGCCATCCAAATAAACAAGCGGCACATTGATTATGAAGATCATTGTAGTCGTTATATCACAATTGGATGTGTGGAAAAGGTTTTGTTCCTAACTAACGTGGTTATCGATTACTGCAATTAATATAAGAGTTAATAATACTTTGTTTTATAACCTAAGGTTTATTCGTTTTGTTATCCACCTTTCAGGGATATTTTCAAATTCTAAGTGATATGTTATAGAAACCAAAAAGTAGGTTTTCAAAAACTATATAATTTTTTATTTTATTTTAGAGTTTGGTTAAAAATTCGAAATCATGGTAAGAAATTGAGAGAGAAAAATATAATTTTCAAAAACAAAACAAAATATAACAAATGGTTATTGGAGGAATGTAAATAAGTATTAATTATATTGACATAGTAACGGGCTAATAAACATGCAGTCATTATGCATGATTGCTTGCTGGACAGACGACCCTAATGGTGAAGCTTACAAGAAACATCTTGCTAGAGTCAAAGATTACTTATGGGTTAGTGAAGATGGAATGAAGATGCAAGTTAGTATATTATTCCTTAATTATTATTTTTGTTCTTGTATTTATGGTTTTCGCTGATTTTGATACCTATCCTTTAAAATATTATTTTGGTTCCTACACTTTCAACTTTAGTTCGTCATGATCTTTCAAATGATTACAAAATAGTATCGAAATCTATTTTTTTTATTCAACAATATCATAGTTAAACATATATATTTCTCATATATATATCATTCTCATTTGACGGTGAGAAGGGCATTAATGGAAGCCAATCTTGGGATGTTGCTTTTTCCATTCAAGCAATTCTTGCCACTAATCTTCATGATGAATTCTCAGACACATTAAAAAGAGGGCATGACTTCATTAAAAAATCACAGGTACATATGTTACTAATAATAATGAGTTTGATTAATTTAGAGAAATATCTGTAAATTTTATTTGCCTTCCTTTCACTTTCCTTTTCATAGTCATGAGGGGTTTCCGACATTAAGTGGCTATCGAAGTCATAGAGAAGTAAAATGTGATAACATTTTGGTCATTTTCATATATAATGAAGCTTTGAAGTAATGCTCAATTAAACATTCATTTAAAAAAAATATTAGGATTCAAGTGATTCACTCAAAACATGATTTATTCGATCAAACTCATTTGATAAGAAGCTATGTTATTTTAAGTGGTTATCAAACCCTACAAAATTTATAAAAATGGCTTTTTGTTTTTTTCAAAATTACACTGAAAAGGAAATCTAAACAAACAGGTAGAATGCAATTTTATCTCTTGTAAATTAAACTGTTGTTTGATAAATGAAATTACAAAAATTAGATATGTAGAATGTACATCATCAGCAATACGAGCTCCAGTGCTATTTAAGAAGCTATTTCCAAGCCACAGGAAGAAAGAGATGGATAATTTTATAGAAAAAGCGACAAATTACATCAAAAAAATGCAGAAAGAAGAAGGATCATGGTATGGAAATTGGGGAATATGTCACATTTATGGTACATATTTTGCCATAAAAGGATTAGCAGCAGCAGGAAACACTTATGAAAATTGCTTGGCAATGACAAAAGCTGTGGATTTTCTACTTAAAATTCAATGTGAAGATGGTGGATGGGGAGAGAGCCACATTTCATCTTTAAAAATATATATATATATATTCATCTTCCAATTTAGTTCAAACTTCTTTTGCCCAACAGGTTTGTTTTTACTTTCTTTCTTTTTCTTCAAACCATACTGTATAAACAAATATACATATAAAAGTAAGTGGGACGATGCAAGAAGAGGAGCCCCCTATATCTAACCTTAGTATTGGCTAATGGCTCCCAACATTGATAAATTGACATCTTTTTTTGAAATAAATAATACTTTTGATCTTATTTGACGTACAAAAATTTATAAATGCCTATAATGGATTCTCCATCCAAGCCAGATTGAAAAAACTTCTAAATCGTATAAACTAAATAAATAAGAATTTTCACTATAGTTCTGTTGGGGTTGATACTTTAAATCTCGCAGGGTCTTATAGTTTATAATTGTATTGTATAAACATCTTGTTTTTTAAATAAAATATGTGACGTTTCATTTAACATTTAGTTGCATTAATCTATTGTGACACCCTCACCTTTTTAGGATTTCTTAAGGAATAGATAGTAGCTTAAAGTGCAAGCTTGAGGGAAAAAGTTTTGCTAAACTATGCTTTAAAAGAGGGAAATTTTCTAGGTCAAGAGCCCAAAAATTTCCTAAGGTGGGAAGCATAAGATTTGGCTAAATATAGAATTATGTGTTGAGATGGGAGAATTAGAGCACTACAGGAAAAAAGGCCTATTATAGCTTCAAAAAAAGCTATAATAGGTCTTTTATAGCATTTTCTGCAAAGTCGTGACAACCCAATCTATTAAAAGTATGAGGTTTTTTATAGTATTTTTAAAATGCTATAAAAAGTTCAATATTTTTAAAGCCTTTAGTAATACGCTATGAAATGCTTGACTTTTTATAGTATTTTGAAAACTATATATAGCACATTTGATCTTTCTAAAATGTAAGATAACATTTTGAAAAATCAATAAAAATACTTTATAACCAAAATATCAAGTTATTATTTGTCTATTATAGCATTTATTTGCAGCTATAATTATTTATTTAATAAAAACTATAATAAGCCGTCAAATGTTAAAAAGAAATCTTTTCATAGCTTTATAAATGCTATTATTGCATCTTTTAAAGCTTCTAAATCATGTTGCTATTATTGTGTTTTATACCTTGCTACTTATTAAAAGTAAAATATATATAAAAAAAAAACTATTTATATTCCATGTAATCAAAATGTGAATATCTACAAGATTCATATAGTAATAAAAAGAGATATATTAATGAGTATCATATATGTGGAGATGAACAAAATGTACCCTTTATAAATTATAAAATGTTGATATGTAAAAATCTAATTAACTCCAACTTTGTTGTGTTTGTGGTCTAGACATTACATGCATTGATAGTCTTTCATCAACCTATAAAAGTCATCAAATAATAAAAAGTTAAGTAAAACTATTAAAATAAAGACCTAAAATAATAAAGACCACAAAAGATTAAAAAAAAAAAAAAAAAGTCACAATGTTAGATTTTACTTTTCATTCTCTAATAGCCAAGCAAACTAAGAGTCCGTTTGGATTGACTTTCTAAGTATTTCTAAGCACTTTCTTTTTCTCTTGTAAATACTTAGAAAGTTAATTCAAACACACTCTACAAAATAAACATGGAAACTAAAAAATAGAGTTGAAATATAAATAACACGAATACATTTAATTACTCAAAATTTCTTAAGATCTAGAATGATCATCTCCATTAGTAGAAGTTTGAAGTTCAAAACTCGAAGTAAAGACTAAAACTTTATACAAAAACAAACTTATGAAATAACAAATATATCATAAGTCATTGCAAGGCACACTCAAGCGTTAAGGGAGAAAAATAACAAGTAATATATAGAGAATTATATTCATTCACTGCATATAACAACAAAAACAAAAACACATGTAATTAGAAACAAATACATGGTTTAAAGTCACCAACAATACTCAAAACAATAATGAAGTGATTGTCATCATTAACTCAAAAACAACCAAATAGAAAAGTTACCAACTCAAAACCAATTCACACATCTTTTATTTTAAACCATACAAAAGAAACTTAGTTATATCGTTGATACAAAAGGATACTAAGGAATTAATGACAAACATTTTTAATATCATGTTTAGGATAAGCAATGATCAAAATTTCAACTCTAAAAAATTCAAGATAAGTCTATGAATAAGTAATCTCCAAGGAAACAATCTTAAATAAATTAAAAAGCATAACATTGCTTCACCCAGACTACTCTCCAATTGTGCAAAGATGAACAAGAAAACATAGCTTACATTGTTTTAAAGGAATTACAAATGATTACAACGTGAAGAAGGGTCTTGAGATATTGATCGGTAGAAAAACTTTACAGCTTGATGATTTGAGGAATATCTCTAACAGAGTAGAAAATAAGTTTTGTTGACAAATATTTTTTTAGACTTGTAAATTATTCAAATTTTGCAAACAAATGGGTGTTCATAGGTTGGGTTGGGTTGAGTTGAATCGAAAGACTCTTTAAACCAAATCCAATTGTTTGGATTGTAAATTTTTTCAACTCAAATAACCCTGATTAAAAAATGACCCAACCCAACCCAACCATAAAATATTTGGTTTGGGTTGGGTTGGTTCTGGTTAACCGGGTCATTTATTTAAAATTTTCTTCTAAAATGAAGGAAAACATAAATATGTAAAAATATAATTTAATTGTTTTAATATATCTAATTAAGATTAACAACTCAATTTCAATTTATATAGTCAAAATTTTCCTTCTAAAGTACAAAGAAACTAATTTTGAGAGTCGTTGAAGTATACATTATTAAAAAAATATTGGAATTAAATAAAATTAAAATCAATATATGTATAAATAATTGTGTTATAAGTAATAAAAAATATATATTTTAAAGTTAATAATAAATTTCGGGTTGGTTCGAGTTGGTTTGGGTTATTTTAGATGAAGCTATGAACCAATGCAACCCATAAAATTTTCATTTATTTAAATCCAAACCAACCCAAATATGTTGATAACCCAACCCAAACTGCATGGGTTGGGTTAGTTGATCGGATTTTTCGGGTCATCGAGTGTTTTGAACACCCCTATCAGACATAACTTAAGAATTAGTGTGCTGTAGATAGGAAGATCTTGAACATGGCAGAATTTAGTGTCCTTTAATTTGAACTAACAAAATGAGCAACCTCTAATCATTCATGATCAAATTAAACTAACAAAATGACTCTGAAACAACTCTAATTCATTTACTTCAAATTCATGGCCTCAATGTACAAATATCCATCAATTTTGAACATATAGGGAATAAGGAAATACATGCACAGTTGAAAAATATATAAAGCCATGTAAACCTTCTTTCTCACTAAATTTATATTTCACCAAAAAAAAAAAAAGCATCCATT
Source organism: Benincasa hispida (assembly GCF_027475165.1). Classification (NCBI taxonomy): domain Eukaryota; kingdom Viridiplantae; phylum Streptophyta; class Magnoliopsida; order Cucurbitales; family Cucurbitaceae; genus Benincasa; species Benincasa hispida. Next base: position 21,006,584 of record NC_143483.1, read on the forward strand.
CAAGCACATTTTAGAGTAAACAAACTCAAAAGGAAAAGTTGAGATGGTCATTGTTGATCTCCTTCAAGCTTCAAAATATGTGTCTTCTCAAATGCCTTACATAGAATCAAAGGATTGTAGAGTGACTTAAAAGATACTATTTTGGATTGGCTTATTTGAAAAAAGTCTTGTTCTTTGGAAGATCTATCTCGTGTCTGGTACTGCACGATTCTACTCTGCAAGAACTTCGAATCATTCTCTTGAAGCTCATCCTCTTCATCATAAATGATCCGCTTGTCCCAGAATGACCTAGCCCAATAAGGAAATCCCAATTCATTGGGCCTTTCGATACAATCAAATAGAAAGCCCCAAGGGTGCCATATTCTAGGAGCCCAAACTATGTGATTGAATAAATCCTCCTCTATCTGTTGCGGGTCGAGGACTCCTTCTCCTTCCCCTTCTTCAAATTCGATTCGTATTGTTCATAGAGAAATCTCTTGTCAACGATAGAACAAGATCCATTTTGTATCATATCTAAGGGATTCCTGGGTTCGGACCATCTTAATCCTTCTAAAAACAATAAAATTCAAGGATTTTGTCTTTATGAAAACTAAAAAAATTGTAGAGTGCCCATATTTGGGAAAAAAAAAAAGAGATGCATACCTTGGTTGCTAAAATATATATGACCAAGAAGAAAAGAATTGAGCCTCTTACCATCATTATTTTTAAGGTAGATGTAAAAAATAACATCATGAATTTCGGCTATTCTTTCATAAAACTTGCCACAAGATCATGAGAAGAAGAGAGAACAAAGAAATTGAAACAAAATAAAGAGAGAACTAAGAGATTACTTACATCCATAGTGTAGGAAGCATAGAAGAGCTCTTTCCTTCAACAATAAAAAGAAGATTACCATAACTGTATAACCTGATTGAAATGCCATAAGTATGTATAGTTTAGAAAAAACAAACATTTCTCTGAAAAATAATCATGAAAACCCCTTTATACAAGCAATCAAGTCAACCATTGTCCACAATAGACAAGGCATAAAATGAAAACTTTAGCTTCCTAAGCTTAGTTGATAGAGAGAATCTATTTATCAATGTACTGAAATCACCTTAATCGCCACCATTACAAGGAATATACATCAAATAGAAGTAGCCAACCATGCTTGAATGCATTACGAAAATGTGGCTAGACAAATTTCTAGATATATACTACAAGAAAAATTAGCTTTCCCGATGCCTAAATCGGTCGTCGGGAGACATGGTCTCTCTCGACGCCGTAATGGACTAATGAACTCCCGACGATGTAAAAATCCGTCGGAAGTTACTAAGAAACTAGTTCGCCTAAAGAAATCTGTCTCGACAATTAAAGAAGTTTGTCGGGAGTTCCTGAGGAAAACCCCATCACACACCCCAAGCTAGAATGAATGTTTTTTCTATGAAAAAAAAAATCCAAGACAACAACATTCACACTACTTGCAAGGATGTTAAACTATTTCAGGTGGAAGAACATTGGGTGGCAAACTAGCAATATTACATTAAACAAAATTTAAAACTATCAAACACTACCCTGTCTAGAAGGGAGCAAACTAGCAGTCCAACCATTGATCTTCTTAACACCCACATCAAAACAAGGACTAATAACCCCACATTTGACAAAAACTTTTCCAAATCTATGATCATTGACATACTCAAAATCTCCGATATATCCTAAATATTAAAGCCAAAAGATGAAAATAGAAAACAAAAACCCCCTTAATCAATAGCCATTATTGTTTTTGTTAACAAGTTTTGTTCATATCAAAGAGGCAACAAAACTGGAGAGATCAACAAGATGCTTGCGGAATTCAAAAGGTTCTTTTTTCAATTTCAGGACATATACAAGAGAGAAGGAAAAAGAAAATTTACCAAATGAGGCCTGCTTTTTTCAAATCTTCGAGCTCTTAGAGTCCTTATTGTTGATATACAAGCAAAGAAACAAGAGCGGGGATGCAAGTACAACAATTGTCACAAGAACAAATTGCTATTTTCTTTGGTAGTCATCTTTGACCGTCATTATTGTTTCCAATTCTCAATGAAAAAAACAACATGAACAAACCTTCATATAAACAAACAAGTCAAAAAGCAAGTAGCTCAATGGGAAAAGAGAATCAGACCATGAAGACAAACTACTGGCTTTGAAATCCTACTGTTGTCCAATTGCAACCAAATATAGCATATATGAAAACACATGACACAATTCTGCAACTTCCCCCCAAATGAAATTATATATTTTTAACTTTGATTTCTATATATCCCATGCCCACATCAAAGCTTATCCAAGTTAACACTTCAAGTGCAGAATATTATTTGACTGTGCTTACTATTATTCCATCTTATCAATATTTTCCAATACCACAATTGTAAAGTATTACAGGTTCGACTGTTAGAAATTAATAAGCTAGATACATTATGGATCACACATTTCTAGATACATTTTCTAAGATACATGCATTTCTAGATACATGTAATTATTGAAGTACATGAATGGTATGTATGCATGTACTTCATTTATTTTGTGTCTTTTAGGAAGTGTCTCTTGAGTACTATATAAAGAGTTCATTTCCCTCATTTGTATGCAAGAGAAAAGAATCAAAATCAATAGAAGCAAATTGAAGTTTGAAAAGAAACTGAGTTTCAAGAGAACAATATTCTTCTCTTGTGCGTTGTTGAGTTTTGTAAGAGAACAAGTTTCTTCTCTTAAAAGTTTGTGAGATTTAGAGTAAATTTAGAGTGGGCTCGTCAATGCTTTCAACATCGACAATTATAAAATACTACACCATACCATTGAGAGATCATATTTGTGGGTAAATGAAAAGAGTTGAGCAAAATCAAACTATATTACCATTAATTACGACATAAGAAAGTATGATTACCTACATGTTTTAAATAAAGAAAATGGTTGGAAATGTTACAATCAATGCTCAAATAAAAACAATATACTACAGTACATAACACCAACCAATACTTGCTCAAACTCATTCCTTAATTGGACTACTTTCTTCTCTTTGTTCTCAATCATGTTCTCTTCTATGTATGTTTTTAACATACACAATAATTCTTTAAAAGAGTTTTTTTTTTTTATGTTAAATTATAGAGATTCTTGCAGTTGGTTGTATAAAAAAAAAACTATTTCTCATCCAATTTACTGATAGAAGTCATGGTTTATCCTTTTACGACCTAACTTGTTTGACAAGATCATATTTATCTCCAACCTTAATTATTTGGTAGCATTTGTCTTATTTCCTTATTTTTGTCCTTAACGCGGGTGTTAAAAATTGATATGTATGAATTGAACAATAGAGATAACTTATTCTATTCAATTTTTGTTCGATTCTCCTACCCAAACTACAGTGTAAACTCAACGACCATTTAATACAAAAGTCTTGATGCATATGAGAAACATAATATAAAAAGATTCTTCAAGTAAAAACAACAATAATACGAAGGGACAAATTATCAAACTCCTACATAACTACCATTGTGACCCTCATCTTTTCTAACCAAAGGATTAGAACATTTAGAAGGTTGAAAATGTGATAGATTTTGATTCAATGTGGTGTTTGTAAGATTTTAGGTTATGAATTTTTAGGGTCATGCACTCGTTGAAAATTAATATAAAAGGAAACCCAAAAGCAATTAACTCAAAAAACATTAAATTTTACTTGGAAAATTAGTTCATGTGGTGAAGCTTTAAAAATACCCATCATATTCAACCTTGGTTTCTTCAACTTGTAGTCAGATAATCAAACAGAGCTTCTTGAAGATAAAACTGATTAGATGGCTCCTACAAACACCATTATAGTGAGATCAAAATCATCTATTAGATGGCTCCTCCAAATTGTGATACAAAATTTTGAGAGAAATAAAATATCTAAAAACCAAAACATTCCTAATTATTGCTATGAACTAACCTTTCGTTTGGCATTTCTTTGTTAATTTGTGGATGGTCGATAATTGCAATAATATGATTGAGAAGAATCGACAGTGAGATTTAAAATGAAGAGGTGGGTTTTAAGAGAAAGAAGGGGTGGGTTTCGAGCGACGAACTAAACGAGTTGAAGCTTTGACATTCTCATCGATGTTGAAGGTTGGGTTCTAGGTAGGTATCAAGTGCTGAAAGTTGGGACTTAAGAGATATAAGGGTAGGGAATTGAGAGAGAAAATTTAGGGCTCTATGTGTAGAGACGAGGAAAGGAAACAAAAGAGATTTAAGAATTTGCATGTAGAGACGAGAAAGGAAATATAACAAAGAGAGAAATTAAATATTTTGTCTAGTGATGAAGGAGTGAGGCGCGAATACTTCCGAAAATTTGGGCGACCTCAAAAGTTCATTTTTAACATGTTTCCGCCTTTTTTTAGTGTAAGATTTCATAGCCAATTTATTGTAGTGGAGGTTAAAAAAAGTTCATTAAATGGCTAAGTGTTGGCTGTGAAAATGGTGGCCAAACGTGGAAGCAGCCAAGGCAAGGATCGGGTATCAAGTAAACACTAGGCGTTGAAAGATCAAGCATTGAGTAAAGGTAATGGTGAGCAAGGAAAAGATCGTGCATCGAGTAAAAATCATGAGTGATCGCGGGAAGGATCATGCATCAAGTAAAGGCCATGCATGATCGAGGACAGGATCGTGCAATGAGTAAATGAAATCTATTGGCTTTTTGGCCCTTAATCTCAAATTAATTAATTTTAATTAATTAATTAATCAATGTTTTGATGATAACAAACTCAATTTTTAATTATTGGAAATCTTAGTATTTTAATATGTCCATAGCGTAGAGCTCGGAACAACGATTCCAACACCTCTTGAATCACTCAAATCGAAGCTAAAACGAAGACGATATGACCAAAACAAATCTATAGAGAAAATACCGTGGTGGATGATGTGGCATAACCAGACCATTTGCATGTAGACATGTGGTAGAATATTGGTTGAATGGTGGATCATTAAGAGATGAACATATGATCGATTTTTTATTTTTGGATTGATTTAAAATAAAAAATTGAAATTAAAAAGAAATTTAAAAGGAAAATAAATTTAATATTATTTTATGTTTGTGTCTAACGGCTAGATTTTTACACATGGTATGTTTTTTATTTTTGGATTGACTTTAAAAAGAATGAATTTAAAAAGAAAATGAATTAAAAGGAAAATGAATTTAATATTATTTTATGTTTGTGTGTAACGGCTAGTTTTTGACACATGGTATTTTTTTTATTTTTTGGATTAATTTTAAAAATAAAATGAATTTTAAAAAAAAAGGAATTTAATATTATATTTTGTTTGTATCTAACGACTAGTTTAGTTTAAAATCTTTACCATTGACTTTTAATTAATTGTGGTTTCTAAAATTTTTTTTCCATCCCTATATAAACCATCTTCCTCTCCAAATTTTAAATCAACAAATTTTACATTTCATAATCCTCCAAAACTCAAAAGTTCCATTGTTGCTCTCTCTAAGTTCCCAATTTTTTTTTCTTTTCATTTTATTCTTGAGAGTGTGTTATTATATTGTGAGGATAAACTTCTTGAGTGCTTAAACTTGTAAATCCACTCTAGTGAGAGATGTATTGTGTTCTTCAAAAATTTCAACATTTGTAACGGTTCGATCCTAAACCGTGGAAGGATCGGGTTTGCTATTAAACCTGTAAAAGGAGTGGTGGTGTAACGGTTGGGTTCTAATCCGTGGAAAGAGTCGGAAAATTTTTATTCAAATTCCCAAAAGGTACTTGGGGAGTGGAGTAGGTCGAGTTTGACCGAAGCACTATAAAAATTACGGTGTCTTCTTCTCTAACTTTTTTCTTTTTATTTTTGCAATTAATTTAAGCAATTTATTGTATGTTTTAGTTTATTCTTATTTATTTACTAAAATTTAATAGAATTAAATTATCACATTTTTGTCATCTTATTTGTTGCATAAATTGAATTTTTCTTATTATTTATAAAAAGTGTATTAATTAGTTTAATTGGGTTAATTTAGAAAAAAAAGTTTAATTAAACCCTATTCACCCTCCCCCCCCCCCCCCCCCTAAAGTTGCCATATTGATCCATCAAAATCATACATCGAGTAAAGGTCATCACGCATCGAGTAAAGACCATCGTGCATCGAGTAAGGGCCATGCACAGGCGAGGAAGCACTCGGTTGGACGCAAGGATGGGCGCTGAATGCAGGGGCACTGGGCATGCGGTTAGGTATCTGGCTAGTTGGCCATGCGATGCCAACACCATGCAATGAGGCTAGAGCTATGCAATGAGGCTAGAGCTATACAATGAGGCTCAAGATATGTGATGAAGCTGGAACTATGTGATGAGGCCAGAGCTATGCAATGAGGCTAGAAGCTATGCGATGGGGCTAAGTTGGTATGCATGGTAAGAGAATCTTAAGCAAGAGGCTTGTACAAGCGTCGACGCATGAATTAGGTAAGGTGAGTGATAGCACCAAAAATGTGTTATTTTTCTCTTCTTATTTCTAGGTCATTACTATGTTAAATTGTTTATTTGATACTTTTGTAGGTATTGAGCATCTTGAAGGTAGAATAAGTCGTTACAAGCTATTTGGGATTAATTGCGAGAAATTAGGAGTTAATTTTAGCAATCAGACTTCAAAGGGAGGTGAACAGACAAAAATACCCCTGGACAGAGCGTGGCGCAATGCTGTAAGGCAGTAGCTACCTATTTTGAAAAAAATAAGGCAGCGTTGCAATGCTACGAACATCATAACAAACGTGCGAACACGGCAGAGTAGCATGGCAGCACTGCTTGCAGCGTTGCGACGCTGCGACCAACTCCTATATATATATGTTTTTTCACTTTAGGCCAGAAAGAGACGCCCACCTTTGGCCTTCAGCCGAATTTCCCTTCTCTTTTCTCGTCCACTATGTAGTTTGGACGTTTCTTTAGTAATTAATCGAGTAACACCGGATAGTAGCTTCTCATCCTCCATAGGAAGGTAAGGTTTTGGTTTCTTAGTTTAAAGATTCGGAGGAACTCGGTGTTATTTTGTGAGATTTCGATATTGATGTATACAAACTTGTCTATGGGTTTTGAACCAAATTTATATTTATGAATTTCATGATTTTATTGTTAATTAACGCCCAATAATTTTATTATGTAATTCTAATGCTTTGAGATTAACTTGTAATATGTGACATATAATTATAACTACATATAATTAACATGTAATATGTGAAAACACTTGAGCATCATCTCCAACCTGAGGATAAAAAAAATATAATCATGAGGTGGCTCTCTATCCTTAAAAATATCAAATAACAAATAAAATCAAAACTGAATTAAAACTAGAACACTTGGGTTGCCTCCTAAAAAGCACTTAGTTTAACGTCTGTAGCTAGACCAGGTTTCTAATTCAAACAACTTTCAAGGTGGCTTCATCATTCCATGCACAGCAACACTTGAAATATATAATTTTCTCTTACACTAACATTCACATAAAAATTAGTCGAAGAACAGTTATCAGGAAAAGCATAATCTTTTCTCCCTTCGTCCACCAGTTCAATATCTCCCTTACGAATATAATCGAGAAAATTTACTGTACCTTCCTTTGGAGATTGTTCAGAACAACTTACCTTTTTGTTGCCCTTTGCTTTACCAAGAGATTGTTCAAAATGTTTACCATCTACTTCGTTGATCTCTTGGTACAAACTTATAGGCTCATTTGGTTTGGAAGAATGAAAGATGTTGAATTTTACCTCTTCATCGTTCACCCGAAGTGTAAGTTTGCCATCATAAACATCAATCAAAGCTCTGCCCTGTGGCTAGGATTGGCCGTCCACAAATGATGGGAATTTCATCATCTTCTTCTATGTCTAGGACCACAAAATCTACTGGGAAGATGAAATCACCGACCTTAACCTGAACATCCTCTACTACACCATGAGGGTAAGTGAGGGAAAGATCTGCCAACTGCAATGAGATCATCGTCGGTTGTACCTCTCCTATGTCCAGTTTCTTATACATAGATAAAGGCATCATATTAATTGAGGCTCTTAAATCACATAAGGCCTTATTTACCGTTAGATTCCTTATGGTGCAGGGAATCGTAAAACTCCTGGGATCCTTCAATTTTTACGGAAACTTCTTTTGTAATATAGCACTGCATTCCTCATTTAAACTCACTATCTCGAACTTTTTGAAATTTTCTTTGAAGACAGCATTTCCTTCATGAATTTCACATAATTTCAAATTTGTTCTAGAGCATCTACAAAAGGAATATTTATGTGAAGCTTCTTAAAAATATCCAAAAACTTAACAAATTGATCATTTACTTTCTTTTTCTAAAAACGCTAGGGATAGGGAATTTTATTCAATACAACGGGTGAAGGTTTAGAATTACTCCCTGATTTGGATGATACAGGAACATCACCCTTTTTCCCTTGATGCATATTACCAACTGTAGCAAAAAATATCACCTGTTCCTCTGTCTGGTCTGTCACTGCACGATATTTTTCCCATTTCTCAAGGTTATTTCTTTGCACTGTTCCTTTCGGTTTTTCTCCGTATAGCAAGGGAAAGCTCCTTTATTCATTGTGTTCAATGTAGCAGCGTTCTGGCTAACCTAAACCTTAAGGTTCTGGATAGCCTTCCCATGACTCGTTACTGTGCTCTCTAAGAAATTGGTTCTACTCCTCGACTCCTTTATGAAATCCCCAAGCAAAATCTCCACAAATAGTTTCTTTTTAGAAAAACCTAGAGGTGCCTACAAAACATTCTTATTGCTAGCATATGAAAAATTCTCATGATTGCTCAAGCCTGAGTGATAACCAGTGGGTTGGTTCATCTGATAAGAATTTTGATGGGCTACTGGAAATTGATTCTGCAAGTGCATTACGAGCTTCCGTTGATGCAATCGATGATTGAGTACCCGTGGATAAAAGATTAATGGCATTAGTCAAAGTAGCCATCTGCGCCTTTAAAGCATTTACCTCATCGAGTTCATAAATTCCAGCCACTCTTGTTGAACATCGTTCTGAGAGCCAATTATAGCTCGTGGCAGTCGTATTCTCCAGTAACGTCAGAGCAGCATCAATACTCTTTGCAAAAATTGAGCTTCCTGCAGCAATATCCAATATGGATTTCGTTTGTATTGGTCAACCCATTGTAGAACAATTCGATTTGTAACCAATGAGGTATCCATGTTGAGGACACTTTCGCAGCAACTACTTATAGCGCTGTCATGCCTCGAATAACTACTCATCCTTTCTCTGTCTGAATGTGCCAATTTCTGTTCTCAGTCCGCCCATTTTTTGCAGGAAGGAAGAATTTGTTCAGGAAGGCTTGGGCTAACTCATTCCATTTTCTTATGCTTCTCGTCGCAAATGACTCCATCCAGTCCTTAGCCTTGTTCTTCACAGAAAAAGGAAACAATCTCAGTCTTGAAGAAACTCTATGGAGAGAGAACCTTGAGCGGAAGCGGATCGACGAAATTCCATTTTCCATTGAATATAAATTTCATAGTAAACAAAAAACAAGATATGCATTTAATTATAAATTACAGCATGCACCCCAGATTACCCTCTTAACCTAGAAGGATATGTGACTGCAGCAGTTACCAACCCTTTTGCTGGCACTTACTGCCTAACTAACTTTTTTGACCTGTCTTAAATCCTGGTTTACATACATTTCAACAACATACTGAACAGATTAACTCAAAACTTAACACATATACATTATAGGGTTTTAGGCATTGTTCATACATACACTTATGTATATTACAACATAGTGAGCCCAACATACAATACTAGTCCCTATATGATAGAAACATGTGCACTAACAAATATAGATTCCTCAATTAAGCTTCCTTCAACTTGAGTCTTTGAGTGGCAGAGCAGCAACAGAGACGACTTCCGAGAACTGACCGCTACCTGGAGGGGGAAAAACATTTGAAAACATAAGCTAAAAGGCCAGTGAGTGACTAACTCTTAAAACATAAGCATCATACATAAATTTGATAGTAAAACTAAAAGCTTTAATTGAAAACATAAACTTAGGTAACCATCATTCACGTAATCATTAACATAACAAATCACCTTTTATGCTTTGTTGAATTATGCCTTAGTTGAGAGTGGCCCCCTTGCTTACTCTTTACCATACTTAACTACATTACTACTTAACTTAGGGAAGGAACTCTTTTGTTCAATTCTCAACATCAACTCTATTTACGTGCACGTGGTTCTAGTTAAGTATCATCGTACCTTAGGTATTATTGCTCAGATACCTTCTTCGTGTCCTTTAGTATCAATTTCTCGGATATCATCTCTATGTCCTTCAGTATCCAGCTTAATGTGGTCCTAGTTAAATACCGTCGTACCTTAGGTACTATTGCTCGGATACCTTCTCAGTGTTCTTCAGTATCGAGCTGCTCGGATACCTTCTCTATGTTCATCAGTATCGAGCTTAACGTGGTTCTAGTTAAGTACTGTCCTACCCTAAGTACTACTACTCAAATACCTTCTCAGTGTCTTTCAGTATTGAGCTGCTCGGATACCTTCTTTATGTCCTTCAGTATCAAGCTATTTATGCTAATCTCACATCTAAGACTAAGCTCCAATACCTTCTCATTTAGTCCTTCAGTACTGAGCTATTCATATTTTCTCAGGCACATTCTTATCTCTTTTTGACTTAGTTGCCCTAAATCAGTCAATACTAATGCATACTTATGATCATTGAAATGCATAGCATAATCATAACATTAAAGAGAGATATGTTACTTAGAAACTATTTGAGAATACTTGTCACTATTGCTTCAGCAAACATGTATTGCTAAAATATTCATAAAGCATTTTCAATTCAGTAAAGCATTTAAAGCATTTAAAGTCATTCACTGTCTTTGGCAATCCTCTTAATATACTTCCCCTTTTAATGTCAAACCTTCCAATGCTTAAGCTCACTGTGTGTTGAACACTTAGCTAAATTCTTAGGCCTTAACTTGAGTAGGCAGCAACTTCTTTACCATCGCCCATCACCATGCGTCCATTGCTTGCATCCATGTCTTGCCTTAGGCGTTCAAACCTCTTATGCGTTCAAGCTTCTAGCCCACGCCTACAGCCCATCGCATAACTAATCCTTTGCATCAATCATACTGTCCATGCGCCCATTTTGTGACACATCAATGCATGCCCCATGTGTTCATCTAATCGTGCGCCACATGCTCCACCACCCTTGCACCGAACACCATGCACGCCTGTTTGCATAGTTCAACGCCCACACAACACTTGCACTTATGGCTTCAGCCTGCGTTGCGTAGTTCAACACATCTCAGTGTGTCCTTGCACCAATTCATCCCTTGCACGTACCTCAGCCCTCAATGCATGCGTTCAACATCACCGTCTGGCCTTTTAAGCTACTTACTTGGTCAACCCAAGCAGCTGCTGGCTTGTTCAAGACTCGAGATTCAACTTGCAATTTGAATAGCTACTTTTCCAGGCCATTTCTCAAGAAATTTCTTTCTACAAACTTTCTCTCAAATGTCTCAGCAATCTTAGCTTAAAATTTCAGCCAAGGACTCTTCGTGGTTTGGCCGGAATCCTCAAATCATCAAAACCAGCCCAAGCTTACCCGAGAGCTTGAATTTCAGCAAGATTCTTCAATCTCCAACCCGATTCCTCTTGAATATTCTTCCGGCGATTCAACCCTAGCAACTAGACACACTCAGGGTTGGAATGGCTCTAAAATCACTCCATTTGCACGAGTAAACTGCTCAAACCCTCTCTTCAAAGCCAAACTTCCCTTTTATACTAGTAGCTGCATGATAAACCTTCATTGATAAGCTGCCACCTCATCCTTAAAAAGATAATAAAAAACCTAAGCATTATAGTCGGCTTAGCTAATCAGTCACTATGTCGATCCTTTCCTTTTGGTCATCAACGCAAGGGTCAGCTCTTAAGCCAACGCTTGCAACCACATGGCCGCATGCCTCCTTCACACAATGCATCGCCCAACCTTTGCCAACGTATAGCTCGCCTTGAGGCTATCGCCTTCTTCTTTTGGTTGCATACTCCTAAGCCAACGCATATCCTAGCCCACACATAGCTTAATCTTAACATATAACCAAGCGTTAAGCCTTCCTCAACGCTCAACCACCAAGCATTGCATGCCTCATGTACCTTGCGCCAAGACTGCCAATGCTTCCTAAGCAATCGTACAACTTTCCAGCACAATCACATACCTCATCATATACTTCCTCGCTCCATCACATAGCTCTAGTGTGCATCGAGTATTCAGTGCCTTGTGCTCATCGCCGCACACTGGTCAGTGCGCACGCCCAGCCTCAATCGCTCAGCGTCTAGCCCTGCACACATCGCATACCCAATCGTCTAGCATTCATCGTCTAGCGCCTATCGTGCAGCCTCACATGCCCTATACGATCACATTCACGCATCGCCCCAACATCCAGCGCTTTTCTCGCGTGTAACCAAGCAATCCTTCGCTCGCACCTGGCCTACTCGTTGCATGATGGCTCCTCCTTGTTGCACGATTATGCAAGCCTCAACACATCCCTTGCATGCGTGTGCTAGGGTCAGCACCTACCTTTGCGCCAACATGCAGCGTGCCTTGCCCGCATGCTCACTAACCTCGCAAGCCCATTGTTGCTACATGCCTTGTCAACGCATAGGGTTGCAAGCGCTCAACAAGACCACCTTGGCATGCATAACTCCAACCTAGCTTCCTCCATTACTCTACTGCACTTGGCCTCCACAAGAGCTCGTCTAACCTCTAAAAGCAAGACGAGCACATGAGAGCTTGTCTCCAATGCCTAACACAAGGTTAATGCATAGCTACACTACCAACACTTAGCCATTTTATGGCTTGCCTAACCTCCAAGGCAAAACCAATGCCCATTCTTCCAAACCAATGCCACCAATGCCTTGGCCTATACTTAGCCAAAATTTTCACTTGTTAAACTATCTAAAACTCACCCGAGACTAAGTTTTTCCTTAAAATCTTCTTCCTCCATCTTCCTACTTTCTTTACTTCCTTTTACAACTTTACTTTAACGTATCCTACATCTTTGCTTAGTATACCTATTACTCACTTATGTAGGGAAAATGGAGTATGGGGTTTACAGAGGGTTTTGAGAATCTCACCTTTGAAGACCTTTCTTCACGATTTCCCTAACAGTTCACGAACTTCTTGAAGACTTTATCCATGAAAAAAAAACTCGAACAATTTAAAACACTGCCACAAATGTTTCCATGGTATTCTAAGGGTAAGAACCCAGGAGTGGTAGACTCTGGCTATTTTGGTTTTGAGGGAAAACTTGATGTTGAGCAGGAAGGATTGAGAATGATCTCAAAAACACAAAACAAACACACAGAATCTTCTGTTGTTTTCTCAGTTTCTCGATCGATCAACAAGCTAAACCAAGAAGAAGAAACTTTTTTCTTTTTTACTTGTAAAAAATAACCACCTACCACTTACGTGGTTGGAGAGAAAAAGGGGTAGGGAGTTGTAACTCCCTCCCTTATTATTAAAATAATAATAATATAAATATAAATTTGATAACTAACTTATCATATTATATATATATTAAATTATATGTTATGTCAAATATAACACATAATCTATAGTTTTATATTGTATCACATACAATATAAACTACAATATAAACTATAATTTCTTTTCTCTTTTATGTGGCATTTAATATAATCATATTTATATTAGATTTAACAACTATGCATCTAATTCATAGAAACTATATTTGAATCTCATTCAAATATTTATTTCCTCTCATTAAACTATAATGTATCAAATACATTATAACAGTTCTATCACATGTAATTGAAACAACTTAATTATATCATATATAATTCAATCTCTTTACTAATTTGAACAATTCAAATTAATCAAAAAACTGATTCTCAATTAATCATATTGAGCTACCAAAAGGACCTCATGGACCTGTAGCTTGAATCTCCAACGGTACATGAATAATTAATTAAACTCTTTAATTACATTATTCACAATTCGTTAACTGTCGAACTCCACTAAAGACCGACAACTGCACTCTTCGCACTACATATATATTTTTGTGTCCATTAGATATAACCAATCAATAGTACAATGACCCTTCACAAGTTGCTCGTAAGTACAGCTAGGCCAAATTACCGTTTGGTCCTTATAGTTACATCTAACTCCTTAAGTACTAATCCCTCTAGTGAACAATAAATTGTAGTCCAACTATGACTAAACTCTTCTCGAGCCAGGAAAGGGTGCGGCGCCACATTGTTCAGGACTCGGAATCAGCCCTTAAGGGAGCAATTTATCTATTTACCTGATTCGGGGAAGGAGTGAATTCCATCTTGTGTAGCAATGTTCCCAGCTCCCTAATCAGACGAATTCCCAAAATGGTAAGCTTGTTAACTCAGCGATCTGGCCACCCTCATAGGTAGGAGTTCACAACTCACTCAGGATTTAGGTCATGTTATCTATGGTCATCCTAGTCAAATGTAAGTCTCTATTATGAATGGCGTTATATAATGAAACTAAACATTTCATGTTTTGGTCTTATACAAACTCCTTTGTATAATATATCCCCGCTCACATGTCTATACATGAATGATCAAGATTAGATCATTTGTAGCACTTTACAACAATTGTAATACCTACAAAGTGGGCTATACTCGTAGTGTTACCAGGATAAGGTACCCAGCCTTATCCATCTACTACGGACCATTTAGGTTATGACTTAAACATGATCCACCCCCTCTACATACATGTTTAAGTTACAAAGATAACCTTGGATGTTAGTTTATTAGTTTGTGGTTAATGCAACTAAAATATTATATATTTTATAGACGATGAATAAAATACCATATATTTTATTAAAACCACAATGATTTTATTCAATAATGTTTACAGACTATAGAACCCTACGAGATTTAGTGCATCAACCCCAACAATCTTGCATTTGTCTTAAAGCTAGTGAGGTGTACAATATAGTCAAAATACAGACTACAAAAATAATAAAAAAGGGCATAACACGTGCCCAGTACAAATCTCCCACTTTCCCTAATCTAGACGTGGCCTCTCCCTTAGACCTATACTCTGCAAGTGACCCTCAAACACCGTAGCCATGAGGGCCTTTGTAAACGAATCGGCAATGTTGTGCTCTGAAGCTATCTACGTGACAATCACGTCCCCTCGATGCACAATCTCTCGGATGAGATGATACTTCCGCTCTATATGCTTGTTGTGCTTGTGACTCCTAGGCTCTCAAGAATTAGCCACAACACCACTATTACCACAATAAAGTGTGATGGGCTTTGACATGTCTAGAACAACTTCAAGATCACTCAAGAATTTCCTGAGCCAAACGGCTTACTTAGCAGCTTCACAAGTCGCTACATACTCAGCCTCCATGGTGGAGTCAACGATGTACCCTTGCTTGGTGCTTTGCCATTCTACTTCCCTTCCGATAAGAGTGAACATTGATCCTGATGTGGATTTTCTAGAATCCTTATCAATCTGAAAATCAGAGTCTGTGTATCCTGTAAGGATTAAATCCTTAAAACCATATATGAGTATATAGTACCTCGTTCTTCGTAGATATTTGTTTTTTAACAGTGGTTCAGTGATCCAATCTCTGATTAGATTGATATCTATTGACTATCCCTACTACATAGTAGATGTCAGGTCTAGTACACAATATCACATACATCAAGTTGCCCATAGTAGATGCATAGGGGATCCGTCTCATCTCCACAACCTCTTAAGTGTCTTAGGAAATTGTTCTTTAGACAATGTAACTCCTTGCCTTAAAGGCAATAAGCCCCTCTTGAGGTTTTGCATCGAATATTTGACAAGCATCTTATCAATATACGATGCCTAAGAAGAGCTAGCATTTTGTTCTTTTGATGCTAAAGATCTGAATACCCAGAACAAACTGAGCCTCTCCTAATTCTTTCATTTGGAATTGGGTCGCTAGTCAGTTCTTAACTGCAATCAGTAAACCTACATCATTCCCAATAAATAGGATATCATCTACATATAATACTAGAAAAACTACTGAACTATTGATGATTTTCTTGTAGACACAAGGCTTATCAATGTTTTGATCAAATCCATAAGATTTCATCGCATCATCAAACCTTATGTTCCAAGATCGAGAAGTTTGTTTTAGTCCTTAAATGGGCAGATTAAGCTTGCAAACCTTTTACTCTTGACCTTGGATTATGAATCCCTCAGGTTGCACCATGTAAATGGTCTTCTCAAGATTGCCATTTAGAAAAGCAGTCTTGACATCCATTTGCCAAATCTCATAGTCATAATATGAGGTAATGGATACGAGGATCCGGATAGACTTAAGCATAGCAACAGGCAAGAAAGTCACCTCATAGTCAACTCCCTCAACTTTGGTATAATCCTTTGCCACCAGGTCTAGCCTTGAAGGTTTGCACCTACCCATCAGCACCCTGTTTCCTCCTGTAGATCCATTTATAACCTATACATTTAACCCCATCAAGTTGATCTGTAAGATCCCATAAGGAATTGAAGTACATAGATTTCATTTCGAGATCCATCACTTTATGATCATTCATCTTTGTCAATATCCTCCATTACCTTCATGTAAGACAATGGATCCTCAACTTCTTCATCAGCTACCATAGCCAGGATTTCAGTTAAACCCATATAGCGAATATATGGGTTCGCAATGCTCCCACTACATCGAGGTTCCCTCAATGCTTGAGGTGGATTTGACCTACTAGATGATCCTACTTTAACAACTTTTGTTGAGGTATTAGGTTCTTCAACAACTCTTGTTGAAGATTCAGTAGTTTCTTTGGAAATCTCATACAACACAATCTTACTTCTGGGCCTGTGCTCCCTTATATGGTCTTTTTCAAGAAAAGTAGCATTTGTCAATAGAAATACTTTGTTTTCTTTAGGATCAAAGAAGTAAACACCTCTCGTTCCTTTAGGGTAGCCTACAAATAGGCACAATCTTGAACGTAGTTCCTGAAGAAACTCTTATACAAGAGTACCTATGAGTGAAAGTGGATCGTTTCAAATACATTGTGACAAAATTACCACATTTAAATTCTAACAGACAAGATATACATTATACAACAAATTACTGGCATGCTATGAGATTAAAAAACAAGAGAACAAGAGAACATATCACTTAAAGAACCTTTCTTCTCCAAAATCTCGCTCTCTCGAAGGGACTGCTCCTCTCGCTCTCACTAGAACGTCCAAGCAATTGTTCACCAAATCACAAGTCGTCTACTCACGAACAACCTCCACACGAACACAAGAATGGGGATGACACCACCACTTAGAACCCTCGTATTCTCGGTGTGAGAATCTAGGAGGTGTGGGCTCTATTGGATTTGGTAGAGGGAAAAAGGAAGCGAAGATCATATACAACAACCAAGCAAATGGGAGAAGGAAGGGTCTATCGTATAGACAATGCTTGATCATTTAGAAGAAGGTACATGATCGTGTAGTAAATAGGTTACGATTGTATAAGCAATGGTTTATTAGATGTTCGGGCGCTAAACGATCGTTTAGCAAATCTTATGTGATTGTTTAGAAAGAGTTGCGTGTGTATACGATCGTGTACCAATGTTGAGCTATCGTGTAGTCTCTTGGTTTGCTATGCGATAGGCTGTATACAACTCATCAACGAATTATGTGATATCTTTGCAAAATAAAAACGATTTTCATTTTATTCTTCAGTTACGAAAACTGAATCATACCTCCTACTATCACACGATTACGGAGAAAATGCCGGCACAATTATCCCATAATTGTCCAGTTAAAAAAATGAATATAATCATATTATATTCATTAACCTGTAGTTTAATGTCACATATAAACCATAGTGTTTTCTCCTCCACTAGATATAAATCATATTTATATCCATTTTCCTCCAATTAATGTATCTCATACATAAAGTCAATCATATAAAATATAATTAACTAGTTCAATCATATAATATATAATGGAGGACCCTCTTGTCAATTTGAACATTTCAAATTGACCCAAAAACTAATTCTCTACTTGAATCCATACCTTATGAACGTATGGCTCGAAGCTCCAACGGTACGTGAATAGCTGACTAAACTCTTTAGCCACGAGGTCAACCATCCATTAACTGCCAGGCATTCCACTAAAGACCGACAATTGAACTCTTCTCACCACAGATATATTTCCGTGTCCATCAGATATAACCATTCAACAGTACGATAACCCTTCACAGATGCTCGTAAGTACAGTTGGTCGAATTTACCGTTTTGCCCCTGTAGTTACATCTAACTTCTCAAGTACCACCGATCCCTCTAATAAACAATACAACATAGTCCTACTATGTGTGGACACCTCTCGGGCTATGAGAAGGTGTGTGGCGCCACATCGTTCAAGCCTCGGGATCAGTCTTTAAGGGAGAAATCTATCTACTTACCCCTACTTTGGGGAAGGAGTGAATTCCATCTTGTGTAGCTGAGTTTCCAGCTCCCAAACAGACGAATCTCCAAAGTTGTAGGTTTGATTCGGCGATCAGGCCACTCGAACCCATGCAAATCAAAGAACTACCCTCAAAGGTAGGAGTGTTGGATCGATACCAACACACAGCGAAAGAGAATAGGATCCATAAGCACTATAATTCATTAATTTTGGTTGAAAAGAAACATGCTAAAATAGAGTTTAATGGGTTTCAAGAACATACCTTTGAAGAACCATTGAAATCTCTATTTCCAGCTGCAAAATCCTCTAAATCTTTTTGTAGACCACCACAAGATCTTCTCTACTATTCTTTTGGTGCTCTAGATTGAGTTGTGGGACTCAAAATAAGCTGGAATCAAAGGGAATTTGGAGAAAGCTCACTACTACAACCCAAAAATGAAGAACGCCTTCTTCATCCAAATTTTTCGGAAACTATCTATCGGTTACATCACATTCACTTCACTCCAATCTCTTTAATATATTACAGACTATCATGCAAAAAGATTTGCTACATGGGATGCAGCTCATGCTTGGAGTAAATGAAGGTTGAAGAGGTGGGTTCCTAGTGAGCTAGTTGAAGATGAACTTGAAAAACTCATTTTTCAATTTTGTGTAATTTTCTATTTCCAAAATCCATTTTGATTTAAAATCATATTTTATTTCTAAAATCAAAATTTATTTATTTTAAAAATTAATTTCATAAATTAATTTTCTAATAAAATTAATAAATAATTATTTAAACAATTTAAATAATTCTATTTAATTTAATATCCAATATTAAATTAATTTTTATACAAAGTCATCTTCATATATTTAAATCATATTTAAATATATATTCTTCAATTTCGTTTGATTCTAATTTGAACATTTCAAATTAACTTACCACGCTACTCTAGAGCTAATCCATTTTCGAGCTAGTAGGGGGACCTCGTGGACCTATAGATCGATCTAACCCCTATTCGTTAGATCGATCTAACCCCTATTCGTTAACTAATGGGTGGTGACGGGAAATTAGAAGTCAAATTATTCAACAACTAAAATCTCTTGGATGTAGTATGAAATGCATGTTCCTAAGTTATGTGTTGATAGTCATGCGTCGATGGTCATGTGTCGGAATTAATATGCGTTAATAAATGTATGCGATGACCATGCGTTCTGTCACAAGTTTTCTTGCGCTCATGCCAAGTACAACACGAACGCAAGTTTCTCGGGTAATCAGAGGTCGAACACAAGGACTTGTAGCTATATGTATGCGATAATGTACATGCGGCGGTTTAAATAAAAGAATGGAAGGGAGGTTGCTAAGTTAACCCTACTCCTACTCCTATCTAACAGACAACACAATGAGAATATGCATGAGAGGTAAAGATACGATAACACTTGACATGAAATAAATGTATGGGAAAATAGATAAAATGCGGAGATGATTTCATTGCAACCCTTAAGAGTGACCACAAGGGCAACCTTAGTCAACGCAAACCATGCAATCATGCTACACACACGTGAACCTAACTCTAGGATGTATGCGGTGTATCTGCGATATTGCCGAGAAGTCAATGCCTGCCTAGACCTCCATAACCAGCTCACTAGCTCCCGCCGCATGAGCATGGCTGCCGCATAACCCCTTATCCTACTTCTTGGACACATGCAAATCCATTCTATAGGGTGCATATGCTGTGTGAAGCAAATAGAGTTTATCCCTAAGTTCTCCATTCTTGCCTATGCGTTCTAATCTGCTTTCCCTAGTCTTAGATTTGGGTTTTAGACTACTCTCCCAAGTATGCCTAAATGATTAATGATGCACTCATAGGACAAGGTAACTGCATGAACTTTGCTGACCTAAGGTTGTTACTATCCCTAGTGAACAATGCATACATTGCTTAATGCGACAAACCACTTACCCTCCCAGGCAGTTGATTATTGCTGACTTTACTCATAGACAAGCAATGCGTTAACCTATAAACAGGCGTTGCAGTAGCTTCACACTAAGCAAATAAGATTACTCACACATTCGCGTAACGCACACCTCTCGGTGGGTTGCTACATGCTTCATATCCCTAATCCACATGACTAAGTATGCGATACCCAAGCAATCCCTCCAAGTGTTGCAATGAAAGTAAAGATGCTAAGCAAACAAGATGGAGATGGAGTCGAAGAAGATAGAGAAATGTATTGAAAACAAGTTGTATTACAATATGAGAAAAGAAAGGGAAATGATGTGTTCATTCCACCCACCTTGCATTGATCCCATTAGTATGCGTTCTCACGTAGCCGCAATCATCTAATGACCGCATTCACTTAATACCGCAACTCTACACAGTGACCGCAATCGCTAGGTGAGCGCAACTCCCATGCGATGAATGTATACGGCTGATTACCGCAACATCCATGCATTGATCGACGAGTTCGGCCTTGCATGGAGTAATTTTCCGCATGCGGTCGTATATGCATTAGTCCGGTTTCCTCGTTTGCATCCATTTCCTGTTTTAGCTACAAAAATAGAACATTGAACGCATAATAACGCAAAATAACGGATTAGCTGAGGTTCAACCTGCTGATCGACGCAAGCTCACTTTCTCGTGAATTTCTAGCATGATTGCCACATATTCTGCCTAACAACCCTCATAATTCTAACTAAAAGGCCTAAGATGACATGCATTTCTGCATGTCATCACACCCCCAAACTTAAAATCATGCTTGTCCTCAAGCATGCGTTATACTTAAGAAATTCTAACTCACCGTCATGCTTTCCTTTCCGATGACCAGCTTCTCAGAATATAATTTACACACACCTTTGACCATCACCGCAATGCTCTCCTCCACTTTGGCTCATTCTTCAAAAAGATCTTTTCTAAACTTAGTTTTGGCAAGCCTTAGCTCAAAAACTTTTATTCATTCACCGCAATTTTGTGTTTAACTTTTGAGAATGCGTTCTTAAAAAATACTTCAAAACTTTACGATGTCTTATTCAAATGCGGTTTTGAACCATGTTATGCCCTTCATTTTGGCTTACCCTCACGTGTGTCATGCGGGCATCCAACTTCGGTTGCATTCCATATTCAACTTAACTCTTGTCTCGTTTGATTTTGCTTGCGCTAGACAGAGGAGTTGCGCTTATGCACTGATCCTAGCAACTTGTCTTTGTTTTAGTTTGCCCCCACATGTGTCATTCGAACATCCAACTTCGAGCAAGTGCCTTTCACAACTTAACTCTTATGCACATGGGTTTCCCCATTGTGTTGACATTGGAGTTATTATTCTCAAAATCTCACTTCATTTTTTTTTCAAATGATCGCAATATAATGAACGCAATTCTCCGAAATCGCTGCCACCCCCAAACTTAGAGCTTGGCAGCGTTCTCACTGTAAAGCTCAAAACAAAATTACAAGAATGTGATAATAAATGCTTGAACAAAGGTTTGCACAAAATAAAACTTAAGACTTTCAAAGTTTGAAGAAGCTAATAAAAGTAAAAAATGCTTTACGTTGATTAGTTAAAAGATGCGGTGAACTATACGTACCATCATAGAAACATCGCAAAAGAACGCAATCGGGAAAGAAAGAATTTCAAAAGGATAAGGCATACAAGATAACAGGAAAAGACCTTAGATAGAACGATGCATGTGATCATGCGTTGGAAACCACGTGATTGAAGCCATGCATTGAAGCGTGAAAGGAATTCTTCCGTTGAACTATGAAACGATGAGACTTATTGTTACACCTTCAAGAGCAAACGTACCATAACCAAAGAAGCAGCCATATATCCAAAATAACAATGAAAATAATAATAACCTATAGTAAGAAAGAAAAGTAAAGAGTGTTGTCACCGCAAGAAGCCTTCCATGCAGGAGATGGTTCTCAACTGCTTGGGTCAAGGATCATGCCCTGACCAGTGGAACTTCAAGCAATTGTTGGGTGCATGTTGGCCACCATTAGATTAGAACTGCCTTCAGCTCTTTTGCGACTGATTGCCCTTCTACCTTGGGGTCAACATTTGTTTCCAGCACATCGCCTACACTTCAATATTGTTTGCAACCCGGTCGTAGAACCTGCAATACTCCCAAGATAAAAAGTTTGCTCGCAGAGACACAAAACTTAACAAACATTTAGCTGCCAAGTCCGTGGCAACGGCGTGATGGGAAATTAGAAGTCAAATTATTCAACAACTAAAATCCCTTGGATGTAGTATGCGATGCATGTTCCTAAATATGCGTTGATAGTCATGCGTCGATGATCATGCGTTGAAATGAATATGTGTTAATAAATGTATGCGATAACCATGCGTCCGGTCACAAGTTTTCTTGCAATCATGCCAAGTATAATGCAAACGCAAGTTTTTCGGGTAATCCGAGTTTGAAAATAGGGACTTGTAGCTATATGTATACGATAATGTGCATGCGGCGGTTTAAATAAAAGAATGGAAGAGAGGTTTCTAAGTTAACCCTACTCCTACTCCTATCTAACAGACAACGCAATGAAAATATGCATGAAAGGTAGAGATACGACAACACGTGACATGAAATAAATGTATGGGAAAATAGATAAAATGCAGAGATGATTTCATTGCAACCCTTAAGAGTAACCGCAAAGGTAACCTTAGTCAACGCGAACTATGCAATCATGCTACACACAAGTGAACCTAACTCTAGGACGTACGCGGTGTATCCACAATATTGTCGAGAAGCCTATGCCTGCCTAGACCTCCATAACCAGCTCACTAGCTCCCGCCGCATGAGCATGGCTGCTGCATAACCCCTTATCCTACTTCCTGGACGCATGCAAATCCATTCTATAGGGTGCATACGTTGTGTGAAGCAAACAGAGCTTATCCCTAAGTTCCCCATTCTTGCCTATGCATTTCAATCCGCTCTCCCGAGTCTTAGATTTAGGTTTTAGATTACTCTCCCAAGTATGCCTAAATAATTAATGATGCGCTCATAAAACAAGGTAACCGCATGAACTTTGCCGACCTAAGATTGTTACTATCCCTAGTGAACAATGCATACATTGCTTAATGCGACCAACCACTTACCCTCCCGGACAGTTGATTGTTGCTGACTTTACTCATAGACAAGCAATGCATTAACCTATATACAGGCATTGCAGCAGCTTCACACAAAGCAAATAAGATTACTCACACACTCGCACAACGTACACCTCTTGGTGGGTTGCTACATGCTTCATATCCCTAATCCACTTGACTAAGTATGCGATACCCAAGCAATCCCACCAAGCGTTGCAATGAAAGTAAAGATGCTAAGCAAAGAAGATGGAGATGGAGTCGAAGGAGATAGAGAAATGCACTGAAATAAAGTTGTATTAATTCCTTAATCACAAAATGTCATACAATACAATATGAGAAAAGAAAGGGAAATGAAATGACTAGTTAAAAGTAAAGGCTTTCTTCGGATGTGCGTCAAGGCTACCAGTGGTGCCATGGATGGGCGAAAGAGCTGACTCTCTCGAGATATAGCTCCGGTCGTCACTCAGAATGGATGAAGGAGGTGAAGAACTCTCAGCCATCTTCTCACGCAGTTTGTCTGGATCACGGGGAAAATCCCAGGATCACAAGGATCATCCCCCGGATAGGTTGAATTTCTGCTCATCGGCTTCTATTTATAGAGCTTGGGTCGCCGACAGCATTAATAGGACTACTCTGAGTCTGACATTCGGCACGTTAGTCCTTTCTGAACCTCTGCCACTAACGGCGTGGTAGATGAAATGTCAGCATCATCTTTTGGTTTTTCTCGAGGTAGATGCGTTGATGCATTTATTCCACCAACCTTGCGTTCATCCCATTAGTATGCGTTGTCGCGTAGCTGTAATCATTTAATGACCGCATTCGCTTATACCGCAACTGTACATGGTGACCGCAATCACTAGGCGAGCGCAACTCCCATGCGATGGATGCATACGGCTGATTACCACAACATCCATGCGTTGATCGACGCGTTCGACCTTGAAATGGAGTGTTTCTCTGCATGTGGTCGTCTATGCGGTGGTTCGGTTTCCGTGTTTGCGTCCATTTCCTGTTTTAGCTACAAAAATAGAACATTAAACATATAATAACGCAAAATAACGGGTTAGCTGAGATTCATCATGCTGATCGACGCAAGCGCACTTTCTCGTGAATTCCTAGCATGATTGCCGCATATTCTGCTTAACAACCCTCATAATTCTAAGTAAAAGGCCTAAGAAGATATGCACTTCTGCATGTCATCAATGGGTCACTCCATTAAAGCCCATAGTTGAACTTCCCTCACTCTAGATATATTATGTCCGCTCGATATAACCATGATTAGTAAGTCAACCCTTCACAGGTTATTCATAATAACAATTGGGTCAAATCTCTGTTTTACCCTCGAAATTACCTCTTGTTCCTTAAGTCTCACTGATCCCTTAATAAACAATTGTTTTGTGATCGAATCAACAAAACTATGTTCTTCTCAGGCCAATGAGAGGACGGAGCCCCTTATTCAAGACCCAGAATCAGCACTTAAAGGAACAACCTCTCTACTATCCCTAACGCGAGTAGGAGTGAATTCCTTCTTACACCCTATGTTCCCACCTTATTGAGCCAGCGTTGTTGAGCCAACCCTCACCTATGCAAATCTAAGAGTAAAAACTAACCCTAAACTGGACTTCTGTGAGTCTTTATCAGTCTGAAAGTCAGAATCCAGGTATCCAGTAAGGATCAAATCCCTAGTTCCATATACGAGCATGTAATCCCTCGTTCTCTGAAGATACATGAGAATGTTCTTAACTACGGTCCAGTGACCCTGGCTTGGGTTAGACTGATACCTACTGACTATTCCCACAATATAGCAAATTCCTGGCCTAACGCAGAGCATCGCATACATCAAACTACCAACGGAAGATGCATATGGGACCTCTCTCATCTCCTCAATCTCTTGAGGCACCTTAGGAAACATTTCCTTAGATAAAGTAACTCCATCCCTGAATAACAGTAGGCCCCTTTTGGAGTCCTCCATCAAGTACTTGAACAACATTTTGTCAATGTACGATGCCTGAGGCAGTGCTAGCACTTTGTTCTTACGATCCCGAAAGATCTGTATACCCAGAACAAACTTAGCCTCTCCTAAATCTTTCATTTGGAATTGGGTCGCTAGCCAGTTCTTAACTGTAGTTAGTAGACCTACATCATTCCCAATGAGTAGGATATCGTCTACATATAACACTAAGAAAACTACTGAATCGTTGACGATTTTCTTGTAGAAACAAGGCTCATCAACGTTCTGGTCAAAGCCGTACGATTTGATCGTAGTATCAAACTGAATATTCCAAGATCGAAACGCCTATTTCAACCCATAAATGGACTGATTCAGTTTGCAAACTTTTTCCTCTTGACCTTGGGCAATGAATCCCTCGAGTTGCACCATATAAATTGTCTCCTCAAGATTTTCATTCAGAAAGACCGTCTTGACGTCCATTTGCCAAATATTATATTCATAATAAGTGGTATACTAGATGAACTATTATCAACAACTCTTGCTGATGAACCAGGCCCTTCAACAACTCTTGTTGAAGTTTCAGTAGTTTCGTTAGAAAGCTCACGTAACACGACCTTACTACATGGACTGTGCTCCCTACTATGATCCTCCTCCAAGAATATAGCGTTCGTGGAAACAAACACTCTGTTTTCCGATGGATCATAAAAGTAACCCCCTTGTGTAACTTTGGGGTAGCGTATAAAGAGCC
This sequence comes from Benincasa hispida, assembly GCF_027475165.1. Classification (NCBI taxonomy): domain Eukaryota; kingdom Viridiplantae; phylum Streptophyta; class Magnoliopsida; order Cucurbitales; family Cucurbitaceae; genus Benincasa; species Benincasa hispida. The sequence goes on from NC_143483.1 coordinate 21,032,785, forward strand.
ACGACCTCAACCATGGTTCCAAATTCTTTGGATTAGCCTCAAGCACATATGCTGGGAGACCCCAAATGCGAAAGTGATGCAAACTAGCTTTACGCCCGTTCCACAACTCTAGAGCTTTTCTCACAACACTTTTGGAAGGAACACAATTGAGTATATATACAGCAGTCTCCACTACCAAACCCCAAAATGAGTTCGGTAGGGAAGCGTAACTCATCATCGAATGAACCATGTCCAACGAGGTTTCGTTTCTCCTCTTCGTTACACCATTCTGCTGATGTGTACCAGGCATTGAGAGTTTGGAAATGATTCCATGTTCTATCAAATAGTCCTGGAACCCCAAATCCAAAAACTCTCCACCTTGATCTGATTGAAGTGTCTTAATCTATCAGTCCAATGCATTTTCAACTTCAGTGTTGAACTCTCTGAACTTTTCAAAGGATTCTGACTTCCGTTGTATCAGATAAACATACCCATACCTAGAGTAATCATCAATAAAACTAATAAAATACTCATAGCCTCCTCTGACTCGCACATTCATAGGACCACAGAGGTCAGAATGCACTAACTCTAAAGGCTCTTTGGCTTGATAACCTTTTCCAGTAAAAGGTCTTTTAGTCATCTTACCTCAAAGCAAGATTGGCACACGGGTAAAGAATTTTCTTTTAACTCGCTTAGAAGGCCATTCTTTGCTAACCTCTCAATCCTATTGAGATTGATGTTCCCTAATCGAAGGTGCCAAAGTTGGGAATTTTCTTTTGGAGAAACACGTTGACGTTTATTTTTAGTTACAACAGTTCTAACCATCTCTATGTTATGGAGGGAACTTAATGCTAATGGTCTTGGCACGTAAAAGTTATTTTCCAATTTTGCTGTAAAATTTCTACTCCATCTTTATGAATAAACACTTTATCCACATTAAAATTAAGAGTATATTTACATTGTAACAAGCACTTTATAGAAATTAAGTTCCTTTTCAACTCAGAAACTACAAATACATCTTTTAAAATAAGAAATTTGTTCTATAAAGTCAACTGTACTCCTCCCACTACCACAACTGAGATGATGTGCTCGATGCCTACTCGCATCGTCATCTCACCAACCTTCAGCTACCGCCAGGATCTAATCCCCAGAAAAGAAGAACAAACATGATTAGTGGCGCCCAAATCAATAATCCAGCAGAGCCATCATTCTCCACTAAACAAGTTTCTAACACCAACAAATCATATTTACCTTTATTCGTCTTGGCCTGCCTTGGCCGCCTTCTTTTCCTTCAGCCAGCAAGGACAAATCCTCTTCATTGTCCGTCTTGGTTGCAATGGAAACACTTTCCCTTGTCAACCGACGTTGGACACCTATTCCGCTATGCGACAGGTGGCGGGTTAGCAGGTGCCTTCCCCTTCCCCTTACCACCCTTCTTCTTCTTCCACTTTCTAGTGTTACAAGTAAGAGGTGTAGAGTTAGTCCCAGAGGTCGAATGTCGATGGAACTGCTTTGAAAACGAGGCAACAATTTGCCTCACCTCCCCTCTTCTCCTTACTTTTCAGTAAGGATTGATAGGTCTGCAACTCGTTGAGGAGTGTTATAAGGGTATAGTCCACTTTGTTAAGAATCACATTACTAACAAAGTGGAGGAAGCTTTCCGACAATGAATGCAGGATAATGCTAACTTGACTGCCGTCATCGATCCCAAACTCATTCATCTCTGCCACATTGAAGTGGACCATCATATTAAGCACATGTTCATGAATAGAGGTGCCTTTCTCCATTTTTGAGTTTAAGATGTATTTAAAAGCCTCGTGCTTGAGCTGTCCAGACGGTTGTCCGAACATCCCCGCACAGAGTCCATGATCTCACACACTGAGACCATGGGCTCATGCTTCTTCGCTAACACATCACAAAGACTGACAAAAATATAGGCTCGGGCCGTCTCGTTCACCCATGTCTAATGCCCTTACGGATGCTCCTCCGTAAGGGCAAACATAAGATCCTCGATGATAAGTATTATCGTGATCATATATTTCCAACAAGTGTAATCGTCGCCAGTTATCTTATCGGCGTTAAGCAAACAATAGTGGTTGTAGCCATTTTTAAATCGTTGCTGAAAAAACAAACAAACTTTTGTAAGTCTTTTCTTAAACCACATTTTAACACCAATTAGTTTTAGAAAAATAGTTACTAAGTACTCTAAGTGATAAGACTTCTATTTCGCAATGATGTCCTAGAGAGGCAAGACAAATGTTATCGGTGGGGTGATCAGATGCCCCTTCACAGGGATGAGACACTCTCAACAATTAGGCATTTGGAACTGAACCTAACAATCACCATTTGTTCGATCTAAAATTGTTAACACACCATAGGGAAAAAGCAGATTAGGACAAGAGACTAAGTAACCTTATCTTATTTAGGAGATCAAATAAAGAAACGTGCAAAACTGCCATCCTATAAGGGGACACTCCAAGGGTGCCTCGACGCGATGCATAGAAACTTTATTCAACCTAACAAGAGAGACTGTGGGTTATTCTATCGCACGTCCCACACTCACTTACTATGAACATTCTCTCCATCCACCTTGATATTGACCTACCCAAACACAATCCTTTAGGGGGACACTCCCAGCGTGCCATGAGGCTGATGATAGATCTCACAGTGTGGACAATAAAGGGAGAAACACGAGAGGTTTAATAAAGCATCAGATGTCCTAAGTATCTCCCACTGAATGTTCTACCTAGGGGTTTATTAACCTAGACAATCCGGCTACTGATTTTAGTCTAAGTCCACTTAAACCGCTCAAAAACAACTTTTGTCTTTGAAATTAAATAAGTTTAAGTAGCCACATTAAACTCTTTAATGGAATGTCCTTAACCTTGCATACATAAATCAAGTCTATTTAATTCACCTTTTTAGGTAGGTTCCCAGGTAGGGGTGTTCCGTTTCTGTCACCTTAAATATCCCATCCTAGTCAGAACCCACCTTAGACAAAAGGTCCCTTATAGATAGATTTGCTACACTTTAACCTTTTATTAGTCAATTTAATCCTATTAAACTGATTAAAAAGATTAAAGCCTAAGGTTGTTAATCATATTAGAACCGTGATTTTAGGTCTATCTCCACCAAGTTTTAAAACATTGTAAAAACCATGATTTAAACCTAAGTTGGCATGCACGTCTTTCTTATAGATTTTAGTTCTAATTTTCTTATAACCTTTATAAAAGAAAGAACTAGAACTACATTGGCACACAACTAGGTATTTATAACGCTTATAAATTTAACCTATGTGTCATGCTTCATGCAATGTCCAGTCATTACTATACATAACTTTTACATACAAGTAACGAACCAAACACAGATGCTCCATACACCCTTATACTATAACACTTATAATATAAAGATGATACATGTCAATGCTTTATGCATAAATATAACTCTTATATTATATAATGCATGAGCATGCGTTTACGTAATTTAAATCATGCTTCTCTAAATCATAACACTTATAATAAAGAGATGATGCATGACCATGCATAAGCTAAGGTGGGATTTCCTCTATATGGCATACCATATGACATATGTCCATTCACACATATTAATGGATCGGGATGAACTACCTAAAAATCCAGAAGGAAAAAATTATATCTATTACATTTTTCATCGAGCAAACAAGTTCACAGGCGAACCAGTTCTTGAACCGCTCGGGCGAAGCTCCCCATCGTTTAGTAAATGCGGCCAGGTATACGATCGTTTAATGCACAAGACAAAAACATATGGGTGCTAAACGATCGTCTAGACGACAACGAAGCTGCGAAGCCCGATCGTCTAAACAATCACCTAAAAAGCTCTAAGTAAACTATTTACTCCATGATCGTGTAGTTAGTAACTAAGCAAAGAAGCTTGCTGATCTACATGATCATCTAGTGCACGCATGTAAACCAGCTCCCGAGTATTCGATACTCAACGATCATCTACCCCATCGTTTACACGACTCGACCAATGCTTGATCGTCTTCATCCTTGAAAAACAGCAACCCTTGCTACGAAGCTTCTTCATGAACGACTCACGGACTCAAACTCTTTGAAATTACAGACTCGATATTAGTTAATATGCCCAAAAACGCAGAGGCCCTTATAATTAATTTCAAATGTAAAAGAAATTAAACAAATTAGAGGCTTCATCCCAGAAACTCCATTAATCCCACATCCACAAAACTATTTAACGATTAAATAGATAGTAGACATGCTTTACCCATCAAGAAAGTAGATGCAATTCTTTGCATCAATGAATTTGGAATATCAGAACCTGGCTCTAATACCAATTGAATGAACTCTTATACAAGTGAACCTCTGAGTGGAAGCAGATCATTCCAAATACATTGTGATAGAATTACCACATTTACATTATAATAGACAAGATATGCGTTATATAACAAATTACCAGCATGCTTTGAGATTAAAGAACGAGAGAACAAGAGAATATACCAGTTGAAGAACCTTTCTTCTCTAAAATTTCGCTCCCTCTAAGGGACTGTTTCTATTGATCTCGTTGGAACGTCCAAGCAATCGTTCACCAAATCATCAGCCGTCTACTCACGAACGGCCTTCACACGAACACAAAAATGAGCATGACACCACCACTTAGAACCCTCTGTATTCTCGGTGTGAGAATTCATGAGGTGTAGACTCTATTAGATTTGGTTGAGGGAAGAAGCAAGCGAAGATCGTATACAACGACCAAGCAAGTGGGAGAAGGCAGGGTCTATCATATAGACAATGCTTGATCATTTGGAAGAAGGTACACGATCGTGTAGTACACAGGTTGCGATCGTATAGACAATCGTTTAGTAAATGCTCGGGTGATAGATAATCGTTTAGCAAATCCTATGTGATCGTTTAGAAAGAGGCACTCGTGTAAACGATCATGTAACAATGTTGACCTATCGTGTAGTCTCTCGATTTGCTATGCTATAAGCTGTATACAACTCGTGAACAAATTATGTGATATCTCTGCAAAATGGAAATGATTTTCATTTTATTCTTCAATTACAAAAATTGAATCTAACCTCCCACTATCACACGGTTACAGAGAAAACACCAGCACAATTATCCCATAATTGTTCAATTAAAAAAAAATATATAATCATATTATATTCATTAACCTAATGTTTTTCCTCCACTAGATATAAATCATATTTATATCTATTTTCCTCCAATTAATGTACCTCATACATAAAGTCAATCATATCAAATATAATTAACCAGTTCAATCATATCATATATAATCGAACTCCCTCTTGTCAATTTGAACATTTCAAATTGACCCAAAAACTGATTCTCAACTTGAATCCATTGAGCTACAATGGGGACCTTATGGACCTATGGTTCAAAGCTTCAACGGTACGTGAATAGCTGACCAAACTCTTTGGCCACGAGATCCACCATCTATTAACTGCAAAGTATTATGTTAGGAATTAATGAGAAAATGAGTTTACGGTGTTCAGCATTCAGAATCTCAGCTAACCCATTATTATGCATTATTATGCATTCAATTGTGTATTTTTGTAGCTAACGCGGGAAATGGACACAAACGCAGAAGCCGGGCTACCGCATAGACGACCGCATGCGGAGAAACTCTCCATCGCAAACGCAATGCATACGATCAACACATGAGTGTTGCGGTAATCAATCGCATGCGTCAATTGCATAGGAGTTGCGATCGTCAAGCGATTGCGGTCATCGTGTAGAAGTTGTGGTAATCAAGCGAATGCGGTCATTTCAAGATTGCGGCTACACGATAACCATAATAGTGGGACGAACACAAGGATGGTGGAATGGACGCATCAACACATCTCTCCGGAAAATCAAAAGAAGATGTTGATATTTCACCTACCATGCTGTTAGAAGTAGAGACTCAGAAAAAGACCAACGTGTCGCTAATGTCAAAATTAGAGTAAGTCCATAAATGTTCTCGGTGATCCAAGCTCTATAAATAGAAGCCGCTGAGCAGAATTTCAACTCATCCAAGGTTTTCACCTAAGGTTCGCCTTAGGGCAGATCCTCGTGATCCAGACAAACGCGTTAGAATAAAGCTTGAGAGTTCTTCATCTCCTTCATCCATTCCGAATGACAATTGGAGCCTTCGCCAGAGTTAGATCTCGAGAGAATCAGCTGCACCGCCCATCCATGTCACCACCGACAACCTTGACACACATCCGCTGGGAGCAAGACATTGCTTCAGCTGCAATCAGGATGGACACTGGAAGAGGAACTGTCTCACTATCTAAAAGAGAAGAAATTAGCCAAGGCAGATAAAGGTAAATATGATTTACTTGTACTTGAAACTTGTTTAGTGGAGAATGATGATTCAGCCTAGATAATTGATTCGGGTGCCACTAACCACGTTTGTTCTTCTTTTCAGGTGATTAGATCTTGATGACAGCTGGAGGCTAGTGATATGACGATGCGAACAGGCACTAGGCACGTCATCTCAACTGTGGCAGTGGGAGGGCTCCAGTTAGCTTTACAGAATAGGTTTCTAGTTTTGAATGATGTATATATTGTTCCTAAACTAAAGGGGAACCTAATTTCTGTAAACTGTTTATTGCAATGTAAATACACTATCTCTTTTAATGTTGATAAAGCGTTTATTCATAAAGATGGTGTTATTATTTGTACTGAAAATCTGGAATCGAATTTATATGTGCTAAAGCCGTTAGCCATTAATTTCCTCCATAACACATAATTGTTTAAAACTATCATAACTCAAACAAAACATCGATGTATTTCTCCAAAAGAAAATGCCCATCTTTGGCATCTTCGTTTAGGGCACATTAATCTTAATTGGATTGAGAGATTGGTGAAGAATGGACTTCTAAGTGAGTTAGAAGAAAATTCTTTACCAGTGTGCGAGTCTTGCCTCGAGGGTAAGATGACTAAGGGAACTTTTACTGGAAAAGGTTATAGAGCCAAAGAGCCTCTTGAATTAGTACATTATGACCTTTGTGGTCCTATGAATGTGCGAGCCCGAGGTGGCTATGAGTATTTTATCAGTTTCACTTGAAAAGTTCAAAGAGTTCAAGGCTGAAGTTGAAAACGCATTGGATAGATGGATTAAAACATTTCGATCGGATCGAGGTGGAGAGTTTTTAGATTCGGCATTCCAGGACTATTTGATAGAACATGGAATCGTTTTCCAACTCTCAGTATCGGGTACACCTCAGTAGAATGGTGTAGTGGGGAGAAGAAATAGAACCTTGTTAGACATGGTTTCCTCGATGATGAGTTACGCTTCCTTAGCAGACTCATTTTGGGGTTTCGTAGTGGAGACTGTGGTATATATACTCAATTATGTTCCCTCCAAGGGTGTTTCTAAAACACCTCTGGAGTTGTGGAATAGGCGTAAAGCTAGTTTACATCATTTCTGCATTTGGGGTTGCCCTGCACATGTGCTTGAGGCGAATCCCAAAAAGTTGGAACCATGGTCGAGGTTATGCCTCTTTGTAGGCTACACCAAAGGTACACGAAAGGGTTATTTTTATGATCCGACGGAAAATAGGGTGTTTGTTTCAACGAACGCTACTTTCCTAGAGGAGGATCATATAAGGGAGCACATTCCACGAAGTAAAGTCGTGTTGCGTGAGCTTTCCAATGAAACTACTGAAACTTCAACAAGAGCTATTGAAGAGCCTGCTACATCAGCAAGAGTTATTGATGGGAATTCATCTAGTAGGTCGGTTCCACCACAAGAGTTGAGGGAACCTCGATGTAGTGGGAGGGTTGCGAACCCACCCGTTTACTATTTGGGTTTCATGGGAATTGTTGTCTTATTAGAAGGCAATGGAGGATGTTGGCTGGGATGAATGGGTCAAGGCCATGGATCTCGAGATGGAGTCGATGTACTTCAACTTAGCATGGGATCTTGTAAATCAGTCTGATTGGGTAAGACCTATAGGTTGTAAATGGATTTACAAGTGCAAACAGGGTGCTGATGGAAAGGTACAGACCTTCAAGGCTCAATTTGTGGCAAAGGGTTATACCCAGGTAGAGGGAGTCGACTATGAGGAGTCTTTCTCGCCTGTTGCCATGTTAATGTCAATCCGCATCCTCCTGTCCATTGCAGCTTATTATAATTATGAGATCTGACAAATGGACGTCAAGACGGCCTTTCTGAATGGCAATCTTGAGGAGACCATTTACATGATGCAACCCAAGGGATTCATAGCTCAAGGTCAAGAGCAAAAGGTTTACTAGCTGAATCGGTCCATTTACGGACTGAAACAGGCATCTAGATCTTAGAACATACGGTTTGATATTACGATCAAATCGTATGGCTTTGACCAAAACGTTGATGAACCTTGTGTCTACAAGAAGATCGTCTACGCTTCAGTATTCTTCTTACTGTTGCACGTAGACAATATACTACTCATTAGAAATGATGTAGGTCTACTGACTGCAATTAAGAACTGGCTAGCACCCCATTTCCAAATGAAAGATTTGGGTGAGGCTCAGTTTGTTCTTGGTATACAGATTTTTCAAGATCGTTAGAACAAAGTGTTAGCACTGTCTCAAGCATCGTACATTGACAAGATGTTGCTCAAGTACTCGATGTAAGACTCAAAGAAGGGCCTACTGCCATTCAGGCATGGAGTCACTTTGTCTAAGGACATATGTCCTAAGACGCCTCAATAGGTTGAGGAGATGAGACGGGTCCCATATGCGTTTGTCGTTGGTAGTTTGATGAACGTGATGCTTTATACTAGTCCAAACATCTGCTACGTTGTGGGTATAGTCAGTGGTATCAGTCTAACCCAGGTCAGGGTCACAGTACCGCAATGAAGAACATCCTCAAGTATCTTCGGAGAACGAGGGACTACATGCTCGTGTATGGTTCTAGGGATTTGATCTTTACTGAATACACGGATTTTAATTTTCAGACTGATAAGGACTCTTGCAAGTCCACATCAGGGTTAGTCTTTACTCTTAACAGAGGAGTTGTAGTGTGGCGAAGCACTAAGCAGGGGTACATCAGCGACTCCACTATGAAGGCGAAGTACATAGCAGCTTGCGAAGCATCATCTGATCTGCGAAATAGTGCATCGAGGGTATGTGATCGTCACGAAGATGACTCCGGAGCACAATGTTGTTGACTCGTTTACGAAGATTCTCATGGCTACAGTGTTTGAGGGTCACCTACGGAGCATGGGTCTACAAGATTGCCCCCGGCTGGACTAGGGCAAATGGGAGATTTTCTTGTACTAGGTTTTTATTCCCTAGTTTATTGTTTTATACTAGTTTTATGTACACCTCACTTCACTTTAGCACAAGTGGGAGATTGTTGGGGTTGAAACCCTAAAGACTCATGTTCTGTAGTTTATAAATAGTTTATACGAACGCTTGTGTTGTATAATATATGATATTTACTTCACATCTTGTTTTTTGCTCAGTAGCATGTTTTATTTGCTTTCCCACAAACCAATAAACATAAAATCCCTGGTTATCTAAGCATGTATGTGTTGACATACAAGTGGATCATGTCTTGAGTGATAACCAAAATGGTCTGTAGTATATGGATATAGAAGGGAAAACTTATCATGGTAACACTACGGATGCAGCTTGTCACAGATGGTCTGTTCCTGATCATTCGTGTAGAGGACATGCAAGCGAGGGCGTCCTATACAAAGAGTTTGTATAAGACCGGACCACGAAGTGTTAATGTCTCGTTATATAACACAGTTCATGACAGAGACTTCACTTCACTAGGATGACCATAGGTAACATGAACTCAATCCTGAGTGAGTTAAGAACTCCTACCATTGAGGGTGGTCCTTTGATTTGTATGGGTACGAGTGGCCAGGTCGCTAATTCATACCTACCATTTTGGGGATTCGTCTGATTTGGGAACTAGGAACTCAGCTACACAAGATGAAATTAACTGCTTCCCTGAAGTAAGGGTAAGTAGATAGCTCCCTTAAGGGCTGATTATAGGGCTTGAACGATGTGGCGCCACACACCTTCTTTTGGCCCGAGAGGTGTTCACACATAGTTGGACTATATTGTATTGTTCATTAGAGGAATCAGTGGTACTTAAGGAGTGAGATGTAACTATAGGGGCAAAACGGTAAATTGGCCCAACTGTACTTACGAGCATCTGTGAAGGGTCATCGTATTCATGATTGGTTATATCCGATGGACACAGAAATATATCTGTGGTAAGAAGAGTTCAGCTATTGGTCTTTAGTGGAATGCCTGACAGTTAACGGATGGTGGATCTCGTGGCTAAAGAGTTTAGTCAGCTATTCACGGACTGTTGGAGCTTTGAGCCACAGGTCCATTAGTTCCCTGGGTTGGATAAAGTCGATAATTAGTGTTTGGGTCAGTTTAAAATGTTCAAATTGACAAGACGGAGTTCGATTATATATGATATAATTGAACTGGTTAATTATATATGATATAATTGACTAAATGTTTGAGACACATTATTTTGGAGGAATTCAGGTATAAATACGATTTATGTCATGTGGAGGAGATATTACTATAGTAGATATGTGATATCAAACTATAGGGTAAGAATATAATATGATTATATTCACTAACTATTAAATTGATTAATTATATGATAATTTGCCTAAAACTTCTCTCGAACGTGTGTTAGTGGGAGAATCCGAAGTCGGTTATTGTAACCAAAGAATAAAATGAATATTTGTTTCATTTTGGAAAAAGTTCGAAAAATCGCAATCGGTGTGAAAACGTTATGATCGCTTAGCTTGAGAGCCTATACGATAGTTGCTCATCGCCTAAACGATCGCACACCAGCACCTATACAATCGCACGCTTGTCCCTAAATGATCGCTTAGCTTTCCCAAACAATCGCATAGTGTGCCGCGTTTTCTAAACGAACGTCTACTATTTATTAAACGATTGCTTAGCAAAACCTACACGATCGTGTAGCTTCTTCTAAGCGATAAGCACATAGCTATATGATAGCTCTTTTTCTCTCCCACTTTCTTATCGTCTTCACGATTTGTTCTTTCTCCAACCTCTACCAAATTCACCAAAGACCACACTTTGGATTCTCACTCCGAGAATACCAAGGGCTCCATTTGATGGTGTCGTCCCCGCTATTGTTCACTTGTTCATGACTGTTCATGTTGTTGCCATTCGTGTAGACGTTCGTGCTACTGTAGCCGACTGGTTTGTTGGGCGATAGAGTGCGAGTGGAGGTTCTTCCGCTGCATGAGTTTAAAGTTTGAAGAGGGTTTTTAACTAGTATGAGAACTCTTTTCTTTGTAGTTTTTATTGTTCGAAGCATGCCTTTAATTAGTGTGAATTAGCATAACTGTCTGTTTGAATGTATGTGTTGTATTTCAGTCACAATGAAATTGGAAAGATCCGAATGTGCTCATGGATGCTCTTCGTTTGAGTTCCTTCACATGAATCCCTATTCATGAATTTAATATTTAAATCATATTTAAATATTAATTAATTCATTAATTCTTTTTAATTTAAACGCGTAAAAATATCACATATATAATTACTAATTCCCTTAATTCTAATTTCAACATTTCAAATTAACTTATCACGCTACTCTAAGGCTAATCCATTTACGAGCTAGTAAGGGGACCTTGTAGACCTACAGATCATGGGCTTTAACAATCGAGATTAATTGGCTAAACTCTTTACACTTAATTAACCCTCATTCGTTAACTAATTTGTCACTCCAATAAAGCACATAGTTGCATTCCCCTCACTATAGATATATTATGTCCACTCGATATAACCATGATTAGTAAGTTAACCCTACATAGATTGTTCGTAATAATGGTTGGGTCAAAAGTTTGTTCTACCCCCAAGATTACCTCTTGTTCCTTAAGTCTCACTAATCCTCTAATGAATAATTAGTTTGTGATCCGATCAACAAATCGAGTCCCTCTCGGGCCAACGAAAGGGTGGGGCCCCTTGTTCAAGACCTGAAGTCAGCACTTAGTGGAACAACCTCTCTATTATCCCCGAAAGTGGGTAAGAGTGAATTCCATCTTGGACCCTATGTCCCCAGTTATCTACCCATTCTTACCCTTGAAATGGAAGTTTGTTGAGCCAGCGCTGTTGAGCCAATCCTCACCTATGCAAATCTAAGGATAATCCTAAATAAACAGGAGTTCATAGTTAGCTCAAGATTAAGGTCAAGTTACCAAGGTCATCGCCTTAAAATAGTCAGTCTTAAATAGTAAACAACGTTATAAAGTAAGAGTGACTCATTTCGTGGTTCGATCTTGTACAAACCCATTATATAGATACATCATGTCATAACGTGTACGAATTAGGATACATCATCTGTAGCACACTCTTTGTAACAACTACAAAGTGAGCCGCATCCAATAGTGTTACAAGAATATGGCACCCAACCTTATTCATATACTATAGATCATTTTGACTATTTACTCGAACCTGATCCACTTTTATGTCTCCACATAAGGTTCAAGTGCTCCACATAAAGTTCAAGTACTCATGTAATAGTCATGGATCTTTTAGTTTATTAGATTTATTTCTAAAACGAAATAAACAATTTATATATTCAATAACAACTTATTGAATTTTCAGAATAATTTTTATTGTTTACAAACCACGAGTTTTAGGACGTAAATCCCAACAAAGACTTCATTAAGGCTTGCCGAGATGTACATTCGGGCCTTTTAATTTTCCCATGTCCAATGCTCATATGCTTCCCAAACATTTCAAGGAGCATTGGCAGTTGGAATGGAAGGACAAAGTGAAGATCATCGATGATCATAATAATATTAATTTTGATTTTCCAACTAGCGTAGTTTTCTCCCATTAACTTATCCACGGTAAGTAAACTTAAAATTGCGGTAGCCATTTAAAGAATTTGCTGAAAAGGAACAAACTATATTAGTCTACTTGCATACAACTTAAGAAAACCAATAAGTTTTTAGCAAAATAGTCTAGTGTACCCTAAATAACATCTATTTTGCAATGATCTTTCAGTGAGGCAGGAAAAAAGTAGGGTGATCAAGTGTCCCTTCACTAAAGTGACACATTCCATTAGATAGAAATAACATCTTGAAACTATAATTAACAATCACCACTGTTCGGTCTAGAATTTGCTAACATTCTTAACAATTATGTATAAGTGTAACCCCTCATTTTAGGTTCTAGAGTTCCGCCCGAATGAGTCAACCGTAGGGAAAAGCCGATTGGGACATGAAACGAAAGCAACCCTATCCATTTTTGGAGATCGAATAAAGCGTCATGCAATACAACCATCCTTTAGGGGGACACCCACGATGCCACAAGGCGATGCATGAAACTTTATTTAACCTAATGAGAGAGACCGAGAGATGTGTTGTCACACGTCCCACTCCCACTTACTATAAACAATCTCTCCATTCACCTTATTATTGACCTACCCAAATGCCACCCGTAGGAGGACACCCATGGTGCCTCGAGGCTGAGAGTAGATCTCACGGTGTGAACTTATAGGCAAAAACATGTAGAGGTTAAAATGAAGTATCATATACCCAATTTTCCTCCCATTAACTGTTCTACCTAAGGTCAATTAACTAAAGAAAAATCCAACTCCTAATTTGATCTAAGTGTTTGTTTAATTTGCTTAAAAACAACTTTTGTCTTTGATAATTAAACAATTTTGATTGAAGTCTCATTAAACTCTTTAATAGACTTTGATCAAACTTTCATGCATGTAACAAATCTATCTAATTCACCTTTCCAAGTAGGTTCCCAGGTTGGGAAGCGACGTTTCCATCAACTTAAGTACCCCAGCCTAGCCAGAACCCGCCTTAGCCAAAAGGCCCCTTATCGATACATTTGTTACATATTTAATTTTTTATTAAGAATCAATTTAATCCTTTTAAACCAATTAAAAGATTAAACTTAGATTTCTAATCTTATTAGAAATGTGAACTTAGGTCTATCTCAATCATATTTTAAAACAATTTTTAAAAAATGATTATAGCCTACGGTTTGCATGCAACTCTTTATTATTGATTTTAATTCTGATTTTATCTACTTATAACAATTATAAATAAATGAAATAATTAAAAACCACCATTACGTGTTTGACATACTTCAATTAATTATAACATTTATAAATTAACCTAAGATAATGTCATGCTTCATGCAATCTTCATTCATTACTAATATATAAAAAATATATAACTAAGTAATGAATCATGCTATAGCATACTTTCTATATATTCATTCAACCATATATTATAACAATTATAATATAAATGATGCATGGATATGCTATAATTCATGCATACATTGAAGGAACTCTTATACAAGAGTACCTCTGAGCGGAAGCAGATATTTCCAAATACATTGTGATAGAAGTATCACATTTACATTCAAACAAACAAATATGCATCATACTATAAAATTACCGGCATGCTTAGAACACTTAACAATAAAGCGAAGAGATACGTACCAGTCGAAGAACTTTCTTCACAACAAATCTTGCTCTCTCCAAGGAATGGGTGCTCTCGTTCTCGCTGGAACATCAGGCTATCGTTCACCAACACCATTGGTCATCTACCATGAATGACCTCCACACGAACAGAAGGAAAATGGGAATGACACCACCACTTGGAACCCTTGGTATTCTTGGTGTGAAAATCCAAAGAGTGGGCTCTGTTTGAATTCAGTAGAGGGGAGGAGGATAAGAAGATCGTATACAACGATCTAGCAAGTGGGAGAATACTTAGTATATTGTATAGACAAAATGTTTGATCGTTTAGGTGAAGTACACGATCGTGTAGTAAATTGCAGCGATTGTTTATACGATCGTTTATTAAATGCTAGGCGCTAGAGGATCGTTTAGTACAAGGTAGGCGATCATTTAGAAAGAAGCGCACGCGTGCGTATTCGATCTTGTAGTAAATCCAAACTATCATATAGTCTCTCAATTTACTAAGCGGTAGGCAATATACACTTCGTGAGCAAATTACGTGATCTTTTGCAAAATGAAAACGATTTTCATTTTATTCTTCAGTTACGAAAACTGATTGGAACTTCCCACTAACGCACGGTTACAGAGAAAACAACGTGTACAATTATCCCATAATTGTCAAAAAATATAATCATATTATATTCATTACCTATAGTTTAATATCATATATAAACTATACTGTTTTCTCCTCCACTAGATATAAATCATATTTATATCCAATTTCCTTAAATTAATGTATCTCATACATAAAGTCAATCATATCATATATAATTATCTAGTTCAATCATATCCTATATAATCGAACTCCCTCTTGTCAATTTGAACATTTCAAACTAACCCAAAAACTGATTCTCAACTTGAATCCATTGAGCTACCAAGGAGACCTTATGGACTTATGCCTCAAAACTCCAACGGTACGTGAATATCTTATTAAACTCTATAGCCACGAGATCCACCATCTATTAACTTCCAGGCATTCCACTAAAGATCGACAGTTGAACTCTTCTTATCACAGATATATTTATGTGTCCATCGGATATAACCAATCAATAGTACGATAACCCTTCACATATGCTCATAAGTAAATTGAGCCAATTTATCGTTTTGCCCCTGTAGATACATTTAACTTCTTAAGTACCACTGATCCCTCTAATGAACAATACAACATAGTCCTACTATGTGTGGACACCTCTCGGGCCATGGGAAGGTGTGTGGTGCCATATCATTCAAGCCTTGGGATCAGCCCTTAAAGGAGCAATCTATCTACTTACCCCTGCTTCAGGGAAGAAGTGAATTCCATCTTGTGTAGCTGAGTTCCCAACTCCCAAATTAAACGAATCCCCAAAGTGGTAGGTTTGAGTCGGTGACCTGGCCACTCGCACCCATGAAAATCAAAGGACCATCCTCAAAGGCAGAAGTTCCCAATTTACTCAGGACTGAGGTCATGTTACCTATGGTCATTCTAGTGAAGTGAGGTCTCTGTCATGAGCCGGTACTAACAATCTTCTGACAAGCATCCAAAATGTTGATTATGATTGATGTGCCGACATCTGCACCTACCATGTCAGACGATGATGACTTATCAGAGCGACAATCTCACCAATAGCCAGCGCACGGCTCTATAAATAGAGCCTTAATGCCATGAAGAAATTATAGACTTTTAGACCCAGAGACTAAGATTTTCATGAGAGAAAATTCCACCTTCATATTTCTTCATCGGAGCCTCGTCGGAGCAAGAGTCCAAGATGGCCTTCTCCATTCATCCAACCATTATATCACCAACAACCTCGACATTCATCTATTAGAAGCAAGAGATTTCTAACAACTTCCCTTCACCTTATCTCTTTACCTCTTTAATTGTTGTATTGCATTTTGTTTAAGAGATTGCTCACCTGTTTATTCAACAACTATATTTCTATTTTAATATCATCATTTTCGCTTTCATCATCTTCTCTATCGTCACTTTCACTTTTTCTATTGTCATGAGTAACTAATTCTAATGGGGTAAAAGGGAAGATTAATATCATGATCTAAGTAGAATCTATGGAAGTTATCATGTTTTCTTAATGCATGAGTATTAAAATGCTTGCCTACGAGTACTCATTGAGTCAAGTAGCTATGACTAACTACCTTAGAAGGAAAGTAGTTGTGTATCTCATTAAGCAAAGTAAGAAGTATTTCTAGAAATAGGAATAACTTTGTGCTCATAGCAATCTCATTCATGCATCATAAAAATATGATAAGTGTGGCTGGCCACTAAGAGGTGTGCGATAACTAGAAGTTGCAAGCCAGGACAAACTCTCACAATAAGCTTAGTGGCACAGTATTGATCTCCTCCAAACCCTTCCTTCTCCATATATTTTCTTCACGTTAAAACTATTGTTTCTCTTAAGTACTCTCAGAATCTATCTCAATGACGTCTCTGTTAGTTTAGATAATTAGATCACGTAAATTAGTTAATTGCATGAACTTGACGATATTCTGATAATATTTTCTTCACCGCATATGCACATTCACCTATCACTCTTAGTACAAATCCACGTGTTCGACCTTGGGTTATCCTGAAAAACTCATAATCTTGTTATACTTAGCTTGATAACGAGAAACCTTGTGATTAGCACATGATTACTACAATTAGACGTATAATACTGATATTGCATCTTCAATCTGGTGTAGCTCACAATAGATGCATCATTTTAAAACACAACAGTGCTACCGCGATGTATTTAAAGAAATCTTCATCTTTTAGGACTGAATCCATCATCCATCAGCCTCCAACTGATTTTCTCTCCCTCTCGTCTCTTCCACTTGTATTTTTTTCTTCTTTCTCTCATGTAATTTATCAAGACGTACAGGGATTTGTCTTCTCCATCCGGATGGAGAGGTAAATTTAGGTTTTCTAGTTTAGAGGATTGGAACCTTTGTACTTTTGGAAGAATTTTCTTAATGTAATTTCTATATCTTGGCTATGAGTTTCTTTCTAATTGAATGGTTATATGATTGTATTTTCTCTTTATTGCCTGACAAACTACATGGGAATTTATGATCGAATGTAGCAAGAGACTTGGTGGCAACAACCAGAATAAAATATTATTTAATCGTGGAAATGTCATGTCAGGTGCACCTATCCTCTTTCTCCACGAGGGAAAGCTCTTTCCAGATGTAAATCTAGAACTTAGCAATATGATTAGGGGTGGCTTTCCAGCACAATAAGAATAAGACCAACATTTTGACTCTCACAACTCAAAATTCTTTTCGAATCTTCTTCATCTGAGATTAACTTGTAATATGTGAGATGAAATTATAGGTTAATTTACAAGAAGCATAAGTTAGATAGGATTGTAATTTATTGTTGATAATGAAGAGCATTAACCTATTGACCTTGGAAAAACCATATTGAATGTTTAATTTGGCTAATTAGGTAATGAAGACCATTGCGTTTCTAATCAATTGAGCTAGGCATAAACAAGAAGCTAAAAGTGTATTTTGATAATTTTATGAACAAAATTACATTGGGTGATTCCAGTGCTTTAAGCCAGAAGGTCCCTATTAATTGCATTTCTATTCTTTAGTTTGTTGCACTTTCTTCTCTACACTTTCCTATGATTCGACCCAAACATGTCATTTATACTACTCAGTAGTATAATTAGTTAGTTTGTGATTTTAAATACTAATTGATTGATGGAAAGCTTCGACAACATTTCGTCTGCCAGTTGCAACACGTTGTAAGTGCCTTTTCAACTTTTTTTCTTCTCTTATCCAATCGCTAAGTCAAACTTTGACCTTCTTATAGTATTTTGTCATTTTTTGTTTCAGTTAGGTCGTTCCAGTCCCAATTCCCAATTCCTACAAATTCATCAAAGAAAAGCATCAACGAACACAAATTAACAGCAAAACCAACAAAATTGTAAGCCTAAGAAAGCACTTTTGAGTGATTTTCAGTTAGTCGGGCAATCTCAAAGGAACACAACAATGAATATTAGATGTATTGGGATTTATGCCCTAAAGCATCATAGTTATTTATTTAACATAATAGTTTATTATTTTAAATATGCAATAATAAATTATCCATTAAGGTAAAAATCCAAGGTTACTTCATGAGATTTGAACAATATGAGTGGATATACAGGTGGATAATGTTCCAATAATAATCTAAAAGATATATAGTATATGGATTAAGGTTTGGTGCCTTATTATGATAACACTATGGATATGACCCACTTTGTAAGTGTTACAAATATTGTAGGTGTTACAAACGATATGATCCAAATCGTACATGTGGAGACATGTGAGTTGGGGTATCCTATACAATGAGTTTGTTAAGACCGAACCACGAAATATTTAATCTCTCTTTGTAACACCGTTGACTAAAGAGATTACACCTTTATAGGATAACCATGTAACTCGATCTCAATCCTGAATGAGTTATGGACTCATGTCTATTAAAGTTGTCCTTTGATTTGTATGGGTGAGAGTGGCCTAAGTCACCGACTCATTAAGCGTACCCTTTTCGGGGGCATGTCCGAGTAGGGAGCTAAAAACATAGCTACACAAGAAGAAATTCGCTCCTTCCCGCCTTTAGGGTAAGTAGATGAGTAGCTTCCTTGAGTGTTGATTCTTCATTGAAGCTTATAATCTGTAGGTGCATTAGGTCCTCCTACTAGCTCACAAAGGGTAAATAAGGACCAATAGTTTTGAAGGAATTTGAATTGTTCAAATTATTGAAGGGAATAACATAATTGTATATAATAAAATTAATATAATGTATATAGAATATAAAGTTAATTTTGAATAAGATTCAAAATTAAATTTTATAATCAAAAGAGATTTACTATATTTTAATATGATTCAAATATTAAAATAGTATGAATTAGATTTATACTGAAACTATAGGTTGAGATGTGCATCTGAAAATGATTTAAATATATAATTAAATATGAGACATTTAATTAATTAATTTGATTATATCATTTTATTTTATTTAATGAATTTTATTTCATTTTAATTTAAACTATATAATAGAAAGTGGGAGTTATGTTTTAATCCCACTACATGTTACAAAGATCAAATGTGGTTTGTAAAATGCTACAAAAAATCAAGTATTATATAGCGTGTTATTAAATGCTATAAAAAACCTCATACTTTTAATAGTGTGGGTTGTCACGACTGAAGAAAATCAAGCATGAAGATTTCCATGAGCAACGGAAGGATCATTCCAAATTCCATTCGAAATTGAACATAAACAATTACAGTACAATAACGGAAAGTAACAGGTCATGCGCAAAACGAAATTACAGCATGCTAAATGATAGAATTAAGGGATAGAGTAAGCGTACCTTTGAAGAACCATTCTTCAAACTCCCCCGATCAATATCCAAGCATCCAAGAATAGCAATACAGCCTTCGAACGCAACGACCAGTGCACAGCACGAACACAATGAACATGAACCCAACAAACGGCCTCTACGAACCAATCGAGTCACACTCGATTCACAAAGTGAGTGAGGACACCACCACAATGATTACCTTGGTATTCTCGATGTGAGAATCTAGGAGTTATGAGCTCTGTATGATCTTGGTTAGAGGAAGAGATTGGAGGACAACAATCGTGTAGACAATCGAGCAAGTGATAGATAGGAAGCTGTCCATCGTATAGACGATATGCTCAATCATGTAGTAAATGGCAGCCTATCGTATAGACTAAGCCACGCAATTGTTTAGCTACAATCAACTGATGAACTATCGCATAATCAAACTCCACGATCGTTTAGTCTCTCTATAGCTATCGCTTAGTGAAACACTTTCACTTGATAGCTTTCACAGTGAGTAACTTTCCGAATCAAGTAACTATCAATTTTAGGAAAACTTTTTTTCTTTTATCTCACGGTTACCATAAAACCACCAATAATATCCTATTCAATCGGTTGTTAGAGAAAAAGATTTAATTATCACATAATTAATTTATTATAAATAAATATGATAACTAACTTACCATATTATATTTATAACCTATAGTTTTAATATTTCATCTCATGAAACATACAAACTATAGTTCTTTTTCTATTTTATTGTACTTAATGTAAATTATATTTACATTATTCCTCTACTTGATGTATCTCATACATCACACCAATTATATCATATATAATTGAATTTTCTCTTGTTAATTTGAACACTTCAAACTAACTCCAAGAACTGATTCTCAACTTGAATCCATTGAGCTACCAAGGGGACCTTATGGATATGTAGCCTGAAGTTCCAACGGTACGTGAATAACTGACTAAACTCTTTAGTCACGGGATCTACCATCTATGAACTACTGGGCACTCTACTAAAAATCGACAGCTGCACTCTTCTCACTATAGATATATTTCTGTGTCCATATCAACCAATCAACTGTGTGATAACCCTTCACAGGTCGCTCGTAAGTACAGTTGGGCCAATTTACCATTTTTCCCTTATAGTTACATTTAACTCCTTAAGTACCACGGATTCCTCTAGTGAACAATAAGTCATAGTCCTACTATGACTGGGTCCTCTCCTTCAAAGAAAGAATGTGGCCACTATGTTCAAGACCCGGAATCAGCCCTTAAGGGAGAATCTATCTACTTACCCCTGCTTCGAGAAAGGAGTAAATTTCGTCTTGTGTAACTTAGTTCCCAGCTCCTCAATCAGACAAATCCCCAAAAAGGTATGCTTGTTGAGTTGGCAATCTGGTCACTCTCACCCATACTAATCAAATGACCGCCCTTAAATGCACGAGTTCCCAAAACACTCAGGATTGAGGTCATGTCACCTATGGTCGTTTAAATGAGACGCATAGGACACCCCCACTCACATGTCCCAACATGAATGCCTAGGATCAGACCATCTATAGTAGTTCACTACACTTGTAAACCTCTACAAAGCGGGTCGTATCCATAGTGTCACCAGGATAAGGTATCCCTCCTTTATCCTTATACCAGTGCTTTTTAGATTATTACTTAAGGCATGATCCACTTGTATATCTCATATACATACTTAAGTTTACATACAATAACCATGGATCTTTTTTTATTGGATATGAGTAAATGCAAATAAAATAACTCTTATTTTATTAATAACAATGTGTACAAAGTTTACAAACTACAAAACTCTAAGAGCATTAGGACATCAATCCCAACAACGACTTTGCAAGAAACGTTATAAATAAACCTAATATGGTGTTTTTTTCAAAACTATTTTAGGTCTCTTTTCCTGTAGTGTGGGAAGTTTTTCTAGGAGAATTGGTTATTGTAGGAAAAAAACCTTCTTCCACCTCCTCCCATCTCATCTCATCTCCTCTTTTTCTCTCTTAATGTTTTTTTTTTTTTACAGAAAAAATGAGTTCTTTGTAAAAAGCTCTCTGAAACCAATTCCCTTTTATCTCTTTCAAAATTCGGTTCCTACAAACTATTCTTCCCCAAGAGAATACCAAGAAATTCTCTATGGTGGCGTCACGATACTATTCGTGGAAGATCGAGTCCTTGAGGAAGAGGAAGATGCTGGATTTCTTGAAGATAGTCTTCAAAGGTGAATTCTTTCTTCTTCTCTACAATTTATTTTGATGTTTAACATTTAGTTGCATTATGAATGTAAATTTCTTTTGTTCTATGTTTTAAATTTTTAAAACAAAATTAAAAGCAAAATGATCACTCGCTTCTGTTGTGGGATTCGATGCTTTCAAGATGAACATCCATAAATAAAATAGAAAAGATTTGGGCTTGGGGCTAAATGAATGACCTAAAAAGAAAAGAAAATCCTTTATATACTATCGACAGCGTTGTAACACTGATACTACACTGTAACTCTAGTACTATAAAAAGTCCTTATAGAACTGCGGCGTGTGGTGCAGTGCAACACATTTTGCTAGCCTCAGCTTCTAAGCATCATGGAGAGTCGGCTACCCTTAGGGGCATTTTCGTCATTTTCCTCCTCTTTTGACTCGGTTTCTTCGTTAGGACACCAAATAGTCTACTTTAGCTCTGTTACACCCTAACACTCGATTATACCTCCTAAGTGCTCGAATCCTACAAGATCATAGAATAAATACAATAAACAACATAATGATCTAAGTTAAGTTGAGCGAGATAACACATTTTAGGGATTATACTGAGCATGGGAGTTTGGGTCTCCCTCTCCTTCCTAGGCCCACTGGGGTTTTGGGTTGGTTTTGGCCTAAGTCTCATCTCTAACTTAATTTGATTGCCTTTAAACTTAACCAAATGTCATTGATGTCATTTAGTCCAAAATCACCCATAACATATATTATTATGAATACATCGAATAATAATCTCTCTTGAGTCACAAGGTATGTTAATTTTATATAATTCTAAATAAACAATGTTGTTCAAGATTGAATTCTTCTCATAAGGCATTGACCCTAATATGAAGTCTTGGCCGAAGGCTTCACAGACCACTTTGCAATGTTTGACCCTAATATAAGAATAAGTTTGCTCTCTTCTCTTACTTATAGCAAATGATTGGACAAGAACAATGATTTGACAAAACAATTATCCAACATCCTTAAAGTAAAGTAAAATCTGACCTAGGAATCAATAAACCAATGTCTATGATTTAATCTTTGTACCTAACATTTGATGTAGTAATTCCAACATATTAAATTTCATTTAAAATGTGTAAAAGTAAGCATCATGAAGCTCATGGACTTTTCTTTTTTTTTCTTTTCTTTTTTTCTTCCCTAAAGGGGCAGCAAAGTAACCAACCATTTTGAATTGACAGGAGAAAAAGGAAAGAAAAGAAGCAAATGAATTAAAGGATTACAAATATTAATTTGAAGCATGTGCAAGGATCATTGTTGAAAGAAAAATTTCCATTAAAAAAAAAGATGCCATATGACACCTCGAAAAACACGTTCACTTTTAATATAGCTTTTAGTATGGGCAGCAAATAGTTTTGGGTTATCTCAAATTTATTTATATATTATCCATTTTCTTTACGATTTTTTTTCTTTATTTGGATTTATTAATTTTTAAATCGTTATTTTTCAACAATTAAGGCATCTAGTAACTATTTTATTTTTTATTTTTATTTTTGAAAATTGAGTTACTTCTTCCACTTTCAAATGTCTTCCTTTGTTATTTACTTTTCACCAATTGTTTAAAAAAACAAAGCCAAATTTTGGGAAATGAAAAAAGTAGCTTTCAAAAAGTTATTTTTGTTTTTGTAATTTGGCTAAGAATTCAACCATTATACTTAAAAAAAATACAAATCATTATAAGAAATGTAGATGAAAGACTTAATTTTAAAAAACAAAAACAAAAAACCAAATGGTTATCAAACGAGGACTTAGTTTTTTATTTTTATTTTTTAAAAATTAAGTCCATAAATACTTAGATTACCTATGTTCTCAAAAACCAAGTCAAATTTTGAAAATTAAAAAAAATAATTTTTAAAAACAGGTTTTTATTTTTAAAATTTGGCTAAGATTTCTGCTCTTATATTTAAGAATTGATGCAAACCATTATGAAAAAATGAGAGAAAATATATATAATTTTGAAAGGAAAAAAAAAAAAACGAAATGATTTATTCAACGTATCCTAACTTATTTTAAAATCTGTGAAGAATTTAGTGAAGAGGGAAAATGAAAAGCAGAAGAAAGATTCCGATTAAGATGGGGACTTGTAGGGGATTGAAAATGCTGTCGGATTGAACAACTATTTTTGGTTAGAAAAAAAAAATAGTAAAGAATTAAAGTGCTTTTGAAAATTAAAATAAATTCATGTATTTCTTCCAAGGAAGATATGCTCATATCTTAATTGTTCTTATAAATAATTCTACTAGGCATTATCTTACAACTATAATCTATGCAAACATGTCAATGTCAATAATACTACTTTAAAGTGGGGTGTGACAATTTCTCTTTAATATGTAGGGGAAAAAAAATCATTTTGTCCTTTGAAAATCTTACCCATAGAAAAGGGAAACAATCACAACCTTATGAAAAGAGTTTTGTCAATTCATGGAACATTCGGAATCCCTACTATTGTGTAGTTTAATTGAATTTGACATTTGAAATGCTTTGCTTGTTCAATTATTGATACCTCCACAGACAAATAATTGACTTTTGTGATTAAGGGATAGAGATTTGATGCTAGCAATATTTTTAAAGATTGTTGTGGCATTTGTCGCTCGAGATGCTCTACCTACTTGTTCATCGAGATGTCTTATGAGTTGTCCCACGGGTTGCTGATTCTCTATTGGATATATGTTTCTTATATGGAAAATGCTGCAGATTATTCTTGAAGATATTTTCCTTCTTTTGGCTCTGCAAATTATGGAATGGATTGTTTCCTCTTCCTCTGATGTGCATATAAAGAGATCTTTGTACTCTTTATAGAGTTAACCGCTTTGAAAAATTAATGTGTTTTGTATCTTATGTGTTTCTCGCAAACCACAAGTGTGTCAATGTTAGTGATTGTGAAGCAAGAAGCATTGTAGATCTTGAGGTGTTTTTGTAGATCAACTTGATGCTTTATTCGTTACTTGAGAAGGTATTAGGTTATTCATATGTCATCGTAATTATCGTCTTTTTATAGATAAGTACAACGTTGTTATTGCTTAACTTTATATTAGTAAAATGATCTTTTCTAGATACATGGTCCTTCAGACATAGGTAAGATTGCACCGAACTGGATTACCAAACTCTGTGTTGTATTCGTACTTATTTTCCTAAAATTGTTATAACATCGAATGTTACAAATGTTGTGTATAGATAACCTTTATTTCAAAGGATCTTAAATTTTCGATATTGTGTTCCATTCATGAATTTAAAAAAGATATATTAAATAGATCTATAGAATCTAATGTATCTCAAATTTAACAATTCTGGTTTTATAAGAAAAAGTGGTATTTGGAGATTTATCGAATATGTTAAGAACTTGTTAGATTTCAAATTTACATATTTAGATCTCAAATTTAAAAGTTGAAGGGATTTAAAGTTCAATATCAATTAACTATAAAATTACGAATTTAGAATTTATTAGAACTAATATATACGATAGAAAGGTTCAAATGGAACTAAATTATTGAATTAAAGATCAAAATTCAGAGTGGAGAAAATTTGGTTGAAACACTCATCAAAATTACAATGAGATTTGGTGGGAAAATTAAACAAAATTATAAAAAATAAAATATAGTCCATGACAAATTTTATATACATAGTTATTGGTGTTTATATACATAGTTATAAAATATGTTTAATATTTTATGATTAATTTTTTTATGAACTATATTTACTTGTTATAATTATGTTTAATTTTTCATGGATTAGCATTATTGTTAAAATCAACCACAAATGTTTAGAAAATATGTATATGAAAACATATTTATATATGTACTAATGTGATCTTATGAGTCTAAAAATATAGTAATCAGACTCATACAATGACAATAGTGCATATATTACTATATATTCAGACTTATATAATGACAATAGTATATATATAAATACTTGTGGTAATATATATATATATTTAAAAAAAATTACTGATAGAATAAATATCAAATTATTTATGGTCTATCAGTGTCTATCAATGATAGAAATTGATAAAAGTTTATTATTGATAGAGACTGATAGAAGTCTAGAAGTGTCTATCAGTAATAAAAACTGATAGAAGTCTAAAATGATTAAATTTTACTATTTTATGTAAGTAGTTCTCTTATTTTTATATTTTTTAAAATAGCCCATGCATTAATCATTCTTGAAAATATGAGAAAAATATATATTGTATATATTGTTAAAATATAAGCAAAACAAAATTTATATAGAATACCAAAAAAATAGGCCAAGAAAATTTGAAGGGAGAGAAATACTTGAGTCAAAAAAAGCAACCGTTTGTAAATTGCTAAAACTAAAATCGTAAAGTTGGGCAAAAAAAAATTGCTAAAATCAGAAAGTTGGATAGCATGATTCTATACGAAAATCAGTGGAACGTAATTCGTTTGCATTTAATCAAACTAGTAGAAATATGTATGTTGTATGTATTCTATAACGTTAAAAATGAAAAGGATATGTATAAATTGAAATAAGAGACTCTCATTCAAATTTCACACTTAATTTTTTGCTATATACGTCCTATTTAATCATTTTTTTATATTTTTTTAAAAAAATTCATATTACTCCAAAAAAAATTGAATTAATATGTTTTTCAAAACTATTTTTTTCAAATTAAATTATGGAGATAGTAAGATAACAAACAAATTAATATTTGCATTTATAATAAAAAAAATTTAAAAATAATTACTTTTATTAAAAATAACAACCTATCTCTAATATAAATACTATTGAACTTCCTTTAAAAGATGACTATTCTTTTATTTGAAAAAAGGATTATTCGATATAAATCTCAATCCCACCCGAAGATTAAAGAAACAACAATTCACCTTAAAATGATTAAAAAATTTGAAAAATGTAAGAAGTTTAAATAGTTAGAATGTTAAAGAACAAGGAAAAAACCAAAATGTGACGAGTAATGTTTAACAAACATTTTAAAAATAATAATAATAATAATTTAAATAAAATAAAATTAAAAAAAAAAACCTTGAATACTGCAATAGAAATTACATAAAAAATGAAAGAAAGCTGAGTTAACAAAATTAAAACAAAAATAAAAGAAGAATAAAAGAAAAGGAGATACCCGATCGAAATAAAGGTTTAACTTAGTTATTTATAAAGGAAATTTATATTTAAAATCCTAATTTCATTTTACAAAAAATAATTCAGACAGATAGATGTTTTAAATATTTTTTTTAGATATTAGTTGAGATAAAATGTGATTTTTTTTTATAAAAAAAATCTCTTTATAAGTATTAGAGACAAATGTGATATATATATATATATATATATATATATATATATATATATATATATATATAATGTGAAGCAAATATTAGTTACAGATAAAGTGTGATTTAAAAAAAGAATTATTTTATTTAATGTGAAATATATATTAGTAAGATATAAAATGTTTTTTATTTTCTTGCAAATTTAAACGTGATGTGGAGATTATTTAGAGGAAATCCTAATTTGATTTTACAATAAAATAATTTAAATAAATAAATTTTTTCTTTTTTTCTTTTTATTTAATGCGAGTAGATTAAGTTAGAGATAAAATATTATTTTTTCTAAAAAAATTTCTTTATTGAAGTTGAAGAAGATATTAGACATAAAATGTGGTTTTTTTTTAAGAAAAAAATCTTTTTATTTAACGTGAACTAGATATTAGTTAGAGATGAAATGTGATATAAAACTTTTTTTTTAAAAAAAATAATTTTCCTTTATATAAAGTGAAGTAGATATTAGAGATAAAATGCATATTAAAAATATATATTTTTCCATTAAATATGGAGTAGATATTCGTTAGAGATAAAATGTATTTTTTTATACAAAAATCATTTTATTTGATGTCAAGTAAATATTAGTTAGAGATAAAACATGATTATTATATGTGAGTAAAGATTATTAGATATAAAATGTGATATTATTAAGGGAAATTATTTTAAATGACAAAAATGTTGAAAATATTTACATAATATAGCAAAATTTTGATCTATCCATGATAGATACAAATAAACACCGATAAACTTCTGCCAGTGTCTATCAATGTCATTTATAGACACTGATAAAAGTCTGTCCGTGTCTATCATTGATAGATTATAAAATTTTGATATATTTTGTAAATATTTTATTTCATTTTTCTATATTCGAAAACAATCCTATTATTCATGACTTAAATGTAAAAATAAATCATATAATCATATGACTATCAACGAAAAGGGCAAAAGGAAAAATCAAAAGTTTCTTTCATATAACCCCTTTTATTAATGTTAACAAATATGAAATAATGAAAAACATTAGAACAATTTTTTTTAAATCATACAAAATGAAAAATCCACATTAAATGTCCTTATTGCCCTTATTTCTGATAGTCTAAAGTTAAAATTAAGATTTGTTGCACAAATAACAATTAGACCCAAAACAATAAAAAAAAATGTAGAACAAGGATAAACATATTGGGATATGATACAAAATTAGCCTCAGATCACTAATAGCAGCTATTAGTGATAGCTATATAGGTAAATGACTAAAAAACCCACATGTAATCCACTATTTCACGCTTCTTATCCCGGTTTTCTCAAATTGAAAAACATCACTAATAGTAGCTATAAGTGATAGTCACTGATAGCTACTATTAGTTGATATCATTGATAGTTGCTATCCGTGATAGCTTTCCATTTAAGAAATATTAATACAACCTTAAAATAGTAACACTTGAAATATCACCTTTCAACTTGCTATCAGTTTTCAATGGCTACCATTGATACACTTTGATCAACTGGAATCAAACTTAAAATATTAACACCTAAGACTATCGGTGGATATCAATTATAGACTATATTATTGAGAAATTTTTATCATGAATATCAATAATAGACTTTTATCACTAATAGACTTCAATCACTAATATCTACCTAAATTCGATATCACTGATACATGACTATGACCGATACCTATCTAAGTTCTACTACTAATATCACTAATAATTATTATTATCAATACATAAATATTACGGTACACAAATACACAAATATTTCAATCGCGGCCCTTCATTTTAGGCCATTTAGGCCATATTTCCAAGTTTATTTCTGATAGACATCATACTCTTAAAACCCTATAAAAAGAAAAAAAATATTGGCCTGTTTGATATCGTTCACATTTCTCATTTTTTGAGAAATAAACTTGTTAGTTTGTTTCAAATCTGTTTTCATTTGCTATTTATACTTAATGTTTCGGAATAATAATCAAATTTGATGATTGGTTTGTTAGTGTTAGGTCACTTATGTATTGAACACTGTCAAGTATTAGATACGAAACTTAGCCTCATAATTCTTATGGAAAAAAAAAAGTAAAAACTAGATAAAGGAAAGAAAATTTTAAAAATGAAAGAGAAGAAGCAGAAATTGGAGAAATGAAAGAAAACTAAAAAAAAAAAGGAAGGGAATAAGTAAAAATTGGAGGAAGAAAAGAAATAGGGAAAAAAAAGGGAGGGAGGGGAGAAGCAAAAATCGGAGAAATGAAAGAAAATAAAAAAATAATTAAAAAAAAAAAGAAAGGGAAGAAGCAAAAACCAAAGGAAGGAAGGAAAAAAAGAAAGAAGAAGGAAAGGAAAGAAAATAAAATAAATAAAAAAGAAAGTGAAGAAGCAAAAATTGAAAGCAAAAACAAGAGAAAGAAAGGAAAATAAAAAAAAGAAAGGAAATAAACAAAAATCAAAGAAATGTAAGAAAATAAATAAATAAAAAAATGAATAAACAAAAACCAAAGAAAATAAAAAAAAATAAAAAAGTGGAAGAAGAAGACATGCAACAAGAAAACATATGGTGAAATTGAAAATTTGAAAAAATCCAAAGGTTACTTGTGAACACTTTTATATTTACAAATATTTTAAAGAGATAAAATAATTTTAGATTTTTCCTCTTATTTTATCATCTATTATAAATATCCTTAAAAATATTCTAAATTTAAGCCAAGGGAAAACTTACAAATTTGTGGACCTTTATAATTCATTTACATAATTCTGATTATTGGTGATTTTATAAAAAAAATCAAAAGTCTTTCTCAACTATTGGTGTCATTAAAAATCTAAAATTTAGGACAATACTTTATTTTGTCCTTATAATTTTTTATAATTTCTATTTTATCCGTACAAAATTATTCTAATTAGATGTGGTTACACACAAAGTGGTGTATTCTTTTATGTACATGTATGATCTATTCTTTTATGTCAATTAAAATATACTTTAAAAGTGTTAATTTTTTAAAAAAAAAAATTTTTTTTTTAACTAAGAGAGAAACAAATAGGTAGATGAATAAAAAATGCTATATTATATCATCATGTATAGGAAAAAAAATATATTAAAGAATGTAAATATTGAAAGAAATAGGAGAATTCGAATAATTTTTGTTACCTATATAATCTTGTACATGATGGACACATACAATATATAAGTTGACTTATGTTAAGTTTATTAATTTAAAATTATTATATTAAATCACTTATAGAAAATAAATATATTATTGTCTTGCCGCTGTAATATATGTAGTGTAGTGCAACTATTTGTTTTTAAAATTTTTATATCCGTGTCAATTTCAAAAATAAAACTAATTTTCTAGACGAAAAAATTATGTAGGAAAAAGATATAATTTAATTGTTTTAAATAATAAAAATGTTGAAAATATTTTTAAATTTATTAGTGATAGACTTAAGATTGTAATAGATCATGATCAACTTCTGTCATTAATATTAATACATGTTTATCGCAGTCTATCATGAAATTTTGTTTTATTTATTAATAAACTGATTAATTTTTGTTTATTTGAAAACAGGTCAAAAATACTTGCTGAGTTGTTTTTATTGTTGCGCCCTTTGATGAAAAATATAAATATTATAGTAGTTTCAAAATGTTCACAAGTGTGTAATTCTTTTTAATAAAAATTAAAAATAATAGTAATTAAAAGATGCAAAGGATTATGATTGGATTAATCATTATTTAAAATTAAGAATTAATAATTTAAAATTACTGAAATTCCAAAAAGAAAAATGTCGCCCAGTTTCCCATAAGAATAATAAATAAAACCAAATTGCAGGGACGCTATAACTGTCCCTATCAACCTGATTTTCCTTGCCTTAGCATTCCCTTGAAGCAGCATTTTCTCTATTTTCATTTGTTTTTTTTCTTCCTTTTTAATCAAAAATTAAGCTTTGCTAATTTTAACCAATATTGTCGATACCAAAATTTTGATTGGATAGCAATGATAAATTTATTTATATGAAAAAAATGAGAATCTCGCAAAAAAGTATAATCACTACACATCGGATGTAATGGATGTCACTCCACTCTGATACTTTAGTCAGTAAATGAGTCAAAGGAATAAGAATTAAACTATAACCAGAGAATTCACTTATCTTTTCATGGTCTATTTATTAGTTCCCATGCTCTAATCCTTTCAGAATATATCTAGAAGACATTTTGGGGTTTTCGGACCAAGCAAAGCAAGTTGGATAATTTTTTGGTTGATTCATCGGACTCGATGACACGTGCAAGTATATGCGTTGAAATAATAAAATCTCAATAAACTTGGTATTGTCCTCACGGAATTAGTTATTCGATTTAACTAGCCATCAGACAATTTTCTCCAACTTTATTAAGAGAATAGAAATTGGATGAGTTTGTGAGAATAAAACTAAAGAAAGAAAATAAACGTTTGAATTAGATGTTTACTTGACTAGAACATCCTAGGGTATTGATCTTATTCAACATTGTTATGGATTCAAAATATTTTCTTTCAATTAACTCAACTTATCAACTTAGGCCTAGAAGGTCTACGATCTAGGTTTTCTCTTTCGAGCTTTACTCTTTCTAATGTCTAAATGTCAATTCTATTTTCATGCAATTGGGACCAACGGACATAACATTAAGTCTCTTCATTCTTAGCCTTTAAATTTTCCTACCACTCTCATGTATATTCCAACTTTAGTTTATCATGCTAGTTCCAATTTAGAGATCTCTTTATCAAGCACATTAAAAACTAAAATCAATTAAATTGTGATGAAAAATTCAATTTGGGAAGTGCAAACATGATAAAAAGCTAATGCATTCAATTAATCAAAACACTTAAGTACTATCCATAAATAATTTTGAAACCAACCAATCCCTAGAACTACAATTAAATCAATCACTCATGTTTAGATTACAAGCACTAACATGTTGTACAGAGATATAAGGGAAGAGATCAGAGAAAAGAGAGTTATCCGTTAATCAATCTGTCATCCACAATGTATCAACGTCCTCATCTTGATCCAACTCTAATCAAATTCATGATTTAAGCTCTGAAATTCTTTCTAAACAGCAACCTCTCTAACTTGGTAGAAAACCCTCTGTGATCCTAAGTTGAACTCCTTTCTAATTGGCGGTAAGAAGAACTTAAAATAGGCATTACTACAAAATCTACATTACTTGACACTAGTAGTTTTTAATTACTTGAGGTTTCTATGGAAAAAAAGTCAAGTAATATGATTTTGGACAAAAAAAGTCAAGTAAAAAGGTTAAAAAAATGGAGATCGACGGAATATTTCGGATATTTTCAAGCGAATCTTTACTTGACACAATTTTCGTGTCAAGTAATATAAGGTTTTATTTGACACGTTTCACGTGTCAAGTATAAGAAGCTCTTACTTATGTCAAGTAAAAGGGTTAAAAAAGCGGAGATTGACGGAATATTTCAGATATTTTCACGCGAACCTTTACTTGACACAATTTTCATGTCAAGTAATATAAGGCCTTACTTGACACGTTTCATGTGTCAAGTATAAGAAGCTCTTAGTTGAAATTTTTTTCATATCAAGTAAAAGGATTAAAAAAGCAGAGATTGACGGAATATTTCAGATATTTGATAGGCCTCCAATTATATGCCGCTCATTGTCTACTTCTACTAAGCGATCGTGTAGCATTTGATAGGCAATCGTTTAGCGTTTGGTAGGCGATCATATAGAAACTAGTAAGCGATCATGTAATGTTTTGTAAGCGATCTTGTAGTTCCGAGTAAGCGATCGCGGAGTATTTGTGGGCGATCGTCTAGTGTTACTCAGCGATCGTGTAGCTTTTGGTAGGCGATCATATAGCATTTGGTGGGCGATCGTATAGAAACTGGTAAGCGATCGTGTAGTTCCGGGTAAGTGATCGCGGGGTGTTTGTGGGTGATCGTCTACTGTTACTCAGCGATCACGTAGCAGAGCTCAGTGATCGTGTAGCTTTTGGTAGACGATCGTATAGAAATTGGTAAGCGATCGTGTAATGTTTTGTAAGCGATCGTGTAGTTTTGGGTAAGCGATCATGGGTTGTTTGTGGACGTTCGTCTAGTGTTACTCAGCGATCGTATAGAGACTTTATTTTTTACTCAGCGATCGTGTAGAGACTTTAATTTTCATTTCTCTCTCAAATTAAAAACTCTTTCTCTCCTCCTTTACTTTACTCAGCGATCGTGTAGAGGCTTTATTTTTTGTTTCCCTCTCTCTCCCATTTTCATTTTCCTCTCAAATTTTGTTTCCCTCCTACCAAAATTATCAAATAAAATAATATTTCTTTCTCCCATTTTCATTTCCCTCTCTCAAATTAAAAACTCTTTCTCTCCTCCTTCACCATCTCACTCACGACCTTGCCCTTCCCCCCAATTTTTTTCTTCTTCTGTGTGCTCGAGAGCCCTAGCCGTCGTCAGCCTTCATTCTCCCCTCGCCTCCATTCGTGTCGTTGTTATTGAGTTTTTCATTCCGCCGTCTGCTTATTCGCGCCAGCCCTCTCCCTTGTCGTTTGCTCAGCTCCCTCGCCGTCTGCTCAGCGCACCAGCCGGTCAACTGTGCACATCGTTCATGAGTCTTCAGCCCCACCCAAATTTGTAGCCGAACGCTCACAACCGCTTGTGTCACTTCAACCGCACCCAGATTTATAGCTAAACGCTATCGTCGCTTTCGTCGCTTCCGTCACTTCAGCCCCGCCCAGATTTGTAGCCGAATGCCCCCAACCGCTTCTATCGCTTCAATCAAGTTGGTCTAGCCAAATCCGCTTGTCATCATCGAGGTCGTCCACGTCTTTGTTGAGGTCTAACTTTGTAATAGATCTGTTCAAGTGTGGGCTTCACTCTATCTCGTAAGATCTATACTCCATCTCGTTGGAATCTTGTATTTTTGGATAAGGTTTTGGTAAGTTTGGTGAGTTTTGATTACTTTAATGGGTTTTTTTGGAAATTTTTGAATACCCATAAGTTTTTTTGACCAAATTGATTGATGCTCTTTGTGATTTGGATTTAGATTCAAGATTCGGAGAATATTAATGTGTTGTCCAACCGGTTGATATTGATTTCGATAAGTATATGAGGTATATCTTGTTTGCTGTCGGATATTGAGTTTGTTCCATTGTTGCCCACAATATTTTGGTTGGTGCTGGTGGTTTTACTTGAAAATTTTTTAACACTCAATAAGTTTTGACATTAACTTAGTAATACCTGTCACTTTTTTGGTGTTAGATTGAAGTGTTGGAAGGAGTTGAGTTGTTGTCCAATAGGTTTGAGACTGATCTTGACAAGGTTTTGGTAAGTTTGGAGGTTAGTATTAATAGTTCTTTGTTACCCATTGAAGTATTGGTCTAATAATTGAGTTATTTTCAATTTTTGATGTTCAATTCAAAGATTTCAAGGGATTGGAGCCACTATCCAACAAAGTTAACGATGTTTGGACGTTTTGATAGGTATTAAGGCCTTGAAACTCTTTTGAAATTGTTACATAGTTGCTGGAATTTGCGTTTTGTAACCATCATTATTGAACCTTTTGTAGGTTGGATTACGTTATTGTATTTTAACACTTATTTATATATTTTGAAATTATATGTTATCGACCTTTATTCTATTTTATAGGTTGACTTGCTTAAACATTGCTTGCTTGATCCTTAGTTCTCGATTTTTAGACTTCAAAGCTCAATGTATAGATTAAATAATATACTTTGTTGAGAGGTTATTTATTAAACAATTTGTCACTTTTTTGTTTGTTGAAAGTTGAGTTTTGTATACAAAAGCAATAGTTGAGATTTTATTTTGTGCATGTACATGTGAAAGAGAAATATTGTTGTAATTTGTAAGGAGTGTTCATAGTTGAACATATGGATTTTTAACGAATATATTGAGTTGATAGATCTTAAATGTATAATGTTTATTTATTGATGTAATTGTATTGTTAGAATACAAGGTAGAAAATGAGAATATTGATTGGGGCATTTAATTTGAAAACAAAAAAACATATACTTGACACATAAAAAACGTCAAAGAGTATCACACTATACTTGACACTCGAATAAACTTGACATACTACTAATGTCAAGTGTATTATCTTACTTGACACGAAAATTGTATCAAGAAACATATTACTTGACATTTTTTTGGAGTCAAGTTATCACACTATACTTGATACTCGAATAGTTGACACTTTTATAAGTGTCAAGTATACCCTTTACTTGACATTGAAAAAACGTCAAGTAATCTAATTTTTGTAGTAGTGAGGATAGAATCGACATACTGTCGTGGTGTTATAAGTGGGCGCCACAACATTGAATCAATACGAAACATTTTGGAAAAATTGTAGCACTCGGTGCTGCCTTGCAACGATGCGACACTACTCTACCTTGCCCTTCAGATTTCTGGCTCCTAGCACGGCGCTACAGCATGTCGTGCTGCCTTCCTCCTGTTGGATCGATATGGCAACCCTAGAGGGGGTGAATAGGGTTTAATTAAACTTTTTTTTTTCTAAATTAACCCAATTAAACTAATTAATACACTTTTTATAAATAATAAGAAAAATTCAAATTATGCAACAAATAAGATGACAAAAGATGTGATAATTTAATTCTATCAAATTTTAGCAAATAAATAAGAACAAACTAAAACATACAATAGATTGCTTAAATTAATTGCAAAAATAAAAAGGAAAGAGTTAGAGAAGAAGACATCGTAATTTTTATAGTGGTTCGGTCAAACTCGACCTACTCCACTCCCCAAGCGCCTCTTGGGAATTTGAATAAAATCTTTCCGACTCTTTCCACGGATTAGAGCCCAACCATTACACCACCGCTCCTTTTACGGGTTCAAGAGCAAACCCGATCATTTTCACGATTTAGGATCAAACCGTTACAAATATTGGAATTTTTGAAAAACACAATACAACTCTCACTAGAGTGGATTTACAAGTTCAAGCACTCAACAAATTTATCCTCACAATACAATAACACTCTTTCAAGAATAAGATGAAAAAAAATTGGAAACTTAGAGAGAGCAACAATAGAATTTTTGAGTTTTGGAGGATTATGAAATATAAAATTTTTTGGTTTAAAAATTTGGAGAGGAAGATGGTTTATATAGAGATGGAAAAATATTTAGAAACCAAAATTAATTTAGACCATTGGATTTTGGAAAAGAAAAATCAATGGTGGAGATTTTAAACTAAACTAGTCGTTAGATACAAACAAAATATAATATTAAATTCCTTTTCTTTTTAAATTCATTTTCTTTTTAAAATTAATCCAAAAAATAAAAAAAAAATACTATGTGTTAAAAACTAGCCTTAGACACAAACATAAAATAATATTAAATTCATTTTCCTTTAAAATTCATTTTTTTTAAAGTCAATCCAAAAATAAAAAACATACCATATGTAAAAAACTAATTGTTAGACACAAATATAAAATAATATTAAATTTATTTTCCTTTTAAATTTCTTTAAATTTCAAATTTTTTATTTTAAATCAATCCAAAAATCAAAAGTCCATCATATCTTAATCTCTTAATGATCCACCATTCAACCAATATGCTACCACATGTCTATATGCAAATGGTCTGGTTATGCCACATCATCCACCACGGTATTTTCTCTATAGACTTGTTTCGGTCATATCGTCTTGTTTTAGCTCCGATTTGAGTGATTCAAGAGGTGTTGGAATCGTTGTTCCGAGCTCTACGCTATGGACATATTAAAACACTAAGATTTTCAGTAATTAAAAATTGAGTTTGTTATCATCAAAATATTGATTAATTAATTAATTAAAATTAACTAATTTGAGATTAAGGGCCAAAAAGCCAACAATCTCCCCTTTTTGATGATGACAAACCATTCAAGAAAAATAGCTTGAAATACATGTAAACCATATGTAGCACATAATAAAATTCAACATATCACCATAAAGATCATTCTTGAAATTCACTCAAAAAAAAAAAAACAATAAATTCTCCCCCTAATTAATACAATCTAAATCATAACAAATTTATAGCATATTTTTCTTAAACTTCTCCCCCCTTTGGAATCATCA
This sequence comes from Benincasa hispida, assembly GCF_027475165.1. Taxonomy (NCBI): domain Eukaryota; kingdom Viridiplantae; phylum Streptophyta; class Magnoliopsida; order Cucurbitales; family Cucurbitaceae; genus Benincasa; species Benincasa hispida. Next base: position 21,070,204 of record NC_143483.1, read on the forward strand.
AAAAGAATAATTAAGAAAAATTTAGAACTACATAAATGTTTCCCTTAAAAACATGAACATAAATTTAGCACAACTCCCCCTAAGAATATTAACACATGTTTTCCATATCTCCCCCTATCAAAATGCCTTCTAAAAGATTTAACAATTAAAATTATAAAATCAAGAGACATAACAACGAATAATACCGAACTCAAGCATATTTTTGCAAAAGTTTTCTTCATTCAAAGGCTTGGTAAAAATATCCGCTAATTGATTATTAGAGCCTACAAATTCAAGAGTAATATTATCATTTTGCACATGCTCTCTAATAAAGTGATGTCTAATATCAATATGCTTAGTCCTAGAATGATGTATAGGATTTTTAGTCAAATTAATAACACTAGTATTATCACAAAATATAGACACATTATCAAACTTTAATCCAAAATCACAAAGAGTTTGTTTCATCCAAAGAATTTGAGCACAGCAACTAGCAATTGCAATATATTCCACTTCGATAGTGAATAAGACAACCAAATTTTGCTTTTTACTAAACCAAGAAACTAAGGAACTACCAAGAAATTGACAAGTCCCACTAGTACTCTTATGGTCAAGTAAACTACCCGCAAAATCCGCATCGGAATATCCTACCAAATTAAATTCAATATTTCAAGGATACCATAAGCCTAAATCAATAGTACCAAGCAAATATTTAAAAATTCTTTTAACGGTATGTAAATGTGATTCCTTAGGACAAGATTGAAATCTAGCACATTCTTGCAAAGTACTATTTTTCCTCTCAACTACACCGTTTTGTTGAGGAGTTCTTGGAGCGGAGAAATTATGAAAAAAACCATTTTCTTCACAAAAAGTTTCAAAAGCATTGCTATCAAATTCTCCTCCATGATCACTCCTAATTTTAGAAATCAAAAAATCTTTTTCATTTTGAACTCTTTTTGCAAAACTAGAAAAGCTTTTCAAAGCATCATCCTTATGTTTTAGCATCAAAACCCAAGTAAATCTTGAAAAATCATCAACTATCACAAAGGCATAATAGTTCCCTCCAAAACTAGCAATTCTAGAAGGGCCAAATAAGTCCATGTGTAATAGTTGAAGGGGTCTAGTTGTAGAGATTACATTTTTAGATTTGAAAGAGGACTTAGTTTGCTTACCCATTTGACAAGCATCACAAACTTTGTCTTTTTCAAATTTAAATTTGTGAAGACCTCTAACCAAAGAATTCTTGAAAATATTTGAAATTAAGTGCATGCTAGTATGTCCTAGTCTTCTATGCCATAACCAAGAATCATTATGCAAAGCCGATAAACATTTATCATTAATAGGACAATCATTCAAATCAATAGTATAAATATTTTCATCTTTATTTCCAACAAATATAATAACTTTTCTATCACTAGCATTTTCAATGATGCAATTCTTTTTATCAAACACAACTCTAAAGCTTTTATCACACAATTGACTAATACTAAGTAAATCATGCTTCAAACCATCAACCAAAAGTACATTTTCAATTAAAATAGAAGATTCATTACCTATACTACCTTTACCAATTATTTTACCTTTCTTGTTGTCACCAAAGGTTACAAGACCTCCATCCTTTTTGGAGAGAGAGACAAACTTGGATGGGTCTCCCGTCATGTGCCTCGAGCAACCACTATCCAAGTACCACTTGTTTTTCTTAGAGGCTTTCAAACAAACCTACAAACACAAATGTTCAAGTTTGATTCTTTGGTACCCACACTTGTTTGGGTCCTAGATGGTTAGCATTGACAAACTTGGGAATCCATTTCATTTTTGTATAGACATTGCATTGGATTTAGACAAGTAACAAGAATAAGTTGTATGTCCAAACTTACCATATGAGAAACAAACAACATTATGCAAAGATTTATCTCTTACAACAAATTTATGCACTCTACTTTTCTTGGAGAAATTATTCCTTGGAGCATTGTGAAACTTTGCCCTTTGAGAAAAATTTCTTCTTGGAGAAGTAGTATGAGCATATTTCAATTTAAAACACTTAGGTCTAATATGGCCTTCAACACCACAATAATGACATATAGGCACAAAGTTAGATTTAACATGCTTAGACACAACCTTAGGCATATTAAGCTTAGGCATATTATGAGATGCTTTAACAAAGATAGTTTTAGAACTTGAAGGAGTAGAACATTCATCAATATAGCCTAAACCTCTTTTATCACCAAAAGACTTGCCTACTTCAATTATCTTGTCTAATCTTTGAGCACCTATTGCCAACTTTTTAATAGATTCTTTAGCCTTATCAAGTTTTTGCAAAGCACTAAATTCCTTTTCTTTGAGTAATTTAATCAAATTATCTTTTTCACAACTATCATGCTCAAGAAATTTAACTTTGTCAAGTAAGGCATTTTTCTCATCACAATCAAAAGCATGCTTGTCACAAGAGATATTCATTTCATCAATATGCATAGCATCATGCTCATTCTCTTTTAAGCAAGCAATTTCTTCAAGTAAAGACTTATTTTTACTAGATAAAACATTGTATTTCTTTTTAAGTACAACATACTTAGAACTAAGTTTTTCTAAATCATTTTGCATATTTTCAAAAGCTTCGAACAATTCATTATAAGAAAGAGGTTCTAGAGTTACCTCATCATTTTGTTCATCCTCTTTGTCACTATGAGCCATGAAGCAAAAATTGGCCACTTCTTCATTATCACTCCCACTTTTGCTTTCATCGCTATCATCCCAAGTAGCTTTCATTGCTTTCTTCTTGGATTTCTTGGATGATTTGAGAAAAGGACAATCGGTTCTATTATGACCCGGCTTCTTGCATTCATAGCATATTATCTCATCCTTTTTGCTCTTTTCACCTTTTGACTCTTTTTGGTTGGAGAGATGCTTCTTGAATTGCTTCTTTCTCTTGATGAAGTTCTTATACTTACGTGAAAGATAGGCAACATCATCTTCATCTTGGGAGTCAACTTCTAAAGAGATGGTCTTTAAAGCTATACTCTTTTCTTTCTTTTTCTTCTAATCCTCCATGTTTTTCTTGATCTTTATATCATGCGTCAACAACGAGCCCATGAGTTCATCAATGAAGAGAGATTTGAGAACCTTTGCCTCTTGAATGACGATGAATTTAGGCTCCCATTGTTTAGACAAAGACCACAATAGCTTCTTTATCTTCTCAAGATTTGAGTACTTTTTCCCAAGTCCTTCTAAAGTGTTGACAATGTTAGTAAATCTAATAAACATATCGGAAATAGCTTTATTTTCATCAATTTTAAACATTTCATATTGATGAACTAATATGCCAATTTTTGTTTCTTTTACTTGACTAGATCCTTCATGAGTAATTTCTAATTTATCCCATATCTCTTTAGCGATTTTGCAAATAGACACTCTATTATACTCAACTTCATTCAAAGTACAAAATAAGCAATTAATAGCTTTGGCATTTAAAGAGCATGCTTTCTTTTCATTTATTGACTATCCTTCCTTAGGTTTTATAGTGCTAACACCATCAACATCTTTTGTTGGAATTTTAAAACCTTCCTCAACAATATCCCATAAATCATAATCAATAAAAAACAAGACAAAATTTCATTCTATTTTTCTAATAACTATAATTAGTACCATTAAAGAAAGGAGGCTTTGTAATAGATTGACTATCGGTAAAAGGGATAAAACCTAAAGTTGCCATAGCTAAAAAACAATTAAGTTTATCAAGAAATAAATATTTCAAGAAGAGCAACTTGCTCTGATACCAATTATTGGATCGATATGGCAACCCTATAGGGGGTGAATAGGGTTTAATTAAACTTTTTTTTCTAAATTAACCCAATTAAACTAATTAATACACTTTTTATAAATAATAAGAAAAATTCAAATTATGCAACAAATAAGATAACAAAAGATGTGATAATTTAGTTCTATCAAATTTTAACAAATAAATAAGAACAAACTAAAATATATAATAAGAACCTAAGACTCGAGAGAGCTAGGTTAAAATCTAGACTCGAGAGAGTAAGATTAGAACTGCATAAGCAAGAGATAAGGACTTAGAGATAAACTCTGTTTGCCAACCTGAATCGCATGCATCCTAGAGATAGGCATGATATTATGTGGTCGCCTTATTTGTGTGTGTCATTGTGTCATCGCATAAAAAGAATAGAGGCTTATGTGTAGGTTCTATAGACTTATCGCATATATCACATGCGTTCTAACATTAGAAGCCGTAGCATTCGCATCGAGAGATGGTTTACTATTGTATGTGTGTCGCATGATCGCAAAGCATGAACGCATCCCAGAAAGTGTTAACCGAAACCCTTCTCAACCCGTTCACCGCATACTCATCGTATCTTCCATTTTATCAACTCTTTTCGAACTCCACTGCATTTGTTTATTTTCATTACTGCAAACAAAAACCTCAACAACTATTGATTTATTTGGTTACCGCAAAGTTTTCCTAAAAATTACCACCGCAACCTGTTTTCCCAAGTCCCTGAGTTCGACCCTAGACTTACCAAGAAACTCAGTGGGGTTTACACTTGGATTCCACTGAGAAAACTTGAGTGCTCAACGCATTTTCACCATCGCATTTCATCCACAATTCCACATCATAAAATAACGCATCAAGATTTTGGCGCCGTTGTCGGGGACTTCCGCAAAATAGTGTGCTAATGGTAATTTTCCTAATTTCTTTGTAGACTCTCAATCTCTGACGAATTACGACCTGGAGATTGAGAGGACGTTCAGACGAAGACTAAGAGACAACCGCCAATAACAAGACAGAACTCCAAGAATGGCGGAACAACTGGTAGAAAGGGCCGCGAACGTGAACAATATAATGGCAAACCCCATCCTTCTGGCAAATTACCACAATAGACCCATTCGGGACTATGCGTCGCCCAACCTCTATGATTTCTCTCCAGGAATCATAATGCCAACGTTAGATGGATCGAGGTTTGAAATGAAGTCGGTAATGTTGCAAATGATCCAGGCTGCAGAACAATTCGGAGGATGGCATGGCGAGGACCCGCACGCCCACCTCCTGAGCTTCATAGAAATCTGCAACACTTTTGTGTTCCCGAATATTTCTACCGAAGAACTTCGACTAACTCTATTTCCATTTTCTTTGTGTGATCAGGTGAGAAAATGGGCATACTCTCTCGAACCGGGAGAGATAACTTCGTGGGAACAAGTGGTGGAAAATTTTATGAAGATTATATTTCCCACCAACTAAGAATACTAGGAGAAGGAAATTAATAATAAATTTTGAACAAGAAGATGACGAATTGCTCAACGATGCTTGGTCGAGGTTTAAGCAGCTGGTAAGAGACTGTCCGCATAATGGCTTACCAGACTGTCTGCAGATGGAGATTTTTTACCAAGGACTGAATCCCTCTTCGAGACTGCTTCCAATACGGCAGTAGCTGGTGGTCTACGTGACAAAACATATGAGGAGGTAAAAAGTATACTTGATCGCATTTCCAAAAATCACGAGGATTGGCGAGAAAGCGATCAAAGGTTAATAATTAAAGATAATGATGCGAATAACGGGGCCATCGCATCCCTACAAAGCAAGATGACTGCGATGATGAGTTTGATACAAGGCATCGCAATTAACAGCACGAGAGCGAAGAAAGGGCAGGTCAACGCAATTGCTTAAACGATTGCAAGTTGTGTCATTTGTGGAGATGCTCATTCGATGGAAGAATGCCCAGAAAATCCGTAATCGGTATGCTTCATGAAAACTAATCCCTACTCTGACACATACAACCCTGGGTGGAGAAATCACCCAAATTTCGCGTGGAAAAATCAGTAACAAAGCTTTCGATCTATGGCACAAAAAGGACGACCACCCGGATTTTTCCCATGGAATGATAGTCAGATGAGCAATCATGTCAGTAGTTTGCAATCATTGCAATCTTCTTCCTTAGAGAGCTTGCTGAAGCAGTACATTGAGAAAAACGAATTAGTGCTTCAAAATCAAGCAACATCCATTTGAAACCTCGAAATTCAGATGGGACAAATTGCGGGCAAGCTGAAAAATAAGTCGCAAGGAGCACTGCTGAGCTCAACTGAGCTTCCTCGCAACGCTAGGGGTATCGAGAAGGAAAAATGCTTAGCAGTCTCTGTGCTAAGCGACAAAATGACTGCAGAAGAAAGGGAGGAACCCATCGTGACCAATTTGAATGCGGTGACAACCGAGGACTCGTTGACCTATAGTTCGAAAAAGCCTGAGAAAATGAACCCTAAAGTTGCATCCACCCTTAGGCCTCTAGATTTTGAGAAAGAAGAAGTCCAACCTCTAACAACTCTGCAAATATTGAAAGAGAAACAAAATGATGAAGACAAGATTGCAATAGAGGTTGCAGCGCAAAATGCCATGATCCCACCAAAAATGTGTGACCCAAGAATCTTCACGATACCATGCTCCATTGGAAGGGTCTACAGTGGCCAAGCACTATGTGATCTTGGGGCAAGTATAAACATAATGGCGCTATCAATCTTCAAACAATTGAATGCTAGCACACTCATGCCCACAAAGGAAACTCTCCTGCTCGCGAATAGATCTCGAATACACCCTGACGAAGAGTTGAAAAATGTCGCAATCTCAATTGATAAATTCATCTCGTCGGTAGACTTTCTCATTTTGGATTATAAAGCGGACGAAGATGCGCCCATCATATTGGGACGACCATTCCTTTCGACCGGTTGCGCTCAAATTGATGTATGCAAGGGGGAGATTATAATGAACATTCATGGGGAAAAGCTCCGGATTAAGGTAGTCAAGATCCCAGAGGACAAAGAAAAGAGGGAAAAATCACCGTGTACATGAAAAGACCAGCTTGGAATAAGTAGTCCTTGAGTTACTATATAACTCAGCTTCATCAGGGACGCAACTCTTTTGAATATCCTTTTTCTTGCATCATTACTTCATGAACTTTCATCATACTCATTATTATCTATTATCACAATTACTTTGTTGTTATTGATTATCTCTCTACACTGTTCTTATTCAAAAAAAAAAAAAAAAGTAAAAGAATTTTGTTTTGTTTAAAATTATTTGACCCTCTCTCTGTTTTTCTTGCAACGATTGAGGTGCTAGATTGCAAAGGTGTTACAAGAAGAAGCAACTTATCTCATTCCGTCACTGCAATCCAAAGAAGATAGATCATCGCAAAGAAAGATTCATCAATACACAATGCAGGCGACAACGCAAATTTGGGGGTTGTATTCTTCCTTCACTTTATTTCAAATTTTGCACTATCGCATCGCATTTTAGTTTTAAAAGTTTTAACACTGCATCTTCTTTAATTACCACAATCATTTGACATGGATAAATTTAGTAAGTTACCGCATGCTGTCTCTTTACCAATTATGATTTTAATGATGAAAAACATACTTCTATTCCTTTCGTATATACTAGAGTCAACTTAATTTTAAGATAGTTACCTCATGAAATATTTCTAGAAGTTAGGAGTCTGCTAGCTTTCTTTCAAACTCTCTTTACGAAGCTTTCTCCGAACATCGCATGACTTCTTTCAATCTTTTGGCAATGAGGACATTGCCACATTTTAAATTTGGGGGTGAGGTATTTATTTTCGACCTTGCTATTTTGAAAAAAAAAAAGAAAAAAAATAGAGAATAAGAAAAGAAGGAAAATAACAACTCCACTGTCAACGCAATGGAAAATTCATATTGATAAGAGTTAAGTTGCCGTAGTTGGATGTTCGCATGACACACGTGGGGGCAAGACAAAACGAAAGTAAGTTGCTATATAATGACCGCAACTCCGCTGCCAAGTAAGTAAGAGTTTAATCTGAGAAAGAACGCATTACTCGTAGTTAGATGTCCACATGACACATGTGGGGGCAAGCCAAAACGAAGGCAAGGCACTTGGATCAGTGCAAGGTCAGAAAAAAAATAATAATGTCAAGACATATGCAAGGATAAAATCATTTAACACCCTAGTGAAAAAGTTTTCTTTTTTAAATAAATCATGCGATGTCCCGAAATTTAGTAAAGTCCTTTTGAAGGTTAAACTTGCGGTCCCTAGGTCTTAGAAATATTTTAAGAAGAGACATGAGTAAGACTTAAGGAAATTTTGGTGTATAAGAGCTAAATGAGGTATCCTTGAGAAATCTAGGAAAAGAGAATTGCGGTCGACTTACTAAAGGAACTCTTTAGCTTATGCTTAAGGACAAGCATTGTTTAAATTTGGGGGTGTGATAACGGGCAGAAATGCATGTTATAATAGTGCTAAGTTCTTAAACAATGCTAGCTTGCGTTGATAAAACATGTTAGATTGTGTCCAAAAAGCATCAAATTCATAATATTGTGGTCGCATGCATTCATCGCATAGAAACAATTGATTTTTGTATTTTTATGCAGAATATGCGTTGACGCAAGGCAAAAAGAGCGATAACAGGAAATCATTAGTCGAGCACAGTATTACCGCAAGGCTTTGCGGTGATTTGTGTTCACAAACATCTGCTCAAGAAGGACTGCCGCAAAGAGCCGACGCAACTTGGTGGGCGCATCCGGATGAAAGGTATAATTAATCACGATGGGACAGAAAGTTGATGATGGTCGAATCCGAATTAAGTTGACAGCCGCTAACGATAACAAGTACATTCAGCTTTTCGGTGACAAATATTTGGCGCATCAGTCAGAGAATTAAAGCCATCTCATCTGTGCAATCATAAGAGAGAAGCCACCTTTCACCTGAAGCTCTATAAATATCAAAGACATCCTTTAGAAAAGGGGTTCGGAAGTTCCGATGTTCACCTGTTCACCAATTTAAGAGCTTTAGCCGTGTTCATAGTTTCTTTTTTTTTTTTTAAGGCAGAGCAAGAGAAGAGTAGAGATGCCGGAGATCGCTCAGGGAAACTTGAGAGAGAACCCTGAGGCGTAAAGCAGAGAGCGGGCCAATTCTTACGAGAGTGAGATTATCTTTTGAACACGAGTAGAAAAGATAGTGTAAAAGCCTGGGAAGCAAGAGATTGCTACCAGGCTCTTTATTTGATTCTTGTATTTTTGTTTTATACTTCATCTTTATATTTATACAATGGAAGTTCTTATTCTACACCTGTTCACTCTCTTAGCACGCATGAGTAGCTAAACTAGTCAAATGGGTTGAAAAGAACTAAGCTAACATGACCTAGGATTTTCATTACTTGCGATTATCTTGTTGTATGCTGTGCCAAAAATCCCTTTAAAGCTACTCGAGAGAGAGTCTAAAGAAAGAACCTAAGACTCGAGAGAGCTAGGTTAGAATCTAGACTCGAGAGAGCAAGATTAGAACTGCATAAGCAAGAGATAGAAACTTAGAGATAAGCTCTGTTTACCAACCTGCATCGCATGTATCCTAGAGATAGGCATGATATTATGTGGTCGCCTTATTTGTGTATGTCATTGTGTCATCGCATAAATAAGAATAGAGGCTTATGTGTAGGTCCTATAGACTTATCGCATATATCGCATGCGTTCTAGCATTAGAAGTTGTAGCATTCGCATCGAAAGATGATTTACTATTGTATGTGTGTTGCATGATCGCAAAGCATGAACGCATCCTAGGAAGTGTTAGCCGAAACCCTTCTCAACTGTTCACCGCATACTCATCGTATCTTCCGTTTGATCAACTCTTTTCGAACTCCGCCGCATTTGTTTATTTTCATTACTGCAAACAACAACCTCAATAACTATTGATTTATTTGGTTACTACAAAGTTTTCCTAAAAATTACCACCGCAACCTGTTTTCCCAAGTCCCTGAGTTTGACCCTGGACTTACCAGGAAATTTAGTGGGGTTTACACTTGGATTCCACTGAGAAAACTTGAGTGCTCAATGCATTTTCACCATCGTATTTCATCCATAATTCCACATCATAAAATAACGCATCATTTGGGCCCTAAGGGGTACCCATGTTTTGGAGGGAGTGAGAAGATAGACCAATGTGGGTTCAGTGGACATCCTACGTGCGTGCCGCAGCCGTCCGTACAGTCGGTGTGGTATGGCACGTGTGTGTGTGATGATTATTTTTAATAAAAAATATTATTTTATTATTTTATTAATCGAAAAAAGGGGGAAACGGTCCGTTCGTCTGCCCATCTTGTTCTTTTTTGTCCACACACGTTTTGTGGTGGAGCGCTCTTCTCGCTTCCTATAATTCGACGTTTGAGGCCTATAAAAGGCGAAGCCTTCAGAAGTTCGTAACACAGAATTCATTTATTCATTCCCTATTTCATTTTCCTCTCATCCACTATCTTAGCTTTTCAAGCAGTGAGTTTAGAAAGGGCGTACGTTTCGGTCGATAACGGTACATTTCTGATCAATTTTCATTTGACTTTTTTATCCTGGGGACGACGTGGCAATTTTCAGACCTGCTTGTACACTTGGGAACCGTCCATTCCAGTTCGACTGAACAACAGATAAAAGAAGCTGTTGACTGAGAGGAGAAAGACTTTCTATGTAAGAATTTGATTTTACATGGTTTGACTGATGATCTGTATGACTACTACAGTACAATAAAGACAGCGAATGAGGTCTGGATGCCCTGCAAAAGAAGTATGATACCGAGGAGGCCGGTCGATGAAATATGTGGTTAGCCATTATCTCAAGTTCCAGATGACGGATGATAAATCTGTGGAGGCCCAATCCTATGAACTTTAGAAGATAGCCCTCGAGATAATTACCGAAGGTATATCTCTAAACGAACAATTCCAAGTTGCTGTTATTATTGATAAACTGCCCCCTTTGTGGAAGGACTTTAAGAACACTTTGAGGCATAAGACCAAGGAGTTCTCCTTGGAGAGTCTTATAACCCGGCTAAGGATCGAGGAGGAAGCCTGGAAGCAGGACCAGAGAGAGGAGGTGAGCGTAGTACCTAGGAAACTCGCCTCTGTCGTGGTAAAACCTGACAAAAAATCTAAAGGGACAAAGAGGAAAGGTCAGAACCGTGACTCCAGCAACCAGAACCAATAGAAAAAACAGAAGCCCCCTTTAGGAGAAACGATACAGTTCCTCTGCTTTAATTGTAATAAACCTAGGCACATGGCTAAGAACTGTAGGAACAGGCGTCGCCTTGCTGGTCAGGTGAACCTGACAGAAGAACCTTACGAGCAATTTGTTAAGGGCCATCACATTGTTGACTGGTTATATTCAATGGACACAAAAATATATCTATAGTACGAAGAGTGCAGTTATCAGTCTTTAGTGGAGTGACCGACAGTTAATGGATGTTGAGTAATTCAATTAAAGAAGTTTAATTAATTATTCAAGTGTCATTGGAGCTTCAATCTATAGGTCCATAAGGTCCCATTTGTAGCACAACAGGGCTATTAAGAATTAATTTTTGGATTAATTTGAATTATTCAAATTAATTAAGGGAATTAATTACATGTGGTATAATTAATTTAATTAGAATGTATTTGATACATTATAATATAAAGTTTCTTGAGGGGAATAATATTTGAATATGATTCAAATATTAATTATATGAATGAGCTTCATATAATTAAATTTAGTATAAATTCGATTTATATTAAATATCATACACGTATGAGAGAAATAAAACTATATGTTATATTGTATTTGATACAATAGAAACTATATGCTATGTGTTATATTTTATATAACATATCGTTATATATATATAATAAATTAGTTATTATATATTTATATTTAATAATTAAATTAAATTAAATTTTAATTTATATTTAAATTTCAAAATTAAAGGGAAGGAGTTACAACTTCCACCCCTTAATTTTCTCTCATCGGACTGGGAGTGGGGGTTACCAAGAGATGATCTTCTTCTCTCTAGTTTCTTATGCAAAGTATTGGCAGATCTCTTGTTTTCTCTCCCACTGGATACATAGACAGAAAAATCCTCTCTCTAAAAAATTATAAAAAAAAAAAATAATAATCTCTCTCCCAAAGTACACAGAACCCACTCCTCATATAACTCTCATTCTCTACAGAGAATAGAGAGGAAAATCTTGTGGCGATGGCCATTGTAATTTATTGTTCGTGATCGTTCATGGAGAGGAGATCGTGAGAAGGTTTGGCTTCAAGGGTAAGTTCAGGTCTCTAACTCTTCTTCCTCCTCTGATCGCATGCTATAAATTTAATGTTTATGCATAATTATCTGTACTGTAAATTAAATTATATGAAAATCTAAAATTGATCCAATCCCGCTTCCACAATTGAATTTCATAATTCCTTCAATTATTATCAGAATAGAGGTTCTTGGTCTCAATTTCAATTTTTCAAATTGAAATTTTCAGTTTAATTGGTGAGTTGCATTCTATAATATTGTTCATGTTGATGAATATGTATGGACTGTATGTGGTTTGCAATCGTGGATGTTTCGGGATTGAACCTTTTAAATTTACAGTTTTATTTTACAAATTTGATTTGTAAGGGCTCGTTGTTTTGGGTATAATTCATGTTATAGAGTTTGTAATTTGTTTTGTCTTGAGTCGTTCATGAATTTTTCGTTGTTTTTTTTTTTTGGAGAAAACAAGGCCCAAATCGGAGAAAAATCTAAGGTTTTTACGTCTGTATAGTGGCTATTGTATAATAGTGTTGTAATGTTGTGCCCTATTGTTGCAACGCTGCGAAGAGCGAAACGGAAAACTTTTCCATGGTGTTGTAATGCTAGGTCACAACATTGCAACGCTTCGAGATAGAATAATTTTTACGGTTCACATGTAGTTTGTTTTGTGGTTCAGCTGCTTTGCGTCTGGTTCGCTTGGTTCGAGCGGTTCGTGGGCAGTTCGGGTTTTAAGCGATCCGGTTCGTGGCGATTCAAGGTCTGGTTCATCTGTTTTGAACAATTTATGCAATTATTTGATGTAATAGTTAGCTTTTCCATTAACTAAATTAATATAAAGGTTATATTAATTGAATTAATTGCTTAGGAGTCTAATCCTGGCGCAAGAATGATTGTTTAAATTATGCATTTGATGTATGGTTATTATTATTTATATATATCATAATGTACCATATAGTAAAATCTCACCATAGTTTATACATTATTCATGTATCATATTATATTATAAATGTTATAATATATAGTTGCATGATTTAATTTTATAGCATGCTCATGCATCATATAATATAAATGTTATAATATATGTTTGCATGTATTAATAACATTATCATGTATCATTTATATTATAAGAGTTATAATATATGGTTGGATGTATGTATAAAGGTTGTGTTGTTAATTTCATTACTTTAGTATATAATTGCTATGTATGTTTAGTAATGAAATTGAGATTGCATGAAGCATGAAATTACTTTAGGTTATTTTATAATTGTTATAATTTACCTAAGTATGTTTTCACATGCAATGATTGGTTTTAATTTATTTCATCATTTTATAATTGCTATAATTAAATGAAATTAGAAATTAAAATCGATAATTAAGAATTGCATGCAAACTTAGGTTCAAATCATTTTTAAAATAATTTAAAAATTTTATTCACATAAACCTAAGATCACAAAATTTCTAATGAGATTAAAAATTAGTTTAATATTTTAATCAGTTTAATAGGATTAAATTGGTTTTAATTAAAAGATTAAAATTGTAGCAAACGTATCTATAAGGGACCTTTTGTCTAAGGCTAGTTCTGTCTAAGCTGGGGTATTTAAGTTGACAGAAACGAAACACCCCTACCTGGGAACTGACTTGGAAATGTGAACTAGATAGATTTGCTACAAGCATGCAATTGTTTGATGAACATTAATCAAAGTTTAATAAACATTAATCGAAGTTGTTTAACCATCCAAAGTAAATGTTACTTACTTTTGGGCATATTTAAACAGTCACTTAGTAAAAATAAGTAGTCATATTTTTCTAAGTTGAATAACCCTAGGTAAAACAGTCAGTGGGAGGAAAATAGAATCTAAAATGAGGCGTTACAAGAAAATGTTAAACTAGTTAACACTTTCTAGACCGAACAATGGTGACTAATAGTTATAGTAATAAGGAGTTATTCTTTATATTGGTTGAGATTGTCTCATTTCAGTGAAGGGATACCTGATCACCTTACAGTGGCTTTTACCCTGACTCACTGAAATATCATTGCAAAATAGATATCACATAGAGTTCATTAAATTATTTTGCTAAATTTGATTGGTTTTTCCAAATGGATAATGATTGAATACAAATATAAATAAATTGTATGTTCCAGTAAATTTCATAATGACTTGCATAACACTAAATTTACTCTTCGTTGACAAACTTACCGACAAAAATTACATTGCATGGAAAAACACACAATATTAATCATTGATGACCTAAGATTTGTCCTAATGGAGGATTGTCCTCCTATTCCTGCTCAAAATGCTCCTCAAAATGTTTGAAAGACATATGAGTGTTGGGTATGGGCAAATGAAAAGGCCTGAGCGTACATCTTGGCAAGCCTTTTTGATATCTTGGCCAAGAAGCATGAGCCCATGCTCACTGCCCTTGAGATCATGGAGTCCCTGTGGGGAATGTTTAAACAACTGTCCTTTCAACTCAGACAAGATGTGCTTAAATTCATCTTCAATACTTACATGCAACAAGGGACATCTGTTCGAGAACACATTCTCAACATGATGGTCCACTTTAATGTGGATGAGATAAACAGGTCTGTCATTGATGAGGCCAGACAGGTTAGCTTCATCTTGGAAACTTTACCTGGAAGTTTCCTACAATTTTGTAGCAATGTTGTTATGAATAGATTGATTATAACCTAACCACTTTATTCAATATGTTGTAGACTTTCCAATTCTTGATGAAAATCAAAGAACAGAAAGGTGAGGCAAATGTTGCCTCATCATCTAAGAGGTTCTACAGAGGTTCGACCTCTTGAACTAAGTTTGTACCTTCTTCTTCTGGCACCAAAAAGTAGAAGAAGAAGAAATGTGGAAAAGGGAAAACTAACCAACTAGTTGCCACCCAGAGGGACAACAGATCCAAGGCTACAAAGGAAATTTATTTTCATTACAACCAGCAGGGACACTAGAAGAGGAATTGTCCCAAATACTTGACAAAAAAGAAGAAGGTCAAGCAAGGTAAATATGATGTACTTGTTTTGGAGACTTGTTTAGTGGAGAATGATGATTCAGCCTGGATAATAGATTTAGGCGCCACTAACCATGTTTGTTCTTTACTTCAGGAAATTAGTTCCTGGCGGCAACTAGAGATCGGGGAGATGTTGATGCGTGTGGGAACTAGGCCCGTCGTCTTAGCTACATCAATGGGAGGACTTTGACTTTGTTTATAGAAATCGTATATTATACTAGATAATGTATATGTGGTTTCAAGTTTGAAAAAAAAAATCTTATTTCTACAAAATGCCTATTAGAATAAAAATATTATGTTTCATTTGATGTAAATAAAGTGTTTGTGTTACAAAAAATGGTGTATATATTTGTTCTGCAAATCTCAAAGATAATCTTGTTGTGCTAAAACCGTTAGCAACTAAACCACTCCTTAATACTGAATTGTTTAAAACTGCGATAAATCAGAATAAAAGACAAAAGATTTCCCCTAAGAAAAATACCCATCTTTGCACCTAAGATTAAGACACATAAATCTCAATAGGATTGAGAGATTGCTAAAAATTGGACTTCTATGTGAGCTAGAAGAAAGTTCTTTACTTGTATGTGAGTCATGCCATGAAGGCAAAATGACTAAAAGACATTTTACTGGAAAAGGTCATAGAGCCAAAGAACCCTTGGAACTTATACACTCAGACCTCTATGGTTTGATGGATGTTAAGGCAAGAGAAATGCTTGAATATTTCATCACTTTTACTGATGATTATTCTAGATATGGGTATGTTTATTTAATGCAACATAAGTCTAAAGCTTTTGAAAAGTTCAAAAAGTTTAAAGCTGAAGTTGAAAATGTAAGAGTATATCAGCATGCAACGGAAGCAACAAGGATCAATAAGCATTCTAATCCATTAATTTTGGTTGTAAATAAAGCATGCTCGTACAATAATAAGAGGGTTTCAAATAATACCTTTGTAGAACCTCTTAAAACTCGAATTCAACTGCAAATCTTCTCCAATTCTTATTGTGAACCACCTCAAGATCTTTCCTACTATTCTCTAGAGCTTTATATTGAGTTGTGGGACTCAAAAGAAGCTTGAATTAAGGGAATTTGGAGAAGAACACACTGTTGCACCTATTTGAAGAACACCTTTTTCAACTCAATTTTTTTTTGTAAAAATTCAACTGATGCATCCTCAATTTCCACTTCATTCTTCTCTATTTATTGCAGGACTATCATGCAATAAAGAAGCCTGCATGAGATGTAGCTCATGCTTGGAGAATTGAAGTAATGATTTTTTTGTGAGCTATTTGTTTATGAAAGTGGTGTTTTCCAACTTTTCATTTACCAATCTTTTTCAATTTTGTGTTTTATAAATTGTTTTCTAAAATCAATTTAGTTTTCAAGAATAAAAACTTTATTAATTTTACAAAATTAATTTTCTAATAAAATTATTAATAAATAATTAATTAAAAAAATTCTAATTAATTTAAAATCAAATATTAAATTAATTTTGCACAAATTACACCTTCATGAATTTAATATTTAAATCATATTAAATATTAATTAAATTCTCCAAATCTGTTTAATTCCAAAATTAAATGCGTAATTATATCTCATATAATTACTAATTCCCTTAATTTTAATTTGAACGTTTCAAAATAACTTATCACGCTACTCTAAATCTAATCCATTTACGAGCTAGTAGGGGGACCTCGTGGACCTACAGATCATGGACTCCAACTCTTCGAGATTAATTAGCTAAACTCTTTACACCAAATTAACCCTCATTCATTAACTAATGGGTCACTCCACTAAAGTCCATAGTTGCTGTAGATATATTATGTCTACTAGATATAACTATGATCAGTAAGTTAACCCTTCACAGGTTGTTTATAATAACGGCTAGGTCAAATGTCTATTTTACCCCTGAGATTACCTCTTGTTCTTTAAGTTCCACTGTTCCTCTAATGAACAGTTGGTTTGTGATCCAATCAACAAACCAAGTCCCTCTAAAGCCAATGAGAGGGTGGGGTCCCTTATTCAAGATCCGAAGTCAACACTTAAGGGAATAACCTCTCTACTATCCCTAAAAGCGGTAGGAGTGAATTCCATCTTGCACCTTATGTCCCCAACTATTTGCCCAGTTTTACCCCTGAAATGGAGGTTTATTGAACCGACGATATTGAGCCAACCCTCACCTATGCAAATCTAAGGATAATCCCGAATAAAGAGGAGTTCATAGTTACTTTAAGCTTAAGGTCAAGTTACCTAGGTCATCACTTTGAAATAGTCAGTCTTAAATAGTAAACAACGTTATAAAGTAAGAGTGACTGATTTCGTGATCCGATCTTGCACAAACCCATTGCACAGGACGCCCCCACTCCTCATGTCATAAAATGTACGAATTAGGATCATATCGTTTGTAGCACTGGTTCTAAGGATTTGATCTATATAGGATACATAGACTCTAATTTCTAGATTGATAAGGATTCTAGAAAATCCACATCAGGATCAGTGTTCAGCCTTAATGGAGGGGCAATAGTCTAGCGAAGCACCAAGCAACGAAGCATTGCTAATTCCACTATGAAGGCTGAGTACGTAGCAGCTTGTGAAGCTGCTAAGGAAGCTGTGTGGCTCAGGAAATTCCTGACTAATCTGGAAGTTGTTCCAGACATGTCTAAGCCCATCAACCTTTATTGTGATAATAGTGGTGTTGTGACTAATTTCCGAGATCCTAGGAGTTACAAGCATGGGAAGCACATAGAGCAGAAGTACCATATCATGTGGGAGATTGTGTATCGAGGGAACGTGATCGTTACACAATTAGCTTTGGCGTACGACGTTGTTGATCCATTTACAAAGGCCCTGACGACTAAGGTGTTTGAGGGTCATCTGCAGAGTATGAGTCTACAAGACAAACCACATCTAGTCTAGGGCAAGTGGGAGATTTTGTACTGGGTGTATCTTATGCCCTAACTTACTATTTTGTGTACTTTTATTAGTGTGACATTTATGATGTATACCCCATTAGCTTTAGGACAAGTGAGTTATGATTGTGGTTGATGCCCTAAATCTCATGGGTCATGTAGTTTGTAATTGTAATGTAGAAATAATTTTATTTATTTAATAAACTATGAGATATTTTGTTCGACATTTTGTGACATTAGTCCACAAAACCAATAAACTAACATTTATGGTTATCTTCTATAGCTTAAACATGTATATAGAGAAATATAGATGACTCATGTTTAAGTGATAACCTAAATGGTTTGTAATAGATGGATAAGACTGGATGTCTTATCCTAGTGACACTACGAATACGGCTTGCTTTGTAGATGTTACAATTATTGTAAAGTGCTACAAATGATTTGATCCTAATCATTCATGTAGAGACACGTGAGCGAGGGTATTATACAAAAGGGTTTGTATAAGATCGGACCACGAAATGAATAGTCTCATTATATAACTCGTTATACCAGGATGATAATATGTGACATGACTTGAATCCTAAGTGAGTTGTGAACTCCTACTTATGAAGGCAGTTCTTTGATTTGTATGGGTGAGTGTGGTCAGATTGCTGACTCAATAAGCCTACCATTTTGGAGACTCGTCTTATTGGGGAGTTGGGAACACAACTACACAAGACGGAATTAACTCATTTAAGGGTTGATTCCGAGGCTTGAACAATGTGGCGCCACACCCCTCTTGGAGAGATTTGGTCATATTTGGACTATGACTTATTGTTCATTAGAAGGATCAGTGGTACTTAAGGAGCTAAATGTAACTACAGGGGCAAAATGGTAATTTTGGCCAAACTATACTTACGAGCAATTTGTGAATGGTTGTCGCATTGACTGGTTTATCCAATAGACACAAAAATATATTTGTAATGCAAAGAGTGCAGTTGTCAGTCTTTAGTGGAGTGATCGACAATTAATGGATGTTGAGTAATTTAATTAAAGAAGTTAAATTAATTATTCAAGTACTATTGGAGCTTCAATCTACAGGTTCATAAGGTCTCCTCTATAGCTCAACAGGGTTATTGAGAATTAATTTTAGATTAATTTGAATTATTTAAATTAATTGAGGGAATTAATTATATATGATGTAATTAATTAACTTAATTATATATGATATAATTAATATAATGTATTTGATACATTATAATATAAAGTTTATTGAGAGGAATTAAATATTTGAATATGATTCAACTATTATTTATATGAATGAGCTTCACATAATTAAATTTGGTATAAATGTGATTTATATTAAATACCATACACGTATGAGAGAAATAAAACTATAAGTTATATTGTATTTGATAATGTATAAACTATAGGTTATGTGTTATACTTGATATAACATATTTATTTATTAATCAAATTCAATTTATTTCAAATTTAACTTTAAATTTCAAAATTAACTCCCTCCCCTTAATTTTCTCTCATCAGACGTAGGAGTGGGGGTTACCGGAGATGATATTCTTCTCTCCAGTTTCTTATGCAGAGTGTTGGCAGATCTTTGGTTTTCTCTCCCACTGGATACACAGAAAGAAAAATCCTCTCTGTAAAAAAAAAGGAAAAAAAAAAAAAAAAACCTATCTCCCTCTCCCAAAATACACAGAGCTCACTCCTCATGTAACTCTTATTCCCTATACAGAGAATATAGAGGAAGATCTTGTGGTGGTGGCCATTGTGGTTTCTTGTTCGTGATCGTTCGTGGAAAGGAGATCGTGAAGAAGGTTTTGGCTTTAAGGGTACGTTCAGATCTCTAACCCTTCTTCCTCCTCTGATTTAAAGCATGTTATAAATTTAATGTTTATGCATAGTTATCTGTACTGTAAATTCAATTATGTGAAAATCTAAAATTTGGCCGATCCCACTTCCGCAATCGAAATTCACAATTCCTTCATTATTCTACACAACAAAATAGTATAGCATAACGTAAAAATAGAACTCTTAAGGAGATGATGAATGGTATGTTGTTAAGTTCTAGATTATCTGATAACATATAGGGGGAAGGTGTGCTTTCTGCCTGTTTTATTCTTAACAGAGTACCTCACAAGAAATTGGATAAGACACTTTATGAACTCTGGAAAGGATATACACCTAATCTCTCTTACCTAATTGTGGGGATGTTTGGCTAAGGTACCATATCCTGTATTAAAAAAACCTACGGTTGGATCTAAAACTGTTGATTGTGTGTTTATTGGTTATGCACAAGATAGTGTTGCATATAAATTTATGCTTGAATGATAGATCTGTATATGAATATAGGGATGCAAAAAAATTTTTAGCATGTTTTTCCATTGAAAAAGGGAAACACTGAATCTGTTAGAATGACTAATTGTGAGAATGGTTCTATTTCCATGTCTTCCTTGTCTATGCATGAAACAAGAAATAATATAGATTCTAGTAGTATGTCTGACAATGTAGATATTAGCACCACGGATAGAGTGCATGATATAGAACCTAGAAGAAGTAAGAGACAGAGAATTGAGAAAAAATTTGGTCCTAATTTTTTACTAGTTTTTTAGACAAATGATATTGATTATCAGTTTGCATATATGTATCTAATAGATGAGGATCCTAAAACTTACTAAGAAGCTTTAAGTTCTGCAGACTCTAGCTTATGGAAGGAAGCTATTAAGAGTGAACTGGATTCTCTAATCATGAATAAACCTTGGAACGTAGTAGATCTTCCAAAAGGAAGTAAACCTATTAAATGAAAATGGATTTTAAAAAAGAAAATGAGGTCAGATGGTTCAGTTGAAAAGCTAGATTGGTACTAGTAAGGTATACACAAAAACAAGGTATTGACTACTCTGACACGTATTCCCCTGTAACAAAAATAGCTACAATTAGAACCTTGATTGTACTAGCTGCTATCCACAGACTTCTAATTCACTAAATGGATGTAAAGACAGCATTCCTCAATGGTGATCTAGAAGAAGAAATCTATATGGTACAGCATGAAAGCTTTACAGTTGCCGGTCAGGAAAACAAAGTATGTAAACTAAAAAACTCTCTTTATGGTCTTAAACAAGCTCCCAAACAATGGTATGAAAAATTCAATGATACTTCGATAAACAATGGGTTTAAGGTAAACTCCTCAGATACGTGTATTTATTCAAAGATGTTTGGAGTTGAGTGTGTGATTATGTTTGTTTGTTGATGATATGCTCATCTTTGGAACAAACATAGAAACGATATGTAATACAAAATTTTTATTATCTTCACATTTCGAAATGAAAAATTTAGGGGAAACTGACTTAATACTTGGTGTTAAGATAAGAAAAACTGAAAATGGTTTTTCTCTGTGTCAATCACACTACATTGAAAAATTACTAAAGAAGTTTGACTATTTTAATGATCCTCCTGCAAGAACTTCTTATGATGCTAGTATAAGTCCTAAGAAAAATAAAGGTGATTGGTTATCTCAATCTGAATATGCAAAGATTATAGGTAGTGTTATCTGAATTTATTGCCCTAAAACTAGCAGAACAAGAGGTTGAATGGCTTAGAAGCCTACTGGGGATGTACCATTGTGGGGGGCATCACTAGTCTCTGAGTACTATGATTCACAGACTACCATAGGTATTGCCAAGAATAGTGTATATAATGGCAAAAGAGACATATACGTCTTAGACATGGAGTTGTGAAACAATTGTTAAAGGGAGAATCATTTCCTCGGAATTTGTGAGGTATGAGAAAATTTTGGTTGATCCTTGACCAAAGGCCTAACAAAGAAAATAATTTTAGAATCATCAGTAAACATTGAGCTTAAACCCTTATAAGATTCTATAGTCCTTTGTCTAGGTGGTCTATTGTGATAGACTCGATGGTCCATAGCCCTTTTTTTTTTTGGGTGGTCTGTTGCGATAGACTTGATGATCCATAGTCTGTTATGTGGGTGGTCCTAGAATGGACTTGACAGATAATGCTAAAATATTTCTGATTCATAATCCTTTCTTTGGGTGGTTCTGATGTGGACTTGATGGATAATGATGAAATCTTCATAGCTCAACATTTGAATGGTTTTTTTTTTTTATAGACTTAATGAAGATGGTCTTGACGGACTAGATGACTAAGTTTTTATAGCTCAGTTTGAGTGGTTTGTCTCTAGCAAACTTGATGAAGCATCTAACGTGATAGTGAAGGTATGGCTACCGCCTTCTATGAAAGAGCTTAAAGGTCTCTTTCTAGAGCTTTCATAGTGACCCGATGTTTATGTATATGGCCATAATAAGCACACTTTATATCAAAAAATCGAGAGAATGACTGGGAGTACAATGTTTTGTGGGGGTCTCAACCAGTTTTATTGAAAGTTCAAGAGGTAACTCACTATTTCTAACAAGGTTATTACCCTACTTCACTATGCATCAATTCAAATTGTTAGATATTGATGTTTAAGTTTGATCTCCTTTATTTGCTCAAAACAGTTTTTTCAAATAATCTTTTATATTGTTTATTTGTTAACTTTTCTGTAACAATCATTTGTGGGAGATTATTGGAAATGATTTTTAGGCTTAGACCCATAGGAAAAGTTAAGGGAAGTGGGAAGTTTTGTCGCACATGGATAGATTTAGAACTGCCTAGAGGATATAAATACCAATGCATTTTAGATGAGAGTTCAAAGTGTGTAGGTGGTGGAAGTATAATCCTTTCACCACACGTACATGCGTGCTTGTGCGAAAAATAACTACTTTTTATTACTTATCTTTTTAATTATTTTTGGTTAACGTACCATTCGTTTATGACTTTTCGTTTCATTTATGACCGTTCGTCTGTTCATGTATGACCGTTCGTTTTAGAATGATTTGCGATCGTTTTCGACCGTTCAAGTCTTTTGACCATTCGTGACATCTGTTCTAAAAGTTACACGATAAAGTACTATATCCTTTCGTGCATGGATATGATTTTGATCATAAAGATGAAGCATCATGATTTGACAATAGATATATATAATTGAACAAACAATCACAACATGTGCCATTTAAATTTTCATAAACTTTTATTTGGTAACTTTTCCTATTTGTAGGTAAAATTATTTCGATCAAATAATGTAAAAAACTTTTTTATTAATTATAATATTTCTTAACTTTTGTATGTACTAAAATAATATTATAAATTTCATGTGCATATATCGCATGATGGGCTTGTTAGGTTAGTAATATTTGAATCCTATACATATGCTCAAATTGTCAAATTGATATTTTATTATAACTCCCTTGCTTTTAAATTTTTATCTATCCCAAAACCTTCAAATAAAATATTATTTTAGTCCTTCTTAAATTTGTTTTGAAATATATATGTATTTCTTTGAGAAAGAATGAACCAAAATATTTATAAATATAACAAAATGTCATTGTCTATCAATGATATATACTAATAAACGTTGATAGACTACTATAATTTATTATTGATAAACACTTATAAATTGTGATATTTTATTATAGTTGAAAATATTTTTAGTAGTTTTCTTATTTAAAATAATTTCACTCTCTTATATATATATATATATATATGAAGAAAAATCCAGCTTTGTTTTTGAAATTCAGCGTTAGATGTCGCACCAACATTTGTCTCTTGTAATTATTAAATAAATCTTTCAAAGCGAGCCTCGATGTAAGAGTAAACAACAAGAAGAAAAATAATTCTCAAATTATAAACATTCTTTATAAAAAAAAACTAAATTATTAAAATATTCCTCAATTATGAGTTAGTTCGATACGATTAATTCATTTAGTAGATAATTATTTAAATTTTGTCTGAAGCATAGATTTGGTAATCATTTCTGCTAACCACATATATATTTATTAACTATTTTTGAAAACAAAAAACTACCATTTGTATGGTAACATTTTTCATTTTTTCAGTTTTCTAAAAATAAAAAAGAAAAAATAAGGATTATTTGATAATTATTTTATATTGTTTCTAAAAGCAATTTTTTTTTTATTGTATTAATTTGGACTTTAACCTTTTTTAGTACAAATTTGGACTTTAACCTTTTTTAGTACAAATTTGGACTTTAATATTTTACTTTTATCATATTAGGCCCAAAATGTAAATAAGTGTTGCAATTGTAAGAGATATGTTAGACAAAATAAGGATAAATGAGAAATATTTTTTAAAATAAAATTGTAGCAAGAGAAATTCAGAACAATTTAAAAAAATAGAAATTTATTTATTAGAGAGAAATAAAAGTTTAGACAATATTCTTAGAAAAATAAAAGTTTGGATAAAGAGTTTTAGGGAAAATTTTTTATTTTTAGAGAGAAAAATAGGTAATAATATATACAAAGAATTTAACATAACAATACATGAGACAATTAAAAAAATAAAAAAAATAATATAAAACAGGATATGAGCACCTCCCTAGGTTATAAAAAATAAAATAAAAAACCCCCCAACCTCCCTCCCGTTCCCCCCGGCTCTCTCCTTGCTGCAACAACGGTCATTTTTTGTTTTAAAAACCATAAACGATTTTCAAAAGAAAAAAATTTGTTTTCAATATTTCTTCCTGAAATTTAAAAACGTTTTTTCAATTCTTAAAACTGAAAAATGAAATAGTTAACAAATACACTAGTTTTCTAAAAATAAAAAATAAAATAGAAAATAGATTATCAATTTGTTACCAAACACACCTATAATAATTTAAGATAATAACAGTTTGTTTTTCTGTTTTCTATTTTTGTTTTTAGTTTTTCGAAAATCATTTTGCTTGAAAATTTATTCATATTTTTCTTTTTCGAAAATTAAATTGAAGAAAGAAAGGACAAAACCATTTTCAGACTTGAAAGAAAACCTTAAACCAAGAGATACTTTTTTCTAAAAACGGTTTGTTTGTGTCCCGTTTGATAACTATTTGGTTTTTTATTTTTGTTTTTTTTTTAAATTAAGTATATTTCATCCACATATTTTATAATAATTTGCATCCTTCTTAAGTATAATGGTTGAATTGTTAGTCAATTTCAAAAAATAAAAACAACTTTTAGCAGTTACTTGTTTTTAATTCTCAAAATTCGACTTAGTTTTTTAAATTATTGGTGTAAAATAGATAATAAAGAAAGGAACTTAGATGTGGAAATAGTGTCCATAAGCTTAATTTTAAAAATTAAAAAAAATATTACCAAACTGAATAATGGATTTTCTAATTATATTTTGTTTATGTGGTGGAGGTGTGATGGGAAACACGACACCCCGGACCAGGGTGCATTACATTTTTCTTTTTCTTTTTTTTCCCTCTCTCTCTCTTACTCTCTTCATCTTCTTTTTAAGGCAATACTTTTGTCTCGAGCAATGATAGTTTATCTTTTGAAACATATTATCATGCTTTTCCAATATATTATTTTAATTTTATCCATATCAATTATATATAAGTTTTTTTTTTCTTTTCGAAAAGCATAAATTATATATAAGTTATGTAAGTTATGTATATTTTATTGAGAGCCAAATTAGAAAAAAAAAATATTCCTCAATTTTGTACTTCCTAACTTTTCAAATGTTGTAAATAATATCTTTAAAATTAAAAAATAAAAAAGTTAAAATATTTTACCATTAATATATAGATAGAAAATATTATTTATACTTCTGGATTTTCAAAAGTTGAAAGTAATATCTTTAACCTTAAAAAACAGTTAAAAAAATTTCTTGTCATTAGTATATGAACGAAAAACATTTATTTATGCCATCTCCTCACTTTTTCATTTCCTCTCACTTGTTTGCTGTTCAATCTAATGACTTAAAGTTTACCCATTTTTTCTCATTTTTTCTATTAGAATATTACGTGTATTGCGCATATTTTATAGGAATAAAATAAATATTTTAATAATTTATGTTTTATGGGAATAAGATAAATACTTGAATAATTTAAGAGAAACATATAATAGAAGATATATTGGTTAATTCATTTTTTAAAAAATAATTCTTTCTTATTTTTATTAGAATGATTTGATTATCTCTTAATTTTAAATTCTAATTTAAATAAAAGAAATATAAATTTTCAAAATTTCGTGATAAAAAAACACGAATTTTCACCCACAAAATCTTTACTTATTTATTTATTTGGAATTGGCTGATTTGATTATCTTTTTAATTTTATTAATGTTTTTTATTTTTTGATAATTCACGTGATAAAGAAATCATTTTAATTTAGATTTGGATGATGTGATTGTCCTCTAATTTCATAGTTTATTTTAAACTAAGATAGACATAAATCCTAAAAACTTATGTACAATGATTCTTCTTAATTTAAACTTTATCTCAAACAAATATTACTTTTTTTATTTGATGAATTGATTTAACACTTTATTTTCTTTTTGTAAAATTCACAATTTGTTATTCAGTCTAGTCTAAATCTAAAATCAAAACTCAATATATATCATTAATTAATTTTAATTTCACATCCAATTATAAAAAATATCCATGAAAAGGAGGAAAAAAAGGAACGATGAGAAAGGAAGTTAAACGTGGGTGAAGGTTGAGATTCCTTTTTAGTAGAAAATTTTATAAATAGTTAATACTCAATTGTTTTACCATATAAAAAGAAATAGATCACAAAAGAAAAAAAAAAAAAATACCTTACCAATTATGAAAGAATAGTTAGAGTTGGAGACCTATAACGCTGTAGAAAGAAAACAAAAAGTTCTTAACAAAATAGATAAAGAGAGAAAAAAAACACGAGAAAGAAATAGAAGAAGAAGAAAAAAAAATGAGAATCAAAGAGAAAGATAATTGAATAAAAATTTGGAATATCGGGATTAAATTTATAGAAAAAAATAGATTTCATCTTAAATCAAATCTTTAAAATAGATCAAATTTAAAACAATTTTTAAGAAATGAATTTACGATACCATTCACGTTAAAATAAAACTAATTAAAAAAATATCTAGTATTATTTGTTGAAATAAATGGTAGCGATCTTTCGTGTAGAGTTGCATTGTTTCATGAATGAACATGTTCTTTTGAAAATAACCAACTTGAAGAAGAGACACAACTATTCGAATGACCACGAATAGTCAATAAATTAATATGTCTCTTCTTCAAATTGCTGTTAACAACTTTTTCATAAACATTTTTCTCTCATAAAACTTTTCTCCATTTCTATAACTTTTTGCAAGTTCGGTTTATTTTTACAAAATATAGTCCATTGGATTTTGTAGATGGGGTGTCACTTCTATAAGAAAATTAACCTATTCGGAGATAATTACTTATGAAACTCGGGTACTAGAGTGAGTAAAATTGTCTTAAGATTGTTATATGATTAATGATATATATTTGGTTGCGTTACTGAGGAAACAGTGGTTATTTTGTTATGTTTTGATGTAAAGTTATAGTGAGTTCTATTTCTTGAAAAGCAAAATAGATAATCTAGAAGTTAAATTTGTATATAGGATCATACCCATCTGTGAGTTTCAAGTGAGTTTTCCTTGATTTTAGTGTATTTGGTTTTTAATGGGTTTTAGTTCATAAACCTGTTTTGAGGTTAGTGACACATCTTGGATCTTTTCTTTGACAATGATAATCTATAAATATCCTTTTTCTTAAATGTGCTCTGGTGTATATGAAATTCACTAGAACTATAATTAATGTCATTTTTTTAACACAAAAAACAATTTTGCTTGCTCTTTTTATCATGCATAATCAATATAAAGCATAGTGTTCTCGTGACGTTTTAAGTTTTATGACATGATGTGCATGTAAAATATGCATAATTATATAATGCATCTCACGTTTTAAGCAAAATGTTTATATGTTATCTCACGTTTATATGAATAATGGCTCCAAGTTTATTTTGTTGTTTTATCGATTTTATTTTGTGAGAAATTGTTCTCTTTACTTTTTCTTACAAATATTGGTGATCGGTCTCACACAAATGTCATCAATGATACAAAATTGTTGTACCATATTCTCCCTTGCAACTTAGAATATGGCAATTTTTTTAGAAAATGCTATTGTACTGTTGAAGGATAAGCCAACAAAGAAAAGTTGCTTGTATACTTGAGACATAAAAACATGCAAAATAGTTATCTATAAACTACGTTTTGAATAGACCGGATAATACACTATATAATGTTTATAATGATGGATTTGGTGAAAATCTTTAGCAATCATTAGAGGAGAATAATATTTGTAAGATAAAATAACAATGATATTTATGGTTGAAAAAATTTCTTGTCTATAAAATGGTTGATTCCAAAACCGTGATAAGACTTATCTGGTGAATATGTCTCGCCGTTTGAAGGTCAATTATGTTTTGTATAGAATTTTATATACGTAAATATAGAAAATTTCTTGGGACTTATGGAAAAGTCGAAAACTTTTTTAGAAAGTTTTATGTTATTGTGGGGTATTAGGGAAAAGTGACAATTCCCAATTGATAACCCAAGTTTTAGAATATTGGATAAAAATTTAAAAGAGATTGGAATGTTGGTGTTGATATTCAACATGTGAAAACAATTAAGATCTTAAGCACTCTAATTTCATCAATTTTAGCAATCAAGCAAGCATGTTCACAATAAAGAAAATAGGGTTTTAGAAATTTACCTTCGAAGAACGCTTCAAATATTCAAAATCCAACTCAAATTCTCTCCAACAAGTTGTAGACTATCACTTGATCTTACCTACTATTCTCTAGGCCCTTAGATTGAATTGTGGGATCGAAAATGAAGTTGAATTTAAGGGAATTTTAGAGGGAAAATGTTTTTGGTGTTCGAGTGTTGAAGAACACTTCTTCAACCCAAACATTTCAGAAAATCCAGCCTTGCATGTCTACCAATCTCAGCAAATTGACTCTAGTTTTGATTAACCTTGAGCATGTATTTAGAATGCATGAATAAATGACACCAAAACAATTTAATTTTAATGGGAAATTGGTGTCCAAAGTGGGAAAATCCCACTATGGATTTTTCTAATTGAATTTCCAATAAAATTCAATAAATTCAATTTTTTAATAATTAATTTAATTTTTCAAAAATTAAATAAAAAAGTTGATTTATATATTTGAATTTTCATAAAATTAAAATTTTTAATTTTATTTAAAATTAATTCAAACAATTAATTTTAAATAGAATTTATTTAAATAATTAATTAAACAAGTTAATTAATTTAATATCAAATATTAAATTAATTAAACACCAATTCCTTAGTCATAAATCCTTATTCATGTAATTAATATATAAATCAAATTTAAATATTATCCAATCCATCAATTTCATTTATTTTGATAATTAAAAATATAATTATATTGTATATAATTATTGATTCCCTTAATTCAAATTTGAACGTTTCAATTTTACTCATCATGTTATTCTAAGGTTTAATCCGTTTGTGAGCTAGCAGAGGATCTAATGGACCTACAGATCATGGGCTCCAACGATCCGAGATTAATTGGTTAAACTATTTAAACCGAATTAATCAACATTCATTAACTATATGGTCACTCCACTAAAGCCCAATAGTTGCATTCCCCCACGGTAGATATATGTCTATCCACTTGATTTAACCATAATCAATAAGTCAACTCTTCACAGGTTTTTCGTAATAACGGCTAGGTCAAAAGTTGTTTTACCCCTGAGATTGTTGGGGTTGATGCCCTAAATCTCGTATGGTCTTGTAGTTTGTAATTGTATTGTACAAAAATTTTATTTATAATTAAATATGAGATGTTTTATTTGACATTTAGTAGCATTAAACCCATAAATGGTATGTAGTAGATGGATGAGGCTAGATACCTTATCCTGGTGACACTACGATTATGACCTGATTTGTAGATGTTACAAATGTTGTAAAGTGCTACAAATGATCTGATCCTGATCACTCATGTGGAGACATGTGAGGGGGGATATTCTATACAAAAGAGTTTGTATAAGATCGGACCATGAAATGACTAGTCTCATTATATAACGCCGTTCATAATTGAGACTTACATTTCACTAGAATAACCATAGGTGACATAACCTGAATCTTGAGTGAGTTATGAACTCCTGTCTATGAGGGCGGTCATTTGATTTGTATGGGTGAGAGTGGCCAGATCGCCGACTGAACAAGCTTACCATTTTGGAGATTTGTCTAATTGGAGAGCTGGGAACACGGCTACACAAGATGAAATTCGCTCCTTCCCCAACGTTGTGGTAAGTAGATAAATTGCTCCCTTAAGGGTTGATTCCGGGGGTTGAGCAATATGGCGCAACATCCTCTTCTGGCCTGAGAGGGGTTTCGTCATAGTTGGATTATGACTTATTGTTCATTAGAGGGATCAATGATACTTAAGGAGTTAGATATAACTACAAGGGCAAAACGATAATTTTAGCCTAGTTGTACTTACGAGTAATTTGTGAAGGATTATCGCACTATTGATTGGTTATATTCAATAGACACAGAAACATATCTATAGTGCGAAGAGTGTAGTTGTTGGTCTTTAGTGGAGTGTCTGACAGTTAATGGATGTTGAATATAATTAAAGGAGTTTAATTAATTATTCAAGTACAACTGGATCTTCAAGCTACAGGTCCATGAGTCCCCTTTGTAGCTCAATAGGGATTAAATAAGACTCAATTTTTGATTAATTTGAACTGTTCAAATTAATTGAGGGAATTATTTATATTTGATATAGTTAATTTAATTTAATTATAAATTATATAATTGCTATAATGTATTTGATACATTATAATATAAAGTTTATTTGAGAGGAAATAAATATTTGAATATGATTCAAATATTAATTTTGTGAATTGGTTCATATAATCAAATTTAGTATAAATGGGATTTATATTAGATATTGTGCATTAATGAGAGAATGAAAACTATGGCTTATATTGCATTTGATATAAAATATAGTTTAATATATATTATATGATAGAATGGTTACAATATAGATATATATTAATGTTTTATTAAAATAATTTTTCTTTTATTTATTTTAAATTCTGAAAAATTATAACCATTATATGATAGAATAGTAACTCCCTCCCACTTTGCTCACTACTATGTGAAAGTGGGAAAGTGCAAATGGTTGCCATCATCTTCTTCCCATATGAGTTTTACAGAGAACAATCTCTGTAAGAATTTCCCTGAGAAAAGTTATCAGGCTCTCACTCTCCTTCCTCTCAAAATAGAACTCTATCCCTCTCTTTCAACATACCAAGAGCCCACAACTCCTTGGATTCTCATCCTAGAGAATATAAGGGAAACTTTCATGGTGGTGCCGAAATTAGAGTTTTGAGTCCGTGACCTTTTCAAGAAGAGGAATCATACGTGAAGATTGGATCTTCAAGGGTTAATATTCTTGATCTCTTTATCCCTTTTCTCTTTTAGTCATAATTAGCATGTTGTACAAATTTTTATTTTGATGCATAATAATTCTATATGATTCTGTAAGTTTGTAACATTCAGTAAAAATTGGGATTTGCGTCTGATCCCCGCTTTCGCCTGAACCTTCACCGGTTCTTTCAGAGATTATATCTTGTTCCTTAAGTCCCACTGATCTTCTAATGAACAATTGGTTTGTGATCCAATTGAATTTAGTTTTTTTCTAAAATTAAATGAGCAATTCATACATTCAATAACAATTTTATAGAATAAATCTCAATAACATCTTTATTGATAACATAATAAGTTTAATTGTTTACAAACCACGTGTTTTAGGACATAAAATCCAACATGGAATATGTTTGAGTTGGCTATAAAATGTTTGAATAGTATTCCTAAAGTGTGAGTACAACCTATACCTCTTTAGTGAATAATAATAAGTCTCAACATATATGACGAAGACTTAATACAATTAGACAACTACTTTTTAGTGTAATTATCATAAGTGACTTTGTAAGGTCAGAAAATAATATCGTGGATCCACTTGTAAAAGGCTTAACTAGAGAGTTGATTGAAAGTTCATCATAGACAATGAGATCAAAGCCTTTAATTTTAAAAAGTTAACTAGAGAGGCCCAACCTAGTTGACTAGAGATCCCAAGATCTAGGTTCAACGGACAAATTGACCTCTGGATAACTTAATGAGCACTTCATTGATTTTTTTTTTTCTTACCCATTCTAGGATGATGAGACAGTGCAAGTGTGGTTTTAGGGTAAGCATTATACTTTTAATGATTTCTATAACTTGTTGCATAATTATTTATGAAAAAAGCATATACGATGTTCTTCATAGGAATCACCTATGCGAGTGTGAAGGGACCACTTTTATGAGAATTTTAAGAAAAATTCTCTAAAACACTCGTGAGACTAGGCGGTATTCAAGGCCCAAATGAACGCAATTACGAAAACAAAATTTGTTATAATGAGAAACTGTGTGACTTCAATTCTCTTAGTTTACTCTAGAATGACTGATAATTCAAGGCATCAAGTCCACTGATTAGCTAAGTAAACTCGATTGATGTTCACTACGGAAAGTTCAAAGTGTTTATTACTTATCTCGATGCAAATTCTTTATTGGGAAATACCGATTGTTTCTTTTTTTCTTTTATTATGCATTGTCAACTTACCATTAATGGGGGGATTGTGCAATAAATGGTCGTGACCTTTCGTGTAGAGTTGCATCGTTTCATGAATGTACATGTCCTTTTTAAAATAACCAACTTGAATAAGAGACACAACTATTTGAAGGGCCACAAATAGTCTATAAATATATCTTTTCTTCAAATTGCTTTTAACAACTTTTTCATAAGTATTTCTCTCATAAAACTTTTTCTCCCTTTTCATAAATTTTTGCAAGTTCGGTTTATTTCCACAAAATATAATTCGTTGGATCTTGTGGACAGGGTGGTACTTCCATAAGAAAGTAAATCGTTGGGCTCAGATTCTCTTCGGTATACCAGGTTTTGTATTTTCTGATTTGTTTTATGATATTATTCATATAACACTATTCACGTTTGATGCTAAAACACATGATGAAAATTAGATTTTATAAATCAAAATCGATACTATTTTTTTTTTTTTAAAAAAGAAACGAATAGAGGGTACCATTCACGTTAAAATAAAATAAAAATTTTAAAATAGTTAGTTCTATTCAGGTTTGATGCTAAATAATAGTAGAAAAATTAGATTTTTTTTTTCTTTTCCGTGTGATGCTCAAAATTTTAAAATAGGGACAAAATAATTTATTTAATGATTTTAAACGTGAAATTATCTAATAATCCCTATAGGCTATAACTATCCAATAAAAAGGATAAAAGGGAAAATCAAATATTTTTCTCATAACCCCTTTTAGATAATATAGATTATTCTTCAATATCCTCTTAATTCCATTCTTCCATTCCCTCATCTCTAAAATTGCTCTTTTCAAGATCATAGCAAGAAGAATAATGAAACTACAAAGAGATGGTATAATTTTAACAAGATTGTGTGTTAGTAACTCTGTGGGAGTTGATATGTATGAGTTCAATTAATTAATGCACAAAAAGGACACATAAAACATTTGGGTCATGATAATTTTGAATACTACTGATGGAGAGAAAGAGAGAAAATATGACCATTAAAATTTTTGTAGAGATAAAAGTATTTTTTGCCCCTTTTTGCAGCTAAAATTAGTCTATTGTTGTAATCAAATTGAGAAGGTTCCCAAATGATCGAAGATGGTAATGTGCTTATTAGTTGATCGTTTTTGTGTTTAGTGATTTTTATCAGAATTTTGAGAGAGATTTTGATTATGGGTATTTGTGGATTTTATGGGGATTCTGTTTGGCTTTTGAGAATGAACGTATCTACCTATATGATAAGTGATTTCAATTTGGTTATTTTTCAACTCAAGATAATTTTGGAGACACCAACTATATGAATGTTGAAATCTTCTTATATTCATTTTCGAGCATGTTAGAAAATGAGGTTCTTTTTTTTCTATTTATTTGATAGTTTTTGAGATTGGAAGATGGAAGGAGAGAATCAAGAGTGTACTGAAGAAGAGAAAGGGAAAATACGAAAAATGGAAAGTCCGCCAATAGATTGAATTTGAAGAGAGAGTGGAAAATTGGAGGAGGAAGGAGAGAATTAAGGTTAATATTGTCGATTTAAATTTTGAAAGTTTAAAGATATGGATGAAACGAGTTACAAATGGAAAGGTATATGAGAATCGCTTACATCCTTATATTAATATTAAGCAAGAATATTTTTTAATTTTTAAATTTATTTTGAAGATTTAGAAGAGTTCAAATGTACGTATTATCAAATAAACTTAATTTATATACTAAATATTCATTGTGAGAAAATTTTTCATGTAATAAAAAAAATCCTATATTTAAAACAAACAAATTCTTGGTTTTTATATCACTATTCTAAGCAAAATTTTTCCATAAAAGATTTGGGTGTAACAAAATTCTTAGGATTTTATTAATTAAATCTAGATAGACGACCACCAGAAATTGAATTCGTGACCTCTTAGCTCTTTATCAGGCTAAACCAATCCATAAAGATCTTTACTATCAGATAACTCATTTCATAGGCTTTAGTCTCATTTCTCTCGATGTATATTGGACTTGCTCTTTTGACGATCCTTTCGTCAAAGAATCTGCAATATTCTCTTTCGACCACATAATCAATGAACATTATTCGATTAGAGAGCAATTGCCTTATCAATTTATGTTTGCATATAATATGTCGTGACTTGCCATTATAGACATTATTCTTGGTGCTCATAGAAGCGACTAAATTGTCACAATAAATATATATTGCACTTACACGCTTTAGCCACAATGGAATATCTTCAAGAAAATTTCGGAGTCCTTTAGCTTCTTCTCCTACTTTATCAAGATCTATAAACATAGATTCCATAGTAGAACGTGCTATACAAGTTTGTTTTGAAGATTCTATGATACAGCTACTCCATCTAAGGTAAAAATATACCCAGTTGTTGATTTAGCCTCCATGCTATCAGAAATCCAATTAGCATAATTAAATCCTTCCAGTATATGTGGATACCTCATATAATGCAACCCATAGTCTAGAGTGTACGTCAAGTACCTTAAAACTCTACTAACGTATTCCAATTATCATACCAAAGATTGTTGGAGTATCTTGCTAACCTTCCTACTGAATAGAAAATATCAAGTCTTGTACAATTCATTATGTACATTAAGCTACCAATAACTCTAGAAAATTCTAGAGAATACACACATTCGTCATTATTTTTCTCCAAATTACAATTTGGATCAAATGAAGTAACAACCTGCTTACTTTCAAAATGATTCAATTTTCTTAACACTTTCTCTATATAATGAGATTGAGAAAGTATGTATCCACTTGGATTTCTTGTTCTTTGAATTCCAAGGATAACATCAGCAAGACCAAGGTTTTTCATATCAAAATTTGATTTCACCATCCTTTTAGTAGAATCAATAACATTTATACGTGTGCCCATTATTAACGTATCACCCACATACAAGCAAATAATGACATATTCTTGATCTATGGTTTTAACATAGATACATTTATCACACTCATTTATCTTAAATCCATTTGATAATATAGTGTCATCAAACTTTTCATGCCATTGTTTAGGTGCTTGTTTCAACCCATAAAAAGACTTAACAAGTTTACAAACTTTGCCTTCAAGTCTAACAACAAACTCTTCAGGTTGTTTCATATAAATTTCTTCATCCGAATCTCCATTTAAAAGTTCAGTTTTTACATCCATTTAGTGTATTTCCAAATTTTGTAAAGTTGCTATTGCAATTAAC
Organism: Benincasa hispida; assembly: GCF_027475165.1. Taxonomy (NCBI): domain Eukaryota; kingdom Viridiplantae; phylum Streptophyta; class Magnoliopsida; order Cucurbitales; family Cucurbitaceae; genus Benincasa; species Benincasa hispida. The sequence continues at coordinate 21,105,935 of NC_143483.1, forward strand.
ATCCTTATAGATGTAATCCTTGTCACTGGAGAATAGGTATTGGAAAAATCTAGTCCTTCCTTTTTGCGAAGGCCTTTAGCTACCAACTGGGTTTTGTATTTATCAATAATATTGTCAGCTTTTAGCTTTCTCTTAAAAATTCATTTACTCCCAATTGGTTTACTTCCAGGAGGTAAATCAACTTATACCCATGTATTGTTCTATAAAATATATTTTAACTCACTATTCATAGCTTCTTTCCAATAAGGTGCATCAGGAGATGATACAACTTCTTAGGCTTACCTTCTATCATGTAAGTTATGAAATCAGGTCCAAAAGGAGTAGCTTTCTTAGCTCTTTTGCTTCTTCTAGGTTCAGACTCAATATTTTGATCATCTTGACCTTTCGAAGAGCTAGGCTCATTAATCTTTTGGTACTAATAACTTTATGTCCAATCCGTTAAAGGAAAAATATCCTCTAAGAACTCAACTTCAATATATTCCAGTATTATTATTGGTATCAGATATTTCTGATTGAATCACCATGAATCTATGAGCAATACTATGTAATGCATAGCCTATCAAGACACAAGTAATGGTCATAGGCCCAAGTTTGGTCCTTTTTGGTAAAGGAACTTGTACCTTTGCTAAACACCTCCACACTTTCAACATTTTTTATTAGGATAACATTCCATTCCACACTTTATAAGGCGACTTATTAGTCTTCTTATATGAAATTCTATTTAGTATAAAATTTGCTATCAGCAATGCCTCCCTCCACAAATTGTGAGGTAAACCTGAACTATTTAACATGCAATTAACCATGTTCTTTAAAGTTTGGTTTTTTCTTTCAGCTACCTCATTTTATTGTGGTGTATAAAGTTCTATAGTTTGATGGATTATACCATTAACTTCATAGAATTCATAAAGTCTTGATGATTCGTATTCATCACCTCTATCTGATCTAAGTACCTTCACTTTCTTCTCATGTTGATTTTAAATTTCTTTCGTATATGTTTTAAAAACATTAAAGGTTTCATCTTAACTATGTAATAAATATACATAGCAATATTTACTACAATCATCAATGAATGTGACAAAGTATCTCTTACCACCTCTTGTGGGAGTACTTTTCATGTCACATACATCACTGTGGATTAAATCAGGTAATTCATTACTTCTTCCCATAAATGAAAATGGCTTTCTAGTAAACTTTGATTCAACATAAACTTCACATTTGTGTCTATTACCAATGTTAAAATTCGACAATAATCCCAAGTTTACCATTCTATTTAAAGAACGATAATTGGCATGCCCAAATCTAGAATGTCATACATCACACAACTCAACAATATAAGCAGAATAGTTGATATTATTATTATTCTTTGGCATTTGTGCCAATACATTCAATTTGAACATATCATCGCTCAGATAGCCTTTTCCCACATACATACCCCCATTTGTCAAAATAAATTTATTTGACTCAAATATAAGCTTGAACCCATTTTGGTTAAGTAAGGTTCATGACACTAGGTTCTTTCGAATCTCTGGCACATGCCATATGTCATTAAGGGTAAGTATCTTTCCAAAAGTCCATTTCAATAGGACCTTTCCCTTGCCTTCCACTGGGGCAATTGAAGCATTTTTCATGTACAGCTTATTGTTGCCATCTAGCTTCTCATATGTAATGAACAATGACTTGTCCTTACAAATGTGCCTAGTATCACCAGTATCGATTCACCAACCTTTGGTGTCTGAAGCCATATTTACCTCAGAAATGACGACAACCAAATCATCATTTTCCACGACATTGGCTTGATTGTTGGAACTTTGTCCCTTCTTGTGTTTGCACATTGTAGCAATATGGTCATTCTTACCATAAACCCAACAATTTCCTCAAATGCGCTTGCTAACATCATTCCTTGACCTATAATTCACATTTTTCTTCTTGAAATTTTGCTTCTTTGGTTTATGTTTTAAAGCTTTAGCAATGTGAGCCTTGGCTTTAACTTCTAGAGAAGTTTTATCTCCTTTTCTGTTATCCTCTTCTATACGGAGTTTTATCACGAGATTTTCCATGGATAAGTCCTTTTGCTTGTATTTGAGATAGTATTTGAAGTCCTTCCAGGAAGGAGGTAACTTTTCAATCACAACAACAACTTGGAATGACTTATTGATGTCCAATCCTTCACTTTGTAAATCACTGATAATAATTTACAATTCTTCCATTTGATTGACTACCAACTCGGTATCGATCATTTTATAATCTAAGAATTCTTCCATAAGGAATTTCTTAGTACTAGCATCTTTTAGCTTGTATTTCTTGTCTAATACCTCTCACAATAGTTTTGATGTATTGTAGGCATTGCAATATACATTATACAAAGTGTCCTCGAAACTACTAAGTATATAATTAGGGTATAGGAAGCTCGAATGCATCCATGCTTGCTTTGCAGCTTCTGTTTCGGGAGTTGCAGCTTCTGGTAGGGTAATTGAGTAATCTTCCTTTAAAATATAAGCAAGATTTGGTGTGGTGAGATAGAAAATCATCTTATGTTGCCATCTCTTGAAATTGTCTCCCTTGAACTTCTCTGGTTTTTTAGCATGAGGCTTGACAATGGGCGATCCAATGATGGTAGAAGTGGCAACATTGGCGGAGGAGTTTACAACCATTAGTTCAAGTATATTAATTGTCTTCAGATTGTTGGGGGAAGATGGTATATATAGAACTAAATATACTAGCAAACTGATTACATCTCAATTACTAGAAACAATACACTCAATGTACAATATTCAAACCCAAATGAAATCTAGATGGTGTAACAAGGCTTAGATATGAAAGTAACCAAATACTTGAAAGAACTTCAAAACCTTTGAAGACTTAAAACGTAGTTGAGGCATGCTTCTGGTAAGTGCTATGCTAAAGATAATTATTCACTCTACACGGGTTGCAAGCAGACTAGAACGATCGTCTCAACAAGATACAACGACTAACTCTAGTAGAACTACAACCTCGAACTACTCTGGACCTGGTAGAACTCTTGGATATTTTCTCTCAACTCAACTCAAGAACAAAAGAAAGAAAGAAAAAAAGGAGAGAACTCTACAATTTAGAATGAGATGCTACAAATTAAGAACCAAATTGCTATTTAGAGGCTAGCAACTTGGTAACTCTCCAAATAAAATCAAATAAATACAAAAATTGAAACGTTTGCCAAATTTAACTCAATTGAGTTGTTACTTGATATAAATCAAACATAACTCATTCAAATTGAAAAAAAAAACTATAGATTAACTTTAATATACATGAAACATCATTTTAATTTAAAGTTCCAATTCAATTTGAAAGTTTCTAACAAATGAATTTAATCTACACAATAATTCATTTTATGTTTCAAATATTCACCAAACTTTCACTTTCTTTCACTATATATCCAACAGAATTTACACAAACAAATGGATGTGATAAAATATATGACTAATGACACGTAATCATTTATGTAAAAATTTAAAATGGAAAAAGAAAAAAAAAAAAGGAAAACAACCTCACATTTCATGATCCAAAATATAGTTTAAAACTAATTAGTGAAGTTATTCCTTGTAGTAGATAACAACATTTTTGTATCTATATGTAAGTTTGGTAAATATTTCGACCCATTTAGTAACTATTTTATTTTTTATTTTTGTTTTTGAAAATTAAGTCTATAGACACTATTTCCACTTTCAAAATTTTTTGTTATCTACTTTTCACCAATGCTTTAAAAACTCAAGCCAAATTTTGAAAACTAAAAAAAGTAACTCTCAAAACTTTGTGTTTTATTTTTGGAATTCGACTTAGAATTCAACCATTGTACTTAAGAAAGATGCAAGACATTGTAACAAATGTGGGTGAAATAGGCTTATTTTGAAAAACAAAAACCAAAAACCAAAAACCAAATGGTTACCAAACGGGACCGTCATTTTTTGTTTTTTATTTTAGAAAATTAGACCTATTTCTTCTCAAGTTCTTACAATGATTTGCATTTTTCTAAAGTAAAAGAGTTGAATTCCTAGCCATATTTAAAAAAACTAAACAGATATTTTTTAAAACGATACTAGAAACTGGAAGAGGTGCACTAGAATATCTTAGCTAGGTTGACAGATCCTTAGCACCCTTAAATAATTAAAAAAATTAAAACTATTTTTATAATTGATAGCTCTCTAAATGGGCTATCTTTCTCGACTTAAATCATGCTAGCTCCCATGAGTTTAATGGTTATTTTAGTTCTTAGATAGGTTATTGAGCATAAGAAGTCTTCGGGACATTCTAGATGCAATTCAAACTTAAACAGAGCAATTAGCAAGCAAATAAAGACAAAATAATAGAATCTTGCATTGGGAGGCACAACGCCATGCAAGAATCATCACACTCGTGCATGGCGGCGGGTTGAATAGTAAATGATGCGGTGCTACCTTGTGGTGTTGTGACACTACCCACTTATGTGTGTGTGTGTAATGAAGCACAATGCTCCAAGGCACAGCGACATAACATTGTGCGTGAAGGCCATCGGTGCCGTGGCATTTCATTGATTCTTTAAATACCACTTTTTTTTTAGATAAAGAATGCAAGGATTGAGAGGGAGATGCCCATTTTGAGCTATGGGAAGCTAAAAGGGAGATTGATTTCTTTAAATACCACTAGTTAAATTTTGATTAATGTCTTATGATCTAATTTGGAATTTGTGGAAAGCTAAAGGGAGATTGATTGCTTGGATTCATTTTTGGCTTAATTTGAGGTAAGTGATGTTGTTACCAGAGCACAAGGCACCCTATTTAGAATTACCAAGTTGTTATTGGATTTTAGAAGCAAGAATTAGATTTGGGTTATGTAAATTTCTATAATTTATAAAAGTTGAGCATGTGAACTTATGAAATTTTATGATTTATGTTATGGGACCTTGTTGATATAGATATACATATATGTATGTGTTGCATGTTAGACAAGTAGTGGTTATCTACCGTCTTGTCACATCCCATGTTATGATACCATGAACCGACAAGTTTACTTCCATGTTATGATACCGTGAACCGATGGATTCACTTCCATGTTATGATGTCGTGGATCGACGGATTCACTTCCATCTCATGACAGTGCACCTTCATGTCACTAGACATGCCTGATAGGACAAGATAGATTATCCACTTAGATGGAAATCCAGGATTAGTTACATGTCCCACTAACCCCAAGCATTCACTATATGTGATTGCATAGTCTAATCCCAGTAATGGGGTTACTTATCGAGTATTTTATACTCATCATTTTTTATGACATGTTTTTCAGGTAAGATCAAGGACATCCCGGTGAATGACAAGAGGAATCCGTGATCGTGCCATATGGGACTAGTGAGTCGCTCTCACCCAGTTTACATTTTCAAGATATTTGATGTTCAAATTTTGTTGAGTTTTATGTCCTAAAACTCGTGGTTTGTAAACAATAAACTTATTTTTTAAATCAATAAAGTTGTTATTAAATATATGAATTGCATATTTCGTTTTGAAAATTAATCCAATAAACTAAAAGATTCATGACTATTACATGAGTACTTGAACTTTATGTGGAGACATAAGAGTGGATCAGGTACGAGTAAATAGTCAAAATGATCTATAGTATACGAATAACGTTGGGTGCCTTATTCTGGTAACACTATTGGATGTGACCCGCTCTTTAGTTGTTACAAGGAGTTGTAAAGTGCTACAAAAGAAGTGATCCTGATTCGTTCATGTGTTGACATGAGAAGTGAGGGCATGTTGTGCAATGGGTTTGCATAAGATCGGACCAATAAATAAGTCACTATTACTTTATAACACTGTTTTACTGTTTAAGACTAACTATTTCAAAATGATGACCTAGGTAACTTGACCTTAATCCTGAGCTAACTATGAACTATTCGAGATTATTCTTAGATTCACATGGGTGAGGGTTGGCTCAATAACGCTGGCTCAATAAGCCTCCCATTTCAGGAGTAAGACCGGGTAGATAGTTGGGGACATAGGGTGCAAGACGAAATTCACTCCTACTCGCTTTTAGAGATAGTAGAGAGATTGTTCCCTTAAGTGTTGATTCTAGGTTTTGAACCAGGGGCCCCACCCTCTCATTGGCTCGACAGGGACTCGGTTTGATGATCGGACCACAAACCAATTGTTCATTAGAGGATCAGTGGGACTTAAGGAACAAGAGGTAATCTCAGGGATAAAACAACATTTTTTACCCAACCGTTATTGTGAAAAACCTGTGAAGGGTTAACATACTAATTATGGTTATATTGAGTAGACATAATATATCTATAGTGAGAGGAGTGCAACTATTGGGCTTTAGTGGAGTGACCCGGTAGTTAAAGAATGAGGGTTGATTCGGTATAAATAGTTTAGCCAATTAATCTCGGATCGTTGGAGCCCATGATCTATAGGTTCATTAGGTCTCCTTACTAGCTCACAAATAGATTAGCCTTAGAATAGCGTGATAAGTTGATTTGAAACATTCAAATTCGAATTAAGGGAATTAGTAATTATATGTGATATAATTACAAAATTAAACGTAATTGGAGAATCGGTTAATATATAAATATGATTTAATTATTAATTTCATGAATAGGGATTCATGGTGATGGATTTGGTGACAAATTAATTTAATATTTGATTTAAATTATTAAAATTAATAAAATTATTTAATTAATTATTGATTATTAATTTTATTATAAAAATTAATTATTGAATTAATTTTTATAAAATTAAAAAAAAATCCAATTTTAATTAAAGAATTAAAGTTGAAAATTGATTTTGATTTTGAAATTGAAATTTTAAATTCAAAATAGAAAAAATTAGAAATTTGGAAAAACCCACAAAGTGAGATTTTTCCACTCAACTTCAAAGCACCTTAATCACCATAATCTACTAATTCCACCAAGTAGATGGTGTCTTCATGGAATAAAGATTTCAAAGCATGGTTTGATGGTTTAAAATACAAAAAGGGATTCAATTGAAAAGGATATGCAATTGCTGAGTTTTTGAAAGTTGAAGAAGTTGTTCTTCAACAAGCCGAAAAACCAGAAAACCTCTCCTCCAATTTTCCTATGTTCAAGCTTGTTTTGAGTCCCACAACTCAATCTATGGTTCCTAGAGAATAGTACGGAAGCTCTAGTGGTGGTCCACGACTTCAATTGGAGAATATTGCAGCTCCAATTCGTGTTTGAAGATGAATTTCATGAAACCCTCTTGATACCCCATAAACATGCTTATTTTGATGTCAAAATTGAGGAATTAGAATGCTTAATGATCTTGTTTTCTTCGCGGCATGTTTCTGTAGACCAACAGAAACTTAATGTTAAATAGAAAGTTTAATGTTTTGAATGTTATTTTCATGACCATTTTAGGGTGACACTGAACAAAAGTTTTATTTATTTATTTATTCATTTATTAAATTGTTTTGAAATTGTCATGTTTGCTTAAATAAATTTTACTTCAAAGGTCGTAATGTTTTGGTTTAAACTCTCATTCATGAACCAATGATCCTAGTTAGAGATATCAAAAAGTCAGGTGATACAGATGATATAAGAGTGAAACCTCTCCAATAAGATGTGGTTGGGGGATGAACCAAGTGGAAGCTGGCGGACATGTAAAACCCCGAGTTTAGGAGGAGGACATGAAAGAACCGCGATCACATCTAAATGAAAGGGATATTGATGACATGAAAGTATAGTTAAGAAAGGTTTCAAAGAATTGAAAGTCACTACCTATACCAATAAGGTGCACCTTCCTAAGGATAAAACATTCTGAAAGGACCATTGTTGGTTGTAGGGACAATTTTCACTTCTAGAAGCATTTAAGACAATGAAGGATGACGTAGCTGTTGGGAATGTCCTAGAACTCGTAGTTCGTGTTAAACATTTTATTTATCAATAATAATGACTTGTTGATTTTGCATCTTATTATGAAAATCCAATAAACGCATCCTTGGCTATAGTCTGAATGCTGTAACTTTATATAGTGACATAAAGCAGGATCAAGTTGACAGTATATAGCCTAAATGGTCTAATAAGTATATGGATGAAATTGGGTATCTCATTCTGGTAACACTATTGGATGCAACCCACTCCGTAGTTGTTACAAGAAGTTGTAAAGTGTTACAAATGATGTGATCCACAAATTGTTCATGTTGAGACATGTGAGTGAGGACATCTTATGCAATAATTTTCTAGATAGACTGGACCACAAAAATAGTCATTTTTCTTTATAACGACCATTTACTGTTAAAACTGACTATTTCATTTATCATATAACCTAGGTTAACTCGATCTTAATCCTGAGCTAGCTATGAACTCCTATTTGTTCGGGATTATTCTTTGATCTACAAACGGTGAGAGTAGTCCAACAACACTGCTCAATAAGCTTACCATTTTGGGGATAAGACCGAATGAATAGCTGGGGACATAGCCTTTCAAGATGGAATTCACTCCTACCCTATTTAGGGCTAGTAGATAGGTTGTTCTCTTAAGTACTGATTTCAGGTCTTGAACAATCGGGGTCCAGCCTTCTCATGATAGAGAAAGGATTTGATTCATAGAGATTATGAATCAGAATTGTTCATTAGAGGATCAGTAGGAACTTAAGGAACAAGATGTATTCACAGGGGTAAAACTATATTTTTGACCTAGCTGTGATTACGAACAATCTGTAAAGGATCGACTTACTGATTATGGTTATTAAGTGGACATAATATATCTACAGTGAGGGGAGTTCAACTATGGACTATAGTGGAGTGTCCCATTAGTTAAGAAATAGGGGTTAGATCAGACTAATGAGTTTAGCCAATTAATCTCGAATTGTTGGAGCCTATGATCTGTAGGTCCACGAGGTCCCCCTACTAGCTCATAAATGGATAAGCTTTAGAGTAGTTTGAGAAATTAATTTGAAACGTTCAAATTAAACGAAATAGGAGAATATATATTTAAATATGATTTAAATATATGAAGATGATTATTGTGCAAAATTAATTTTAGAAAATATTTTTTTAGTTTATTAAATCAAAATGGTTTTGAAATCAATTTTTTATTTTAAAAGGAAATTGAAAACCAGTTTTGCGTGCCATACAAAATGGAAAATGTTGCTTTTCCATTATCATCTTCATCATGCTCACACAAACCCCATCTCCTTCTCTTCATTAATACTCCAAGCATGAGCTGCAAGCCATGCAATCCACTTCTTTGCATGTTCATCTGCAATAAATAAAGAAGTTTAGAGTGACTTGAAGGAGGTTAATACAGAAATTTTGAGAGAAAATCTCTGTGAGAAGAAAGAGTTCTTCCAATTAGGCTGTTGTGAGTTCTTCATTGTTCTTCATCGATTCAAGTTGTTCTTGAGTCTCACAACTCTGTCTAAAGCTCCAAGAGGATAGTGGGGAAGACCTTGAGGTGGTTCACGGTGATCTTTGATGAAGACTGCTGCTGTACAATCAAGTTCTTGGAGAGTTCTTCAAAGGTATGATCTTAAAACCCTCTTTTTAGGAAAGCATGCTTTAGTTTCTGCCAAAATTAGTGAATTTGAATGCTTATGGATCCTTGATACTTCCGCTGTATGTCATTTAACTTTTTCAGTAGTCAGGTCGTAGGAGATACAGGGGAATGCTGGAGTCATTAGGTGCCAAATCAATATTTCAAATCCTGGGCCTAGGGCATTACATTTATCGTCTTTTAACATTTTTTTTCTTAAAAGAAAATGTGGGCAAAACTTATGTTTGAGATATTAAAATTTAAAATTAATTAGTGAAAGAACACTTTTGTTTGTAGATAACAATAGTTTCGTCTTTATCATTTGAAATTTCTACTAATTTTGGGTATTTTTGGAATATATTTTCAAGTGTTTAATTTAAAAAGTAAATCATTTTGGAAGAAATTATAGTGTTCGGTCACCACTCAAATAGCTTTTCAAGTGTATCTTAGTCAATTTTTATCAAAAGTGTGTAAATAAAAATGAATCTTTTGAAAAACATTTTTTTTTCACAAGTCAATCTAAACGAGCCCTTAATCATTGACATAATTTATCTCTACCTTTTTTAGATAAAATATAGTGTTGGAAAATCAAAGCTCTCTAACCAAGAAGTTGATATAGTGTATGTTTTATATCAATTGTAGGGTTGGCAAAAATCCCCACGGGGTCAGGTCCCTACTCCGATTGGGGTGGGGTATCCCCGGTTGGTCGGGTTTCTAACCGGATCCCCGATCCAAGACGGGGAGGGTATCTCCACCCCGTCCTCGTCCCCCACCCCGTCCTCGATTAAATTTTTTATTTTTAATATATATATATATTAAAAATATTTAATATTAATTACAAAAATATTTATATATAATATTAATTACAAAAATATTTATTACAAATATTTATATATTTATATATATAAAAAAAGGGATGGGTCCTCGTGGGGACCTGTTTCCCTGGCGGGGATGGGAGAAAATACCCCCGCGGGGATGGGGATGGGGGGTCCCTCACCCAGACCTGGGTCCATTGCGAACCCTAATCAGTTGAGTTATATATGTGCTAATTTTAACAATCTATATATGTACAAAAATTCTCATAAAATCATAATAAGATAGAGATGTCAAAGTGTGAGTTTAGTTCAACGAAAATTGGTATGATCTTTTCTAGAGGTCGAAAGTTTGATCCTCCACCACTATGATTGTTGTACGAAAAAAGATAGGGATTAAATTGGTAGGGAGATGCAAACATGAGCTAAGCTATTACATAAGAAAGTTTATGGACGAATTATTAGTTATTTAATAGAGAAATGAAGGGATCTAAAGAATTTTTTAATCCAATGCATTTTATCAAACCAACTTATATATTTATTTAAAAAAATATTTGTTTTCCATATATAACAATCATTTTTAACATGCCTTCCAAAATTATTGTTTTTTAAGTCTTTATATTGTAATGGAGTAAAATCTAAAATTTATTAAGCAAATATTGTTTAAAATTAGCTATAATGGGAATGAACGTCAAACATTTTGTTGTCAACTTGCACGGTCCTACTAAATATTTTATTTAGATGGTCGGTAAAGTTTGAGTAAAAAGCACGTTGGGACTTGGGAGTAATATCTAATAATTTAATTATTTATTTATTTGAAGGTTTAAAATCTCTCTCATAATCAAGTGGTTAATCATTTAAAATTAATTTATTGTTATGTTTTACACTTTTGAACTTAAATCATTAAAAACAAAGGAAATTATTTTGATTATCATACGAGTGACATTAATTATTTCAAAACATATAAATAGTTTAAAGTGGGAGAATTATTTCATTATTGTTACAATAATTTTGATCTACAATGTAAGTTGAGATGAATTGTCATCGTATATGTAGGATGACCTACTTCCATTTTGATCTTTTTGGGTGTCATGTGGTGTTTGATGACGTTGGACAATGATGAAAATTTAAAATTATTATAAAAAAGCTATCTCTAGTACATATACGATGACGGTTACTAAGATGGGGGCTCACATCTAACACCAAATTTAGTTGCATCTTATCCATATGATGGCAGTTTGATATAATATCACTTCTAAAACCAGCATCATACTAATGCTAAAATCCATGATGATAGATTGAAATGAGGTCGGTTTCTAAATGATATTGTATACCAAAAAGAAGAAAACTGAAAATTGGCATTTTTGCTAATTCAACTTATTGTATTTAGATGACGTTTAATATCTTCATTACTATCCTTTTTAGTACAATTACGAGAATAGGGAATTGAACATTCAACTTCTACCATGTCAATTATCGTTGAGCTAAACTTACTCTGAAAATAACTTTGTCATTATTGTAGTATAAGATGACAGTAGTTTCTAACTCACATAGCTTATCAAGTCAAATTACAATGGATTTATTAGCATAATTGGAAATCAAATAATCCTCTGTAAAACTAGTTCTTACAATACATTCTGAACCCTTGGGTTTCAATTAATTTCATATCCACACTTGTATTTCAACTAAACATACACAATTCTATAACACAGTAATGAATTTACAATTGAGTTTTAATTCAAATATCTTAAAAAATCTACACAATATGTTTCAGATGTTCCAAAGTTATAAAAAAAAAAATAGCCTAATTAAGAACTAAATGTCAGTATATTTTAGAATGTTTAGACAATCAACTTCAATAATAAGAGATGTTACTTCTTCTTTTATGAGACCTATTCAAAAAATTCAAGAACCTGAATTCAATTTCAAAGATTTTTTTTTCCTTTTCTTTTTCTTTTTTTGCAAAAGCTATGTATTTGGCAAAAATATGAGAACCCCATTACAGTATGGTGCCAAGACAACAATGATACCATAAACCACCATCCCAAATACGACATCGTATGAGCTAAATTGTCGTGGCAATAAGCAACACGAACCTAAACCACAGAAAAAATAAGATGCAAGAGAACCTTAGGATCGGGAGCCCCCATAGTGGTGTTCAAAAAACAATCAATTCAATCCAATCCGTGTGATTTGGTTTGGGTTATCAATTCATTTGGATTGGATTCAAATAAATGAAAATTTTATGGGTTGGGTTGGTCCATGGGTTCATCTAATATAACCCAAACCAACCTGAATTTATTATTAACTTTAAAATATTTTTTTATTACTTATAACATAATTATTTATACATATATTGATTTTATTTTTATTTAATTTCAATATTTTTTAATAATTTATTCTTTAACAACTCTTAAAAGTAGTTTCTTTGTACTTTTTCACTATATAAATTGAAATTGAGTTGTTAATCTTAATTCAATATATGAAAATAATTAAATTCGATTTTTACATATTTATGTTTTGCTTCTTTTTATAACAAAATTTTAAGTAAATGATCCGACTAAACCCGAACCAATCCAACCCAAATATTTCATGGTTGGGTTAGGTTTGGTTCATTTTTTATTAAGAGTTATTTGGATTGAAGAAATTTACAACCCGAACAATTGAGTTGGGTCTAAAAAGTCTTTCAACACAATTCAACTTAACCCAACCCATGAACACCCCTAGCCCCCACCATGTAAAGGACAGTTTTGCTAAAAAAAATCGAAGCACACCATACAACTCACCACAGCTTCCTCTGCCTATCTCCCATGACTAATACGGCTTACTCAACTCAACTCATTATCCCAACGACCAACTCGATGCATCTCAATATATCACACCACATCACACCTATCTCGAACGACAAACTACGATATATCGAATACTTAGAGATATTCTCCCAAACCAAATCAAATCAAATGAAACTCCGAACCACTTGATGTTTTGGATATAGAAACTTTTTAATTCAGAAGATTAATTATTTGCATTAAACATTTACCCATTCCTCCGAACTCATTAATCATATTAATAAGCATATAGAACCCACAATGTATGTCCCATTAAATGTACCATAAAATTATGTCTCAACAATTAAGCTCCAGACATGAGGGATCTCATTCACATTCTTGGTATCATTTGAGATGATTTTATTTGACCATGAACTATGGTGACAAATGGATAAGCAGTAAAGAAAATTTTCCCAAGTATTTTAAGAACTGTGTATTAAAATAATATATCAAAAATTTTAATGAGATTTGCTCCACAATATTTAATTGAATTATTTATATAAACGTTACTTTAATTATATTACTAATTTATTAAATAACATTAAATTTAACTCATGTCTAAAAATAAATAAATAAATTGTTAGCATTAATTTATAGGACAAATATCAATTACCCAATTTTGAGATTGTATCAATTTAAATCCTAAACTAATAATTGTATCAATTTAAATATTGAATTTTGGGATTGTATCAATTTAAACCTTGAACTTTGGGGTATGTATCAATTTAAATCTCAAACTAATAATTATATAAAATTTAAACCCTGAACTTTCCTAAGTTTATCAATTTAAACCCTGAACTTTCATAAATATATCAATTTAGACTCTGAATTTTCATAAGTGTATCCAAATAAAACATAATGGAGAGTTTAAATTGATACAATTATGAAAGTTCAAGGTTTAAATTGATACACTTGTAAAAGTTCAGGGTTTAAATTGATACAATTACTAATTTAGAGCTTAAATTGATACAATCTCCAAAATTCAAGATTTAAACTGTTATAATTATAAGTTTGGATTTAAAAGAATATAAACCTTCAAAGTTCGGAAATATAAATTGATATTAAAGAGTTAGTTTATTATTTAATGTCTAAAAATAACCGAACAAACAATTAGCACCAATCATTCTATAATTGTCTGTTTGAAATCATATAAATTAAGAAAAAAAAGAGTAAGATATTTGTTCAACTAGTGAATACATGAGTACCTCTCTTAAAGATGGCTACTTAAAATCATCCTTCTTTATTTTAATTGCACCATTTAGAAAAGGAGAAACTTCAACTTTTACCCCTAAAACTTATTTTGTTGTATTAATCTTTACCTTAACATTTTAAATTTCATGAAATTAGGCTCTACACTTAGTTTGAGTGTCGGAATATATACCATCTATTCAATTTTTACTAATTCGCCTACTAATTTTAACAAATTTTATTGTAAGAATATTCGCAAAATCATTAATTTAAGTAATACGATGTTTATTGTACAAATGTTATAAGTTCGATTAATGCCACAAATTACCATTTAGTATGTATCTTTGCTAAACTTGCTAATTAATAAAAATAATTTAGCTGTAATTAGGCCACGTTTACCCCATTGGAAACGTAATAGATTAATGGGAATAAAAAACTGGGCTTTATTTAATTATTATTAGTGTTGTTTACTCGTGTTCTGCATTTGTACATTAGCCACACATCCAAATCTGTAATGAAATAATACAATTTGATTGATGAATAAAGAGTACTCAATCTGATTGAGCCTGAGAATTACGTCTTATCGTCACTGGTAGCATTATAGTTATCATTACGGTTTTCTTTATTCTTACTGTTACAGTTGAAATTTTTTTATATTTTTACTGTTACCGTTACCGCTTGACCCTTAGAGGTAGAGGTAGAGGTAACGGTAATAGTAAATTTAACAAAATTCATAATTTTAAGTAAATGTGATCAAAATCAATTCAATTATATTCGCGATTCAAACTCTTTACAATTGATTCATCAATAAAATTCATTATAATTACACCAATTTTTATTACGATTTAGTAAAAATACATTAATGTTATTTATCTTTGTAGCCTTATATGTTTTGCACCTCTATATAATTCGTTGAGAGCATGTAACAACAGTTTTTATCTTTTTTTAACAAATTTCAAAAGGAAAACTTGTTAAAGGGTGAAAGTTATATATTTATTTTAAAAATATTTGTTTTCCATAAATAAAACCCTTTTTAACGTGCCTCTAGAAATACGTCAAACATTTCTTGTCAATTTGCATGGTCCTACAAATTTTTTAATTTAAGCCGATGATAATGTGAGAACAAGGTGGTTTGAATTGACTTGAGAAAAAAATATTTTTCGAAAAATTTATTTTTATTTAAATATTTTTGACAAAAAAGAAATGTTTAAAATAAGCTTAAAAAACAATTTTGAGTGGTTGTCAAACACTTTATTTTTTTTAAAATAACTTATTTTTTAAATTAAACATTTGAAAATACATTCTAAACATACTTTAAGAATGGTTGCAGGCGTAAATTTACTTGTTTTAAAGTTAAAAATCACTCTCAAACACTTGTTAATAATTGTGATACAATCTAAATTAAAATTTAAAATTATTAGAGCACATATGAAAGTTATTTCAATCATGTCAAAAATAATATCAATTATTTAAAAATTACTCTCAAACTTATCTTAAATGTTAAAAAGTGGAAAATTTTCATCATTATTCACTATAACAATTTTGCCTACAGAAAAAGTGAATTGACATTGTATATGTATAAAGATGGATTTCAAATCTCAATCTTTTCGGGTTTCTCCTAGTGTACATGATAATTCCGCTATGATGACAGTTTAAAACCGCCATAAAAAACTCAATCATCTTATATATATGATGATGGTTATTAAGATGGCCTACTTTATATAATAATAGATTCACCCATTTTTCAATTTTAATTTTTCAAAATCACTCCCAAATATACACTTAAAACAATCCATCTCAACACTTAGAGATGCCACTTTTTCTTCAATCAATTATCATTATTATACGCACCTTCGGGTCCTATTCCAAAAAGCCAAAACAAGATTTAAATTAAAAGATTAATTGTTCATATTAAACATCATAACATACCTCTAAACTCATTAATCATATTAACAAAAGTATATAACCAACTACTATATGTCCCATTAAATAAATGAAAAAGAAAACAGAGGCCAAATTTCAGCTTAACACAGTAATAATCGGCATCAACTTCTTTCTTTACAGGAGTGATTTTTTTATTCTACATCTATATATTTATTGTTGATTTTTTTAATCTACCTCTATACATTAGTTGCCATAAAAAAATATTTAAGAATTATGTGAAATTCATAGATTAAAATAATATATCATTAAATGACTTGTGAAATGTCGAACGAAATTAATATGTAGAATAGTAGTTAAGAAATTTTGCCAAAGAGAAATTTTCTATCCAATTGAATTATTTATATAACCGTCACTTTAATTAATTACATTATTAATTAAATAAGTAAGATTGAATTTAACTCATGTCTAAAGAAAATAATTAATTAATCAGCACTAACTGATTGTACAATTTTTTTATTATTTAATGTCTAAAAATAACTAAATAAATAATTAGCACTAACTAGTAACTCATTCTACGATGGCCTTTTTTAAAATCAAATAAATCTGCATGAGTACCTCTCTTATAGATAGATGGCTAGTTAAAATCATCATTCCTTATTTTAATGATCATTTTCCCTTTTTTTAGGCAAATAGACAAATACACAAAAGACAATCACTATTCCCTAATCATCTCATAAAAAATGAGAGAGAGAATACATACCGAAAAAACATCTTTCCAGACCAAAAAATAATCTTGAGAGGAAGTTAAAATCGCAAAAATATGAGGTGACTTTGTTTTCCTCTCGAGGAATATGACAAAAGCTCACAATGTTCAAAAGTTTTTAGAAAAAAGAATGTCCTCAATAACAATCTCAATCTCTGCGAAGGAACGGTACTCTCTATTCAAGAGCTTAATAATCTGTAAAACATCAGACTCAACCTCAACCAGCGGGTTTGAGCCCTTCCATGCCTACCCAATCGTCAAGAGGCCCTCCAACAGCACCTCAGCTTGAAGCATGTTGACACTCTAAACCTGATTCTTATATTTACAGCCTCCAATAAAGACATGGCTAGAAGGATCACGAACCAGCCATCCTAAGCCTCCTCTACCTTTCTCAAGCGACCAAGTTGCATCCACATTAAGTTTCTACTTGCCCACATCCGACGATACCCAATGACGAGAGAGAGAAGGCATGTTGAGAAGGGCATCATAATACTCAAGCTTTGGGAAGCCATTCGCCCAAGAATCTTGCAGCTGAGACTCGATCTTTAATGTGAGGGAGGATAAGTTCACACATCCCTTTTTGAAGTACACCTCATTCCGCAGATTCTACAAGTTCCAAAATATAATCAGTTGCACAATCTCGCTCTTGGCTTAAATACACTGTCCTTAATAGATTTCAATAGTCTAAAGGGACCCCCACATACTCCTGCCAACATCAAAAGAGCCAACATAAAAAGGAAGAAAAATATTCCAAAATTTTTCTAAGAAACTTACACTTCCACATTATTGGCTCGTTGTCTCCCAGTGCGACCTGCATAATTAACACAAAGAATTAGAATGAATTCCTTTGGTGTGAAGATTATGGGTGGTGGGGATTAACTCATTAAAAATCCTCCGGTAAGTGATTTTGATTTTGGTTTGACCCTTACTCGCCAAACATCATTCCACAACTTAGAAGCTTCTGACTAGTTTGAAGAAGATGGATTAGAAGATATGTCGAGCTAAACCCTAAGATGGTACACACATTTAATAGAGAAAATTCTTCTTTTATCCTAGTTCAGACACATCTCATCTTTGGTCTTCATCAAACTTAATGAAATCCTCAAAATGTCACTCGCATCATGAGGGAGGAACGTCTTCCTAATAAGGTCATCATCCTATTTAATTTTATTGTATTACCATTTAAAAAAGGAAAAAAACTTCAACTTTTACCCCTAAACTTATTTTGTTTTATTAATTTTCATCTTAAGCTTTTAGTTTCATGAAATTAGACTCTAGACTTCGTTTTTTGAATGTTGCAATTTTGTAGCATCTATTAAATTTTACTAATTCACGAATAATAATTTTAAGAAAAAACTAATGTAAAATATTCTCAAAATCATTAATTTAAGTTATATGAAGTTTGTTGTACAAATCTTATAAGTTTCATTCGTGTACAAAATAACCATTGGGTAACTTTGTTAACCTTACTAATTTTAATGAAAGAAAAAAAAAGAGTTGTAATTGATGTTGTTTTTCTTTCCAATGTCGTATGTTTTTTAACCACACATTTTTTTTTTAATTAAAACCACACATATTTTATATGTTTACTTTGTTGAACGCATGTAAGAGTACTTTTTGAAAATTCTTAAATGAAAAACTTGTTCTTAAATTAAAATATTAAGTGTAACATTTGTCTAAATTTCTATGGTAATTTGATAAAATTAAAAGTTTATAGTAAAATTTAATACAACATAAAAAGTGAAAAGGTGAAAAAACATTTAAAATTTTAAAAATGAACTTTTAAATACCAATACTCAATAACATATGTATGGTATAAAATCAATAAAATAGATAAGACACTCATTATCTTTTATAAAGTTCAAACAAATTTAACGACCATTCACCAAATTGTTCGACTAACAAAAAGTTGAGACACTCTAATAAATGACCGTACAAGTATGAATGAAGATCACAACTATCTTACATGATTACGATAAACTTAAAAAATTTATTTTACTACATATATACCGTCCTTTTTATTAACACAATTATATGATTGAAAAGTTATGAATCCGTATTAATTTGTAGAACAGTCGTTAATCTTCCATAAAACTTTAAGATAAGTAAAATGAAATTGTAAGATCACAGGATATGCAAGATGATTTTGAACCTTCATCTAAATCTTGAGCATGAAGCATTATAAGATATGCAAGAAATTGTTATATTTTTTAAATAAGCTCTAGTATTCTAGGTTAAAATATTATAACAAAGAAAAGGGTAATTTTTTAAAAAAATAAAATTCGAACTACAAAACCTCTTTGTTGTTAATAGATCTCTATATCAATTGAGTTATGCTTTAAAAAATGATTTAAAGTGTGTATGCAATTGTGTAAAAGAAAAGAATCGAAAGACTTTTATATAAATATTGAAATAAAAAAATAGACGAAATGACCCAATTTTGGCACAATAATTCTTATATATGTATGTATGTGTATATATATTGTTTTAAGAATTATTATAATTGTGTTAGGTAGGTTTGAATGAAATTTACATTTAATACACATTTCATGAAACCTTTAAATTAATACTTAAGTAGACATAACAACAACAATAAACAATGTGAAAATGCTCACATGTTTTCTTCTTTCTTCTTATTTTTACCTTTTTAAAATTATTTAAAATGAAAACCATGTAGACTTAAATACCAACTAATTAATAGGTTAAATCACAACCAATATTAATTAATTTATGATAATTGTTTGATTTTATAAATGATTAATTATAGTACATTATATATATACATACATGTATATATACATATCTAATACATATTTGTAATTTAAACTAAAGGAAATGAGTTTCTATAACATAAGAAGCTTTATATTTATAAAATAAAATAAAATAAAATAAATAAATAAACAAACAAACAAAGTTTTGCATCTTGATAATTGAAAATATCGAAAATTCTCATAATTTTCACTATCTGGGTACAAAAATATAAAAAATAGTTTTCATAAATAAAAATTGAAAAATAGATATTGATTAGTAAATCCATTCGATTTACTAAAATCGAAAACATTAAGGCTACATTTACCTCATGTGAAAGGTAATTCATAAATGGTGATTTAAGAAATAGATCTAGTTGATTACTTTTGTTGTTATTTACGTGTGTTCCATAATCATAATGAGTTGTGGAGCCCACTTCAAAATTAGTAATAAAATATTGTAGTATAATTGAGGAATTGAGGGTGCTCACTCTGATTGAAATTGAAAATTACGTGAGATCCACTACCTTTACTGTTACTGATATTGTTAATGAATTATGAATATGCCACATTTATAGCTACCTTTGCCTTTATTGGTATCGTTAGGGTCAAGCAGTAACAAAAACGATAACCGTAACAATAAAATGTGATAGATTCATATTTCTAGATAAACACGATCAAAAGCAATCAAATTATGTTTGCAATTCAAACATATACGATTCATCCATCAATGAAATCTCATTCCAATTATACCGATTTTCATTACGATTTGGCAAACGAGACCTAAATGAAATCTAGATGACATAACAAAAGATCTTAATGTCAAATCGAGTATAGCCTAATTGACATATAAATGTACTAAAAATTACAAGATTTGTGATTAAAATCTTACAACAGTCAATTATTCTAAAAAAATAAAAAAAATTCTAACATTTAACAATCATATCACATTAAGACATCGAATTTGATAAAACTAAATTTAGTTCTATCTAACAAAAGAAAAAATAACCCTAATATTGTGTTTTCCAACATATCACTCTATTCCTAACTTTTGTTTTTCTCTTTTTCCACACTTCTTTGTCTTTCTCTAATGAATATTTCCCCTTTTAAAAAGAAGAAAAAAAAAAAAATACTTTCACCAATTTTTGTCTCTCTGACATTTCCTTTGATTCCTCAAAATTTCTCTTTCTAAATCTTTTTGGTTATCTCTAAAGTCCACTCTCAACTTTTCTATTAAAAGAAGTTCTCTCTCCTCTCTCTAACATTTATCTCACCTTTTTAGAAAACCCAAAAACATTTATCAAATGCTTCATTTTCTAGACCAAATATATATATATATACATATATATAGTTATTTTTTTTTAAAAAAAAAAAACTTGTAGTGTAATGATTATTATTGTTTTTTTTATTTTTATAATGTAGACCTATTTAATAATTATTTATTTTTATTTTTTTAAAATTAAGTCTATATATATTACTTCCATCTATAAATTTCTTTTTTTTTTTAACTATTTTTTATCAATGGTTTAAAAAATCAATCTAAAATTTTAAAACTAAAATCTCATTTGGTAACCATTTTATTTTTTAAAAGTAAATATATGAATACTACTTCCATCTCCAAATTTCTTCATTTGTTTCTACTTTTCACCAATGGTTCAAAAAACCAAACCAACTTTTGAGAACTAAAAAAAGTAGTTTATAAAAAGTTATTTTTGTTTTTAGAATTTGGTTAAGGATTCAAACATTGTACTTAAGAAATATGCAAATCATTCTGAGAAGTATGGATGAATAAAACTTAATTTTCAAAAGCAAAAACCAAAAGACCAAATGGTTATAAAACGGAACCTAAAAAAGTAGCTTTTACAATTTTGTTTTTATTCTTAAAATTTGGCTAAGAATTTAACTATTGTACTTAAGAAAAATGCAATTATTGTAAGAAACAAAGAGAAAATAAGCTTAATTTTTAAAAACTAAAAATTAAGATCTTGTTTAATAACCACTTTTTTTTTAAAAAAAAAAATTAAGCATATGAATACTACTTTCACCTCCAAATTGAACATTGTTATCTAATTTTCATCAATAGTTTAAAAAATCAAACCAAAATTTGAAAATTAAAAAAGTAACTTTCAAAAAATTGTTTTTATTTTAAAAATTTAGTTAAGAATTCAATCATTATACTTCAGAAATACGTAAATCTTTATAAGAATGATAGATGAAATAAACTTAATTTTCAAAAACAAAAAATCAAATGATTATCAAATAAAATTTTTAAAAAATAAAATGTTTACAAAACAAGACCGTAATGATTATATGGTTGATTTTGGTACTTTTTCCTGACCATAATACTATAAAAAGGAGATATATAGCATCATTCCAAATCATAAACTCAACAATACAATTCTCTTCACACACAAACAAAGTTGAAATTCCAAAAATGGACAAATCATTCTCTTTTGATTTTCTCTCTCACAAGAAGCCACTGAGACTATTTGGAATTGAGCTGATCAACATCTCAGCAGATCAAGAAAATGAATCAGGACACTCTCAAATGACCCGCCTGTGTGGGGGTCTGGGTGACAGACCAATGAGAACGTTCCACTGCCAGTACTGCTTCAAGGAGTTCACTAACTCACAGGCACTTGGAGGTCACCAGAATGCTCACAAGAAAGAGAGATTGAAGAAGAAGAAACTCCAAATACAAGCTCAAGCCTCCAGTCTTCATAGCTACCTTCAAAACTATTTTAATTCCCATTTTGCCCTTGAATTTGAAGGGTCCCACATCAGTTTCCGTACCACTGATCATCTTGAGTTCCATCATAATGGCCGTGTGGTTGCTGCATCTGATCCTCCCTCTGCTTCTGAATTTCATCTCTTTCCATTTCTCTAAGAATTACAATATGCATGTATCTGGATTTGTTGTCAAATAAATATTTCTCTTCATTTGTTTTTTGTTTTTTCACTTTTTTTTTTTTCCTTTTTTCATTTCTCCTACATCATCTTGTTACCTGTTTTGAGAATTAGTAAATTTTTCTTTTTTTTTAATTGTTTTTTTCTGGGTTAAATTATGAATTCAGTATTCTAGCTTTGATTTTTTTTTTTTGTCAATTTAGTTAACTTTCATCATTATAATTTTACATCTTGGATAGTAACTACTTTATCTTTTATTTTTGAAAATTAAGTAAAAAAGCTGAGATTTTAGCTCAATTTTACTAACAAAAACAGGTTTCTACCATGTACTAAATATTTTCCATATTGATACATATTCCATTTTTGTTATAATAATGTGATGAAGAATGAAGACGAGAATGAGACTTTCATTTACAGTATTGAGTGAATAATATTGATCTAGGCTAGGTTATGGATCAATCATCAAATGGAAACCTTTTTTTTAGTTTTCAAATTTTGGTTTTTGAAAACAATGATAAAAGTTAGATTACTAATAGTAAGAAATTTAGAGACGAAAGAGTTGTTTATAGGTTTAATTTTTAAAAACAGAAAAAAAAAACAAGCCGTCATTTGGTAACTTTTTTTTTTTTTTTTTTTTTTTTTTTTTTGGTTTTTGAAGATTATATTCTCTCATTTTCTTATCATGATTTGCATCTTTTTATCTGAAGTAAAAAAGTTGAATTCTTAACCAAAATCTAAAAACAAAACTAGTTTTTAAAAACTAATTTCTCTAGTTTTCACAATTTGGCTTGGTTTTTAAAACATAGGTAGAAAGTAGATAACAAAACAAGAAACCTAGAGGAGGAATGAATGTTAATAGACTTAATTTTCAGAAACTAAAAACTAAAAATCAAAATAATTAATAAATGGAGCTCAAATGATTACTAAATAGACCTTAAAAATTAAGGTCCACACAAAATTAAAAAATATCTAATAAATGAATTAATCATATTGAACTAACTCATTGTTGAGGAATATTTTTATAATTTTATTATTATTTTTTTTTTTTAAACGTTTATAATTCGACAGTTATTTTGCATGTTGTTGTTTACTCTTACATCGAGGCTCGCTTTGAAAGGTTTAATTAATAATTACAAGAGACAAGTGCTCGTGCTACATCTAATTGATCCGACGCCGAATTTAAAAAACATAGCTGGATTTTTCTTCACAATAATTTAAGGACTACTTTTAAGTAAAATTCATAGGTTTTGGCCAAAATCGACCAAAATCGACCAAAATCAAACTAAAATAGACCTGAACTCTTCACACGCCCCCAAGAAATGAGAGACAAGTAACTATAAATAGCGCAACAATGTCACACCACTACTTGGGAGCGTACGATGCTGCCACGAAAAAGTCCAACGCCTACAGTGTCGAGCACCAACGTCGCAATACTGTTCTTCAGTTTGCTTGATGACGTCGTGATGCTGTAGGATATTGTTGTGACACTATCTCTCTTTCTTGCAACGCTACTCGTGAACGTCATCTAGTGTTGCAATGCTTCTAGGTAAGGGTAATTTAATCATTTCAAGTCTTTGAAGTACTGACGGCTCAAATAAACTAATATTTAAACATATTATTCAATGTAAACCAATAAGATTAGTGAATCAATGATAGCTTATTTGGAGAGCTATCGATGCTCTAGGCAACATTGACAAGTTACAGCCTTAGATTTCACGCTTGTTTAGCTCCTACAACAATGTCTTAATGCCATTTTTTTGGAGTTGAGACGTTTTTTCCTGTGTCTAGTGGTTTTGCTTCCTATTTTATGACTTGATTGCTCAAATTTAGGTCCGATTAACTCTCATTTGATTATAATTCTTCAAAAGTGCTTCAAATAATTTCAAATCATACAATCTCTAAAAAAAAATAGACAATAAAGCATGCGAGAGTAATGAAACTAGCTTAAATTACGAACATAAATAGCATTATAAATATGCTATAACATACACGAAAGGATATATACCATTTTATCGTGTAACCATTTTGACTCAATAGTTGTAATTTGGCAAACGATGTGACCGTCTATTTAGACATTTCTCAACCTAGTCTTAGGCCGCATTTATTCTCCCACAATCTTAGCAAGTGCAGTCCAATTCATGGAAGCGGGGTTCACTTAATACTTTTGTGGTTGTTTACCCAATTCTATAAACATAAAGCATTGGTGGGGTTCATGTTTTAACATTACCCTAATTCCTACAATTCGATTGCTCCTACCTAAGGTGCTAATCTGATTGTAATGGATGAACTACCATGGGACGTACCTAGAATTTTGACGTACTTTGCTCTTGCCTTCTCTCAGTTTGTACACCTCAATTTGAGCAAAAACACACTACTCTTTCCTCTAAAGATACAAAAAACCTAGAAATATCAAACTTCATATGCATTTTTCTCTCCATCCTAACACTTCTCCTGAATCTCTAATTTTTCTCTCTATATTTTGCTCTTGCTCTTGCTTAGGCTTGCTCTCGCTCTCTCGCTTTTTCTCTAACCCTTGCTATGTGGCCAAAACTAGACATGCTAGGTACTTCTCGCTCTGGTTTAAGATTGCAAACTGAGATTATTGTTATTTTTTGGGCTTCCAAACTTGAATTTGAGTTCCAAATACATGATTTCATCGATAAATTCTTCTCTCACTCTCATTCTCGCTTAGGCTTGGTCTCACTCTCATTCAGGCTTTCTCTTGCTCTCGCTCCAACTTGCTCTATGGAAACCAATTTCTAGTTGTAGTTTAAGTTTGCAGATCGAGATTATTGTTATTTTTTAAAACAAAAAAGAATATATTCTTCATTATATAATTAAATGTTTGTGTTATCCCTATTTACTTTGTTTGTTGGAGTCGTAGGAATTCCGTTCACTCAATTCAATCAAGAAGCAATGGATTTAAATATATTAGACAAATGGTTAACGCCGTCTATAAACTTGTTACATGAATTATATATATATATCTAAAAAATACTTGTTAGAAGTATTCTATCAGTTGAAAAAAAAGATTATTTTGAAAAAATAAATCTGGAATCAAATTAAAATGTGAATTAGATATAACCAAATTTAAAATAATTACTATTTTTTTCAATCCTTAGTTTGGGTATTAAAATTTTTAAAATGTTGAGGGTATTAATTATGGTAAAATACCACTTTCTATAAACTGTTGCACATGTAAGTATATATAATCAAAAGTAATTCTGTAATGTTTGAGCCCATGATTTCTACATGTTCATAAACAAACTAAAAGGAATTTGTTTACTATTAAATTTCAATTACTTTATAATACAATCCTATTACAATTACACCTAAATCTCAAACGAGATAGAAAACGAGGCCTTAGTTCGAATATTTCATATATATGGTCTAGATTGCATCTATACACAAAAGAATATACCACACTTTCTATGAAACTACTTCAATTCAAATAATTGTAACAAAGAACAAAATTAGAATTATGAAAAGATGTAAGAAAAAAAATGGAGACGTCAGTTTTCAACCTTGATAGACCACTTTTATATATAGTATAGATGCTTTAAATTTTTAATCGTTGGGAATGTCTTAGCTGTTGACTTCAAAAAATTGCTTTAAATTACATTTACTTTTTGTCTCACTTAAAAATTTACAAGTTCAATAAAGAACTTTTATATCAACAATATTTTGTTGACTTGTAAGAAATGTTTACAGTCGTTCTAAGACTTCTCCCCACGCATATTGTTGTCGCCATCCATCTGAGTTACAGTAAACACGTAATCTATTTGGAACCTTCTCTGATGAGTATATACGTATGTTTGAATGGGTTGTTGTGTTATTATTAAAAACAATCGATGTGTAATTGCGTCCAAATTTCTTTCGAGGCATTGGTTGTTATACAACACAACGATTTTGTCCTCACAACGTGATTACATTGATTTCATGTCTCACATTAGTAATGCTATCTTGTTAAATTTTGTTATTGCTAAATTTCAAAATTTGAAAATCAGATTTATTTTTGGTTTTCTACTTTTTAGAGTTATGTTTGTGTTTTCTCTTCTGTATTTTCTTCTCAAAAGTTTAAATGCTTTGTCAAATATATAAGAGCAAAAGCAACAAACAAACAATTCTTTTTTTCTTTTTTTCTTTTTGGAAAACGAGTGTTTTCTGAGTATGCTTTTAAACTTTTAAAACTTCCATAAAACTTCACGTTTTGTGTTTATTATAAAAATTGATCACCAAACATAAAACTATTCATTATTTAATATAACATATATGAATTTCCATGTTAGATGAGAACTTTAAAAAAGTTGATGAATTAAAGTCGAAGTTTTAAAAGTTAAAAAGCACAAAAATGAAAACTAATGATAGTCTATGGTTTGACATTAGAATTTAATATTTTATAGAACCACAATATATAATAATAACTTTAAAAAAAAAATACTGTATTTACACCTTTTCGAAAATCTACTTTTATTTTTAAAATTCAGGGAAGATCTAAAAGGTATATTCGTAAAATTTTTTTAATTGCTTTGAAATAAGAATTTTACAGCTAAAATTTGTAAATTTTACTATGGATAGAATCTTTCTATCTATAATCTCCAAGAAGGAAGTAATTTCAAATTTCACTTTTTGGAAAAACCATTATATACTTATGATTTTTCTACTTTGATTTGGCATGATGTGATTTTATTTGAAGTTCGAGAAGTTTTAAAAAGTTTCTAGATCCAAACATAAGGTAAAGAATGACAAGATTTATCTACATGTACACCTTTTCACGATACAAGAGGAAAATAATCTTTCATTAATTGTAATGAAGAAAACCCTTACAAACAACCATAGTTAACTAAAATAGCCAACAGTGTTTAGAATAACCGACAGTAAACTAAGCTAATTACATCAGTAATTATCTAATATTTGTTAGAAATTAAGCTAGATACATAATAGATAATACATTCTTAGATACATTTCCAAATACACGAATTTCTAATTTCTAAATGTACCCACTTCTAGGAATATGTAATTATTTATGTACATGAATGGTATGTATACATGTACTTCATATATTTTGTGTCTTTTAGGAAATGTCTGTTCAGTACTATATAAAGGGTTTGTTACCTTCATTTGTAATCGAGTAAAAAATCAACAGAAGTAAATTGAAGTTATAAAGAATTTTTTAGTTCAAATGGAGGTGGTAGAGGATTTGAACCACAGATCTCTTGGTCCCCAATACACACTGATGTCAATTGAGCCAAGCTCTTATTGGCTGAAGTTATGAAAAAATTGAGTTTCAAGAGAACAATATTTTTCTCTTATATGTTCTTGAATTTTGTAAGAGAACAAGTTTCTTCTCTTCAAAGTTGTGAGATTTAGAGTGAATTTTAGACTGGGCTTATCAACGCTTCCAACAAAGTGGTATCAGAGCAAAAGGTTGAAAGATATCATCAAATAACATGTTGCAGCATCAACTTCCTCGTTGTGAGGGAAAAACTATGGATGGAGTTGACAAATGAAGATTCTTTATGGATCTCAAGATCTTTGGGATATTGTTAATAAAGGATATTTGGAGCCAGAAAGTGAGAATGATTTTTCACAACAGTAACTCAATGAGTTGAGAGATGCTAGAAAAAAAAGATAAAACGATATTATTTTTTTATCAGCTACCAAGCTGTAGATGAAAATATCTTTGAAAGAATATCAAGAGTCTGAACTGCTAAAGCAACATGAGATGCATTGTAGAGTTTGTACGAAGGAGAAGAAAAGGTAAAATTAGTACGATTCCAAAAATTTGATACCATTCAAATGAAAGATGCTGAAACTATTAAAGACATTTTCAATCGTGTTCTCTTAATTATTAATCAATTGAGATCAAATGTGTTAGGTTTTGTGTGATTGATAATATTTGTTTAAGCATCTCAGATGTTCTGAGAATTGTCTCTACATTGTTTCTTTTAGGAAAAGGATTTTTTTTGGAAATACTTATTCTGTAAGATTTTTTTCCTTATCTGTTTTTTGCTTTTCTGTGATATTCTACCGATATCCATTTCCTTTCTATCTCCCAATTGCTATGGAATTTAGGGTTGGCTAACTTTGTTTCCTCTGCTCATATTGAAAGGTTTCTTTACATTCTGAAAACATCAACCATATTATTTTTTTAAGCTCATATTGTGGAAGAACATTTTGTGTGTTTAGTCGACCGTGTAATGCATTGACAATCTAAGTTCTCTTGTTCTTGAAGACATTCTCTGTGTTCCTCTCTTCGAGAGCAAGACAATTTATTGAGAAGGAATTCTTAAACTTAGGAGGAGCTTAAGTCATTCAAGCAAAGTGTACTTTATGTTAAAAGGAAAGATACAGCCAGAGTGGGAAGGAGTCTCACGGCTTGAAAGGAGCTCAACATTATAGAGAGGAAGTCTCGATCTTAGGGGGAGCCTAAGGTTTACTTCACTAATAATACAACTTAGGGGGAGCCTAAGACACAGTGAGAGGGATCGTACCGAGGGGGAGCCTAGAATATTTGCTGAGTTTCAAGCTGTACGAGAGTCACTATAATTGTGCATCTATTACAGATAAGTACTGTGTTGTAATTTCTTATCATTAATATTAGTAGAGTTATATTTCCTGGGCATCTTTCCCCCAGATCTAGGTGAGTTACACCGAACTAGGTTAGTAATCTCTGGTGTTATGATTGTTTCTTCTTTCTGAAATGCTATAACATAAGCCTAATATTGTTAATGTGTAGTAGATACCTCCTTGTCATTTTTTTAATTGGTATCAGAGCGGGTCACCATTATCTCTGGTGCTATGATCCTACTTTGTCCTGATGGAAGGAGTAAAAGAAGAAGGTTCTACGTCTTGTCCACATATACTGGATGGAACCAACTATGCATATTGGAAAGGATGGATGACTGCCTTCCTAAAGTCCTTAGATAGTAAATCCTCGAATTCTATTATAGTTGGTGGTTTCATCCTCAAGTCTCAAATGAGAAAGGTGAATTGAAGCTCAAGCCTGAAGTTGAGTGGTCTAAGGAAGAAGATGAAGCCTCTCTTTGGAATTCTAACTTTTGAAATGTCTTTCAATGACTTAGGATATCTCCTCTATGAATAGTCAACTAGTTCAGGATATCCCCTTATAATGGCAAAAAATGCCGAAAATCCTAGATCGTCTGTTCAGAGACCTCATTGTTCTAAGAAGGACTTTAACAAATCAGAAGGGAATGATTCAAACAAAGATAAATTGACCTAGCCGTTATTACAGCAAATTGGATCTGGTAGATCAGAGAGGAATCTGGTAGAATGATTGGATCACAAACTAATTATTCATTAGAAGATCAGTGGAACTTAAGGAGCAAGATGTAATATCGGGGGTAAACAACAAATTGACCTAGCCGTTATTACGAACAACCT
Source organism: Benincasa hispida (assembly GCF_027475165.1). Classification (NCBI taxonomy): domain Eukaryota; kingdom Viridiplantae; phylum Streptophyta; class Magnoliopsida; order Cucurbitales; family Cucurbitaceae; genus Benincasa; species Benincasa hispida. The sequence goes on from NC_143483.1 coordinate 21,135,970, forward strand.
GTGAAAGGTCGACTTACTGATTGTGGTTAAATCAAGTGGACACAAATATATCTACAGTGAGGAGAGTGCAACCATCGAGCAAAAGTGGTGTGGCTTGATAGTTAATGCATACTGATTAATTTGGCCTAAAGAGTTTTAGCCAATTAATCTTAAATCGTTGAAGCTCATGATTTGTAGGTCCATAAGGTCCCTCTATTAGCTTGTAAAACATGAGCACCTTGAATTAATAAATTGAGTGAATTTGAAATAATATCAATTTGAAGTGCTCAAACTGAATTCCAAATTGAAATTAGGGTTTGAATTCGAATTCAAATTAGGGTTTGTATAATGATATAATTAAACGTTTAATTTATCGAAATTAAACAAAATTGGAGAGTTTATAATATTTATATATTGATTTAAATATCAATTACATGAATATGATTCATGTTTAAAATTAGGTATGCGATTAATTTAATATTTTATATTAAATTATTATGTAATTAATTAAATATGTTTAATGAATTAAAAATCAAATTAATTTTCAATTTCAATTCAATTTGAGAAATTGAATTTCGATGTTTTAAATTTAATTAATTGTGAATTAATTCAATCCAATTTTAGTTAATTTTTGAATTAATTAAATTTTGAATTTAAAAAAAATACAAAAATTGGAAATTGGATTTGAGTGGGAATTTCCCATATTTTCGCCAAATTGAGGTGTTCCTCCCATATACACACACAAATCCCATTTTCATACATGGAATTGAGGTGGCCTTAAAATGTCTCCTTCAGTGGCTACATGAAAAGAGTGGATAAAACACTTCAATTTGTGAGAAGCAAAAAGAAGGAAGTTGGAAGAACTAGAGGAAAAAGTTCCAGCTGAGTTCTTCTCCTTCACCTGTGATCTCTTCCCTTTTCCTTCACAAATTCAGCTCAATTGTGAGTTCCACCACTCAAATTCAAGGTTGAGAATAGTAGAGAAGATCTTTTGATGGTTCACTGTTGAATTGGAGCTGGAATCTCATGAAGAGCAACTTGGAATTGGGAGAATTCATCAAAGGTATGTAGTTTAGAAACCCTCTGAAGTTTCCGTTTATTGATTCTGTTTGCTTTCGTTGCATGCTAGCAGAACCTATTAGCCAACTTGTTTGTTGCAGTCCTTAAGCGACCAGAGAGGAAATGGGAGAATGTGTCTATAGACTTTATCGTGGGGTTACCCCAATCAGCAAAAGGCTTTACTGTTATTTGGGTTATAGTAGATAGGCTCATTAAGCTAGAATATTATTAAGCTAGCACATTTTATATGGGGAAGTCTATTTTCTCAGTAAGCAAGTGGGCGTAGTTGTACTCTAAAGAGGTGGTAAGAATGCACAAAGTACCCGTGTCCATTGTGTTATACAGAGACCTTCATTTTACATCCGACTTTTGGAAGAGTCTTCAAATAGTGTTAGGTACTTATGGCAGATAGAATGTTTGAACCAGATATTGGAGGATATGTTATGCGCATGTGCGATAAAGTTCTCAAGAAGTTGGGACTCTCACCTACATTTGATGGAGTTTGCTTATAATATCAATTACAAGGCTACCATCGGCATGTTGCCATTTGAGGCGCTTTATAGAAAGAGTTGCAAGTCTTCTATTTGTTGGGATGAGGTAGGACAGAGGAAGTTGCTAGGGCCTGAGCTAGTACAAATCATAAACGAGGCAATACAGAATATTAGAGCTTGTATGCGAACAACTCAGAGAAAACAGAAAAGTTATGTCGATGTTAGGTGTAAGGACCTACAATTTGAAACTGGTGTTAAGATGTCCTTAAAGGTAGCACCTATGAGAGGTGTTCTGAGGTTTGGAAGAAAAGGAAAGCTAAGTTCGCAATTCATTGGACTTTTCGAGGTCTTGGAGCGAATTAGCCCTGTAGTTTATCGGTTGGCGTTCCACTGTTATTCTCTTTAGTTCATAATGTTTTCCATGTTTCGATCCTGAGGAAGTAGGTAACAGATCCATCACATGTGGTGGATTATGAACCATTATGGTTAAATGAGATCTTGAGTTATGAAGAGAAACCTGTAGAAGTTCTCACCAGAGATGTGAAAATGTTACACAGTAGGGAGATAACACTTGTGAAGGTTATGTGGCAGAATCACCAGTTGAAGGAGGCTACGTGCTAGCGAGAGGGTGAGATGAAAACCCAATACCCAAAGCTTTTTCAGGAATGCACTTTCGAGGATAAAAGTTTTTTAAGGAGGGAAGAATGTAACATCCCGAGTTTTTCATAATTTAAAATCAGTATTTTTGTAATAATTGAGGATATTTTTGTTACTTTTGAAATTTAGTTCTTTTAATGGAAAATTTGGGTTTTATGCTGAATTACTTCGATTTTTATGTTAATGTCAAAAATTGAGATTGTATTGGGAGAATTGTTTTATTTTAAAATTTGAGTTTTGAAGAGGAAGTGGAAAGGATTGTGATTATATATATATATATATATATATATATATATATATATATAATTGTGCTTTGAAGGAAAGAATAAAATAGAATAAAATAGATGGTTTATCAATAAAATAACATAATTTTTTTTAAACCCTCGCTCTCTCTTCCTTCCTCCCGCGGGAGCCCTCCCCCATTTTTTAATTTTCCTTTTTAGTGACGCCAGCCCCCCTCGTTTTGTTTTTGTTCTTTTTCAACCGTTGCCACCGTCCAACAAGCCGAGGCACCACTCACTTCACTAGATCTAAAGGCGTTCACCGCATCGCTTCCTTCAGGTGTCGTTAGTCGGTCAACTCCCAACTGTCTGACCCGTTTGCGCACCGTTAGCCTAGAGCCCCCCCCGTCATCGCTGCTTCGGTTAGTGTTCACCACCATTTTTGTCTGTCATGCGTAAGGATGACGTCTTCCTTCAGTTTGCATTCAATCGATCGTCCGAAGACAACTTATTAGATCTGGCCGACACCCATTAGTCTTTCTGCCGCCGGTCACTATTGTTTGGGTTTCACTGGAATCTTGGATTAAGGATATGTTTTAATTGTTTTTTATTGGGTTTTCTTGAGGATTTTGAGCAGTCATTAAATTTTTGGCCCTGATTTATTGGTACTCGTCGTATTTTTGGATTTTAGGGCAGAATTTCAGGTTATTGAACTTGTCGTCCAACCAATTAAAGGTATAATCGATGAATTTTGGTGAAGGGTAAGGCTCTAAACTCATTTGGATTGTTAAGCATGTTGTATGTTTTATGGATTACTCGGTTTAGGTTTGACTGAACCATGGACTGTGACCTAATACAAATTTCCATGATGTTTGGATAATATGTATGGATCTTGAGATTTCTTGGTGTTTCCTTTTGGGTGATTTTAAGTGTTATCCCGTGGGTTTTTGTTAAGTTATTGAGAAGCTTTTGGTTTAGGATTGGTGCTTTTGAAGTTGTTCTTAAATATTCAAATTTATATTTTCTTGTTTGTTACTTTGGTTTGATTCAAGGTCTCATTGGGCAAGGGAGAGGCTAAGCTTGCTAGTTTCTAGAGTTTGCAATTAGAGCTAAATAATCTTACTACTGAAACTACCTATTGAAGAAAATCGGATATAATGATTTCCATGAGCAGCGAAATGATCGTTCCAAATTTCAGTTGTATTTGAACAACAACAATTATAGTCAAGAAACGGAAACATAAAAGCTATGCACAAAACGAAATTATAACATGCTTTTTTAAAGATCAAGGGATAGAATTATACATACCTTTGAAGACGAGTCTTGAACACCCTTGATCACGAATGCTCGTTCACAGCAAGATGGTAATCACGAATGCTCGAACACTACGACCGCTACACTGCACGATCACAGCGACCACGAACACAACGATCACCAAGATCACGAACACAGTAAACTCCAAGACCACGAACACAGCGAACAACCTCCAATAACCTCGAATACGTTGAGTTGAGTACGACACCAACAAAATGGCTACCTTGGTATTCTCGGTGTGAGAATTCAGAAGTTTTGGCTCTATGTGGACTTGGTTAAAGTAAGAGATCGGAGTAACAATCGTGTAAACGATTGAGCAAGTGGGAGATGACAAGTCTATCGTATAGATGATGCCCAATCGTTTAACAGAAGCTATGCGATCCTTAGCTAGTCGGCCAGCTGAGTGACTATCGTGTAGAGTCACTCCACGAGCATCTAGTCTCTCTTCAGCTATCGTTTGTAAATCATATTTACTTGACAACCACCATGAGAACTTCTGAGAATAGAAATCTTAATTCAACAACTTTTTCAAATCTTACTAAATTTAGGAAAATAATAACGGGAAAAAATGCACGTTATTATAGTGCTAAGTTCTTAAACAATGTTGGATTGCATTGATAGAATATGTTAAATTGCGTCCATTAAGCATAAATTCTACAATATTGCGGTCGTATGCGTCCAACGCATTAGGGCAGTTGATCTCTATATTTTTATGCAGAATAATGCATTAAAGCAATGCAAAGAATGCGATCATAGGAATACATCAGTCGAGCGCAACTTCACCGTAAGACTTTGCATTGATCGTGCTCGCAAACATCCACCCAAAAAGAATCACCGCAACATGGTGGGTGCATCTGGACGAAAGGACAATTAAGATCGATGGGACAGAAAGCTGATGGAAATCTGATATAAATTAAGTTGACAGTCGATAACGGTCACAAAGTACATCCAGCTTTATCGATGACAACTATCCGACGCATCAGTCAGGAATTAAAGCTGTCCCATCTGTACAACCAGGAGAGAGAAGCCGCCTTTCACCTTTGATGCCCTATAAATACCAAGTGCATTCTTCAGAGAAGGGGTTAAGCAGTCGATTACTTTATCACTTTACAAATTCACACCTCTATTCATAGTTTTCTTTTCCATTTCATGGCGGAGATAGAGAAAAGTGGTGACGTTAGAGATCGTCTAAGGCGGCTCGAGAGAGAACCTTGGGGCATAAGAGCGAGAGCTAGTTGACTCTCGTGAAAGCAAGAATGTCTTTAGAGCACGAGTAGAATAGTGTAACACCTGGTGGCAAGAAATTGCTCCAGGCTCTTTACTATACTTGCATGATTATTCTGTACTTCATCTTTTATCTATTCAATGAAAGTTCTATTTCTACATCTGCTCATTCTCTTAATACGCATGAGTTGCTAAACTAGTTGAATGGGTTGAGAAGAACTAAGCTAACATGATCTAGGAAGTTCATTGCATGCGATTGTCTAGTTTTATGCTGTGCGAAACATCCCTTTAGAGTTACTCGAGAGAGAATCTAAAGAAAGAACCTAATGTCTCGCATTCCGAATTTTAAAAGATGCGCTGATTATCGTGCCCGTCTTGATTGCACCGGATTGGCACTGTCATTCGAAATCATGTGCGACGCAAGCAGGTACGCAATGGGAGCCGCGTTAGCACAAAAGAAGAAAACTATTTTGCACCCTATCGCATATGCAAGTAAAACTCTGAACCCTACTCAAATCAATTATACCACCACTGAAAAAAACTGCTGGCTGTGATTTTTGCGTTGAAAAATTTTCGGGCATATCTATTGGGAACCAAGGTACTCATTCACACTGATCACTCGACAATCAAATATTTGATGACAAAGAAGGATGCAAAGCGAGGTTGATCAGATGGGTTCTCCTCCTTTAAGAATTTGATATTGAGATAATTGATCGGAAGGGGACAAAGAATCAAGTTGCGGATCACTTGTCTAGATTAGAAAATCCCGAAGTTGATCGCAATGAATCTGAAGTGAGTGTCGTGTTTCCGGACGAGCAGCTATTTCACATAGAAGAATTTCCCTGGTCATCGTTAACTATTTAGTTTGTGAACAATTCCCTGAAGATTACACATACTATTAACAGAAGAAGCACAAGCATGAATGCAAGCATTATTATTGGGATGAACCGAATCTGTATAAAAGAGGTACAGACCAAATCATTCGATTATGCGTACCAAATGCTACTCAACAACGCATATTGTCACAGTGCCACGATTCGCCATATGGAGGGTACTTAAGAGGACATCGTACTGCAACCAAAGTTTTGCAAAATGGATTCTTTTGGCCTTCATTATTTAAAGATGCTACTGACTACGCAATGAAATGTGATCTGTGTCAACGCACCAGTAGCATTTCATAGAAGAACGCAATGCCAATGAACACTATCTTGGAGCTGGAATTATTTGACATCTGAGGGATTGATTTCATGGGACCATTTCCTCCTTCGCATGGCAAGCATTATATCTTATTGGCTATCGATTACATTTCCAAATGGGTAGAGGCAATTACATGCACCGCAAGTGATGTTGTGGTAATCTTCCAGTTCCTCAAGAAAAATATTTTCACTCATTTTGGCACTTCCCGTGCCATCATAAGTGATGAAGGATCACACTTTGTCAACCACAATACAAAGAAGCTGTTGCGCAAGTACAATATCCTCCACAAGGTGGCCACCGCATACCACCCGCAAACAAATGGCCAGGCTGAAGTGTCCAATCGTGAAATTAAATTGATACATGAGAAGGTAGTAAAACCTTCGCAAAAGGATTGGGCAATGAAGCTTGATGATGCGTTGTGGGCATACAAGACAACATTTAAAACACCTATAGGTATGTCCCTCTATGCGTTGGTATTCGACAAGGCGTGTCATTTTCCTTTGGAGCTGGAGCATAAAGCATTATGGGCGGTCAAGAAATTGAATTTTGATTTGAAGAAAGTAGGGGAAGAGCGAAAACTGCAGCTGGTCGAGCTAGAAGAATGGAAGGTTAACTCATATGAGAATGCGAAGATTTACAAAGAGCGCACCAAGCGCTGGCATGATAAACGCATAGGCACTATAAACCTCCAAATCAGGCAAAAGGTCTTACTCTTCAATTCAAGATTGCGGCTCTTCTCGAAAAAATTAAAATCGCGCTGTTCCGGACCCTTCATCATCAAAGCAATATTTCCACATGGTGCGGTGGAACTGATCACCAAGGATGGCAGTCGAACATTTAAAGTTAATGGGCAACGGATAAAGGCATATTGTGGAGGATATTTCTAGCCAGACACAGTCTTTGCAAAGTTGAAAAACTCGGACTATCCCTTACTCAACTCTTGAACAACTCTTTGTCATTTTACTATTATCAGTATTTCACTTATTTCTCAAAAAAAAAAAAAATTGTTGTTTTATTTTAAAATCATTTGACACTCTCTTTGTTTGTTTACAAGAATTAAGGCACAGGATTGCGAAGAAGCAAATGATCTCACTCCATCACTGCAATCCACAGAAGCAAAAATCGCCGCAAGGATGGATGCATCAATACACAATGCGGGCGACAACGCAAAATTTGGGGGTGTACTCTTTCTTATCTTTATTTCAAATTTTGCGCTATTATATTGCATTTCACTTTTCGAAGTCTTATCACCGCATCTTTCTTAATTACTGCAATCATTTGACAAATAGAAAAATTTAGTAGTTCACCGCATGTTGTTTCTTTGCCAATTATGATTTCAATGATGACAAATATGCATCTCTGCCTTTCGTATATATCAGAATTATCTTAAGATAGTCACCTCATGAAATATTTCTAAAAGTTAGGGGTTTGCTAGCTTTCTCTAAAACTCTCTTTACAATGTATTCTATGATCATTGCATGACTTATTTTAATTTCCTTTGGCAATGAAGACATTGCCGTATTTTAAATTTGGGGGTGAGGTATTTATTTTCGACCTTGCTATATCTTTCTCTCTCTATATATGTATAGAATAACAACTCCACTGTCAACGCAATGGGAAACCCATGTTGATAAGAGTTAAGTTGTGAAAGGCACTTACCCATAATTGGATGTTCGCATGACACACGTGGGGGCAAGCCAAAACGAAAGTAAGTCACCAGGATCAATGCATAGATCAATGACCGCAACTCCAATACCAAATTGGTATGAGTTTAGTATGAGAAAGAGTGCAATGCTTGTAGTTGGATGTCTGCATGACACACGTGGGGGCAAGCCAAAACGAAGGCAAAACACTCAGATCAGCGCAAGGTAAAAAAAAAAATAGCAATGAAGAAAATTTTTGTGTAAGGATAAATGATTTGACACCCCGGTGGGAAATTTTCTTTTTGAAATAAATCATGCGATGTTCCAGAATTTAGTAAAGTCCTTTTGAAAGTTAAGCTTGCAATCCCTAAGTCTTAGAAATATTTTAGGAAGAGACTTGAATAAGACTTAAGGAAATTTTGGCATATAGGATTTGAACGAAGTATCCTTGAGAAATCTAGGGATAGAACTTTGCGGTTAACTTGCTAAAGGAATCTTTAGTTTATGCTTGAGGACAAGCATTGTTTAAATTTGGGGGTGTGATAACGGGCAGAAATGCACGTTATCATAGTACTAAGTTCTTAAATAATGTTGGATTGCATTGATGAAATATGTTAAATTGCGTCCATTAAGCATAAATTCTATAATTTGCGGTCGCACACGTCCAACGCATTAGAGCTGTTGATCTGTATATTTTTGTGTAGATATGCGTTAACGCAATGTAGAGATTGCAATCATTGGAATACATTGGTCAAGTGCAACTTCACCGCAAGACTTTGTGTTAATCGTGCTCACAAAGATTCGCCCAAGAAGAATCACCGCAACTTGGTCGGCACAACATGGTGGGTGCATCTAGGTGAAAGGATAATTAAGATCGATGGGACAGAAAGCTGACGGCAGTCGGATCCAATTTAAGTTGGATAACGGTCACAAAGTACATTCAACTTTATCGGCAATTATCTGGCGCATCAGTCAGGAATTAAAGTTGTCCCATCTATACAACCAGGAGAGAGAAGCCGCCTTTCACCATGGAAACTCTATAAATACCAAGTGCATTCTTCAGAGAAGGGATTAAGCAGTCGATTACTTCATCACGTTACAAGTTCATGCCTCTGTCCATAGTTTTCTTCCATTTTAAGGCGGACGCGAGGAAGAAGGTGTGCCGATAGATCGTTCCGGAAAGCTTGGGAAAGCACCGGAAGCTCCAAGACAGAGAGAGGGTCGACGCCTGCAGAAGCGGAAACATTTAAAGATCAGAATAGAGATTCAGTGTAAAACGCCTCGATCAGCAAGGAATGGCTATCAAGCTCTCTGCCTTTATTTTCCATTATCATTTTGTACTCAACTCAGTTAGAAGAATGGAATGTCTTTCTCTATATTTGTTCATTCTCTGTTATTTAAGCATGAGTAGCTAAATTAGTTGAATGGGTTGAGAAGTAGTTAGCTAGCATAACGAGGGAATCTTCCTCTTTGAAAATATCTTGTTTATGTATGCTTCATTCATCTATTAGAGATAGTCGGGAGGGTAGTCTAAAAACAGGATCTAGACTTGGGAAGGTCGGGTCAGAATCTAGGTTTGGAAGAACCAGATTAGAACGCAAAATGGGAGATGCTTAGGAATGAGCACTATTTGTTATTAACGCATCGCATGCATCTTAGCAATAAGGTATGATTGTATGCGGTCACCTTGCTTTTAAGCATTTTGCATCAATGCATCGGACAAGAGTAGAGACTTAGGGATAAGCTCTATGGACATTTTTCATTCAACGTATGCGTCATAAACTTAGAAGATTGCATTTCATTTGGAAATGACTTGCTGTGCATGGTTGTAACATGATCGCAAGGTTTGACGCATTCCCGAGTAACGCTAGCTAAATATCTTCTCAACCCGTTCATCACATACCTATTGCATCTATCAACGCAACTATCTTTCTCAAATCCGCCGCCTTTACTTACTTCGTTTTTTTCATCAACGCAACAACACACCCAACACTTTATTTATTTACTTAGTTACCACAAAGTTTCTATAAACATTACCAACACAACTATTTTCACAAGTCTTTGTGTTCGACCCTGGACTTACCAGGAAACTCCAGGGAATTTACACTTGAATTCCGCTGAGGAAACTTGAGTGCACAATGCAATCTATCAACGCATATCATCCATATTTCCACTTAACAAAATTAACGCATCAATTACCTTTCAGGCATGGAGTAATATTATCTAAGGAATAGTGTCCTGAGACGGATTCCCTATGCATCTGATGTTGATAGCCTAATGTATGTGATGTTGTGTACTAGACCTAATATCTACTATGCAGTGAGAATAGTCAGTAGATATCAGTCTAATCCATGATATGATCACTGGACCACCGTTAAGAATATCCTGAAGTATCTACAGAGAACGAAGGACTACATGAATGTGTATGGTTCTAAGGATTTGATCCTTACAAGATACACAGACTCTGATTTTTAGACTGATAAAGATTCTAGGAAATTCATATCAGGATCGGTGTTCACTTTTAATGGAGGGGTAGTAGTCTAAAGGAGCACCAAGCAAGGGTGCATCGCTGACTCCACCATGGAGGCTGAGTATGTAGCAGCTTAGAAGGAAGTTGTTTAACTCAGGAAATTCTTGATTGATCTGGAAGTCGTTCCAGATATGTTCAAGCTCATCACACATTATTGTGATAATAGTGGTGCTATGGCTAATTTCCAAGAGCATAGGAGTCACAAGTACGGGAAATACATAGAGCAGAAGTATCGTCTCATCCGTAAGATTGTGCATCGAGGGGATGTGATCGTCTCACAGATAGCTTCGGAGCACAACATTGCTAATCCATTTACAAAGGCTCTCATGACTAAGGTATTTGAGGACCACCTGTAAAGTATGGGTTTATGGGACATGCCACGTTTAGACTAGGGCAAGTGGGAGATTTGTACTGGGCGCGTGTTATGCCCTAGTTTATTGATTTGTGTAATTTGTATTTTAGTTGACTTTTACGTTGTACAACTCCACTAACTTTAGGTTAAGTGGGAGATTGTTGGGGTCGATGCCCTAAATCTCATAATGTCCTATAGTTTGTAATTGTATTGTACAACCATTTTATTTTTCTAATAAAATATATGATATTTTATTTCAAAATTAGTTGCATTAACCAAAAACCAATAAACTAACATTCAAAGTTATCTTATAGCTTAAATATGTATGTAGAGACATACGGGTGGATCATGTTTAAGTGATAACCTAAATGGTCTGTAGTAGATGGATAAGGCTGGATACCTTATCCTGGTGACACTACGAGTATGGCACGCTTTGTAGGTGTTACAATTGTTATAAAGTGCTACAAATGATTTGATCTTGATCATTAATGTGAAGACATGTGAGTAGGGATATTATATACAAAGAAGTTTGTATAAGACCGGACCACGAAATATTTAGTCTCATTATATAACGTCGTTCATAATAGAGACTTACATTTCATCAGGATGACCATATGTAACATGACTTGAATCTTGAGTGAGTTGTGAACTCCTGCCTATGAAGGCGATCCTTTGATTTGTATGGGTGAGAGTGGTCAAATTGCCGACTCAACAAGCCTACCATTTTGGGGATTCATTTGATTAGGGAGCTAGGAACGTAGCTACATAAGAAGAAATCACTCCTTCCTTAATATCGGGGCAAGTAGATAAATTGCTCTCTTAAGGGCTGATTCAAGGGGTTGAACAATGTGACACTACACCTTCTCCTTATCCGAGAGGGGTTTGGTCATAGTTAGACTATGATTTATTGTTTATTAGAGGGATCAGTGGTACTTAAGAAGCTAGATATAACTATAGGGGCAAAAAGGTCATTTTGGCCCAGCTGTACTTATGAGCAATTTGTGAAGGGTCATTGTACTATTGGTTGGTTATATCTAATGGACACAAAAATATATCTGTAGTGTGAAGAGTGCAGCTATCGATCTTTAGTAGAGTGCCCAATAGTTAACGGATGATGAATAATTTAATTAAAAAGTTTAATTAATTATTCACGTACCGTTGGAGCTTCAAGCTACAGGTCCATAAGGTTACCTCGGTAGCTTAACGAGATTTAGTGAGAATCAGTTTTTGGATTAATTGAGAAAATTAATTATATATGATATAATTAATTAAATTTTTAATTATAAATGATATAATTACTATAATATATTTGATACATTATAATATTAATTAAGAGAAATTAAATATTTGAATATGATTCAAATATTAATTACGTGAATCAGATTCAAATAATTAAAATTAATATAAATGGGATTTCTATTAAATATCGTTTTTGAGGGAATTAAACCATAGGGGTTATATTGTATTGGATACAATATTGAACTATAGATGATATGTTATATTTGATATAACATATAGTTTAATATATATTGTATGATAAAATAGTTATCACATATATATGTGTGTGTGTGTGTGTGAATATTAAAATTAATTTAATATGTTTTTTTATTAAAAAAAAGTAATTTTGGGAGGGAATTGTAACTCCCTCCCCACCTTTTGCTTTCTCAGACGTGAGAGTGGGAGGTTATCCTCATTTTGTGCAATTTTGGTGAAAACTGGACACTGAGTTTCTCTCAACACACAGAAACGTTCTGTGAAGTTTTACTTCTTTCTGCCAATATGAGCGTAGCTCAACTGGCATAGTGTTTGTACTATCGACTTTGAAGTCCGATTCCTCCACCCCACATGGTTATAGGTTCCGATCCCTATAGATGGTGGCCATGCATTGATTAATTAGTACAATTATCGAATTTTATTCGATCCCACAGATGGTGGCCATACATTGATTAATTGGTACAATTATATTTTATCTTTAAAAAAAAAAGTTTTAATTCCTTCTCCTCTTTCTCAATAATCCATCCCTCTATAAATCCAAAATAGTCAGAGCCCCTCTCCTCCTGTGGTGGTGTTCTTCGAGGGTTTTTCAATTGAATAATCGTTTTTCATAGGTAAGGGTTTTCTAACCCATTTTATGATTATTTAATTTGTTAAATGCTTACTGTAATTTTTTGGTTAAATGCATATTTTCTTTTTGTCTCTATAAAATTGAAAAAATGTTAGATGATCCGCTTTAGTTTTATGGTCCCTTCATAGGTTCCTTCACCAGCATCTTAAAATGAAGACAATGTTTATATAAAGAAAAACAAGAAATTATTTTTGTCAGAGAACAAGTGCCTTGGAAAAACTTGTAGCTTGAATGTTCCACCAAGAAAAAAAAAAGTGGACTATCTCCAAATGATCGGTAACATTTGTTTCACATCTCCTATGGAACCCAAGAATGCAATTAAAGCCTTAAAAGATAAGTGTTAGGTTAATGTTATGCAAGAAGAATTGATGCAATTTAAAAGACTTCAAGTCTGGATGTTGGTTCCTCGTTCTATTTTAGCAAATGTTATAGGAACAAAATGGATCTTCAGAAACAAATCTGACGTGAATGAAACAATTCCAAGAAATAAGGCTCGACTAGTTGCCCAAGGGTTCTCCCAAATAGAAGGTGTCGACTTTGATGGGATGTTTGTTCCTATAGCATGTCTAGAAGCCATCAGACTATTGCTAAGTATTACTTGCTTGCTAAAATTCAAACTTTGTTAGATGGATATCAAAAGTATGTTTCTCAATGGACACTTAAATAAGGAATTTTATGTCGAGCAACTGAAAGGCTTTGTAGATCCTATTCACCTTGATCATGTGTACAAGCTTTAAATAGCTTTGTATGTCCTTAAGCCAGTACCTCATGCCTGGTACGATCACTTAACTGAATTTCTTCTCAGACAGGGGTATGTGAAAGGGGGAGTTGACAAAATGTTGTTTGTAAAGAAAGAAAAAGAGAGTCTGGTAATTACCTAAATTTATGTGAATGATATTGTGTTCGGAGGAATGTCTTAGCATCTCGTAGATCATTTTGTAAATCAAATGCATATAAATTTGAAATAAGTTTGGTTAGTGAACTGACATATTTTCTAGATCTCCAAATCAAGTAGCTTAAAGATGGAATTTTCATTTCTCAAAGCAAATATGCTAAAGACTTACTAAAAAGGTTTGGGCTTGAAAAGGCTCATACAAAGAGAACTCCTACTCCCATTCATGTTAAAATGTCTAAAGACTCTGATAGACCTTGCATTTTATGAGAATTTGTATCTAAGCATTATTGAAAGTTAACTTTATCTCACTACAAGCATACTTGACACTGTATTTTCCATGAGGGTCATCTATTGGGTGCCAAACGGATCATCAAACATAATAATGGTACATATGAGTATGGTCTTCTATATTCTTTTAATACGAACTGCTCCTTGGTTGGGTATTGTGATGCAGGTTGGACTGGAAGCTCAGAAGATCGAAAAAACACTTCAGGTGGATGTTTCTTTTTGGGAAAAAACCTTGTTTCTTGGTTTAATAAGAAGTAGAAATGTGTGTCTCTCTCCACTGTTGAAGTCGAATATGTTTCTGCTGGAAGCAGTTATGCTCAACTTCTCTAGATGAAACAAATTCTCAAAGAATACGATGTCCCACAAAATGTTATGACATTATACTGTGATAACTTGAGTGCCATAGATATTTCTCAAAATCTTGTCCAAGACAGTAGGACGAAACATATTGACATCAGACATTAGTCCATCAGTGAATTGGTTGAAAGTAGACATATTGTCTTGAAACATATTCGATATGAGAATCAAATTGCTGACATCTTCACAAAAGCTCTTGACGTTAAATAGTTTGAGGCCCTCTAAACTGCCCTAGGCCTCTGTACTATTGATTTGTAGCAACTAATTAAACTTTTGGAATCGGCCATGAAGGAATTAATTCCCATCTCATCAAGTTTGGACATGTGGAATTGTGCATTTCATGAGGCAGAGCAGTGTAAGTTGAAATATATTTACTATTTGTGCTTTTTCAATAACTTTCGTCGGTTGTGTTTTGGTAGGAAAGTTATTTTTGGATTTTTTCATGCCCACTTTCTTTTTATCTTCCTCGGTCATCGTGGGTTCTCCGTGGTGATTTCTATCTAAATGATGAGTACCCGAAGGGGAACTCATACTTCAAAATAAAAAAAATGGTGCGGTACAAAGAAAAGGCAAACCAGAAAAAGGTTGATGTTTCTTTTGATGGAAATGCTCAGGAAAATGTTACAGAATCTAAGCCTGTTTCAAACCTTAATGTTGAGTCTTTGAAGAGTGTTACCACATCTGTTGCTAAGCATAAACGTTTGTGTGCCCCAGTAAGAGGTAAAAGTAAGAAGAAGAAGGGGGAGACCTCTCTCAAACTGACCACAGAGGACTTTGTGGGTCCAAGCATTGAAGTTGAATCGTCATGTTTTCCATTTGAGCCTAAAAATTTCGGAGGTAATAATCTTCCTCTTGTTCTCTCTAGGGATGAAAAATGTTATTGGGGATGTCTTGCATGCTTTGAATGTTGATTAAACTCGAATTAATGAAGGTAGAGTTAAAAAGTCTAGGGTTTCTGTCTCTGAGAATTCGTCAAGAGATAGCCTACCTGAAAGTCGTTCTTCTGTGAGTAGTGAAGAATCTAACAGAAATAAACTTGTCCAAAATGATGAAATTGTTGAAATTGAATCTTTACATGTGTTATCAAATGTCATTGCTTCTGGTAAGGTGAATGGATCAGACGATGTTGATAAAGAAGTGAGTCAAAAGGTTTCTGATTAGGAGGATGAGAAGAGCATCTCGAGTAAAGAGGGTTTGGGGAATGATGCTTAAAATGTTTTGTTTGATAAAAGGCATGAGAGTGAAAATTCTCGTGAAAAGAAAGATGCAAGAGAGAATTCACTTGACTCAGTTAATGTCTCGTCTGATGATAATGTGTCAATTAGTCTGTTAAAGCAAAAGGGTAAGCAAAAAGTTACTGGTGAGGAGCCCAGTGCTAAGAATGTTTCTATCTCTGCTATTGAGGAAAAAGAAGAAGAGTTAGTGAAAGACTCTCAGGATGTGTCTGTTTAGAATGTTCAGAAACCTAAAGTCAAGAAAAGAGAGAAAAAGAAGGATATTCCTTCAGTGCCTTTAGACAATATCTCTTTCCACTCTGTGGAAAGTGGTAAAATATGGAAGTTTATTGTTAATACAAGAATTGCTGTTGAAAGAGATATGTCCAAGCAAGCTCAAGCCTTTTTAAAGATTATGAGTCTTCTTGTGAAAGCTGATATTGTTTACACTGTGTTGAAGTTAGGGCCTTAGTACCCTAATCTTGTCCGAGAATTTTATATTAATCTTTCACATCAATTTAACAATATTGGAAGCCCAGACTACAGGAAGGTCCATGTAAGGGGACACTGCTTTGTATTTGTAACTTCTATCATTAACAAATACCTGAATCACCAAGTACCTTAAGATGTTACTGAGCAGCGTCCTTCATTGTCTGATTTGGTCTTTGAGCTTACAGGTAGTGTCAAACATGCTTGGCTCAAGAAGGGTCAACTTCCTTGTTCTAATCTCAGTGTTAAGTATATGCTGCTCCACAAGATTGGAATTGAAAATTGGTGCCTGTCGTCTCACAAAATTGGTCTCTCTACTACCTTGGCGAGTTTCTTGTATCAGATTGGCACAACGGCTGAATTCAATTATGGTGTTTTCATTCTAAACCAAATCAAATGCCACATTGGGTCTCAAGCTACCAAAGTCCCTTTGTGTTTCCTTAGACTTATCTATGGGATTCTTCTTGCTAAGAAGGTGACCTTCTCTTGGATTCAGATGTTCCTAATCCTCGTCCTCCTACTTTTTCTTTCAGTTATAGGCTATATTAGGGGAAACATATTCCTAATCTTGGACACACTAATGTTCCTATTACTGAGAGTGGTCCCATAAGAAAATTTCTTCTGACTCCTTGTGGGAAAAAGGTGATGCATGTGTTGGCAACCAAATCCAAAGATCTTGTGGTTTTGGCTCAAAACATTTATGCTCGAAAATCTGAAGTGAATGATATGCTGAATTTACTTCGTAGGGTTTTGGATGGTCCTAATCATTTTACCATGTTTATAATGTTTCTAATACTTTAGATCTGATTACTATATTTGCAACTATTCCTTATAAATATATTATTGCATACATTTTAAATATTGTTTAAATTAAAATTTAATTTTTAAATTCCCTACCAAGAACATATTTGACAACATGAAATGCAACTATATTTTTTATTAAATTTCTTATTTTCAAGTTTCAATTTTCAAATTGCCTAAAAACATAGGCTTAATTTTCTTCTAATAGTCATATTTTTTCCCCTAAAATTTGTTGTTTATGGATTTAAAATTATTTACTCCATATAGTTGTTGTATCTCTCTCTCAAATTTTTCATCTCCACATATAACTTATTAATTTATCTAAAATACATTTCCAATTTCTCTCTCTAAAATTAAAGGGGACAGTTACAGAAATGTCAAAAATGTTAATTAAAATTAGGTCCACAGCCCATGTTTATGGATTTTTGTAGAAATGGCAAAATCAGTAAGTCCAACCCAATTTCACTACTGAAATGAAAAAAGAAAAAGTCGAAAATGTCCTCAAAACTTTGAATAACTTCACGCTTCACTACCTCTTCTTCACGAAAAATTAGGGTTGCTTCTCGATTTTCCTTCCCTTCGTGCACGTACCTTAGGAACAAAAAATCTCTTGTCTTCGATTAGTATGTTCTTCTCCTTCGCCCTTTCTCTCTTCATGTTTTTGTATTTGATTCCAACTGTTCCTTTTCTTTTTGGAGATTTGCAGAGGATGGATGTTATTATAGCTTATATGTTTGTTATTTTTCGATAAAATTAAAGCCATTCTTTGCTCTGGTATTTTTCATATTTGGTGATTCTAAATTTTGTAGGGCTTTTATTAGGTCTTCGTATTGTTCTACTGTATTGATTATTCGATAATTATTCCATTGATGATAGATTGCAATTTACTGCAACTTTATATGGAGATGGATTTTAATCCTCAAAATTCCTTTTGCATTGGTTCGATTTTCATTTCTCTTTAATTCGTCTGGAAGGTTGTTGTAAATGGTGTGGTGACTTCTAATGCTAAAAAGGAACTCAAAATTAAAATTAATGACATTTTATATCGTTGAATCAAGTAGTAGTATCACTAATTTTCATTTTTGGGGATTGTAGGATCTCTAAAACTAGAGATTTTCAATCTTGATCTATGCTTTGGATGAAGCAAGAAAAAATGCTTCGAAAGAGTTGAGCTTAATAGAATGAGGAAGCTAGAGATTCTTCAATCTGCTTTTCTAAAGTTTGTTTGAGGGTTTGAATGAGGATAATTACAGTTTCTTCTTCTGTAAGATCATATCTAAGTGAAAAATTCTTATGGACATTTGTTGTGTGGGTAATATTTTATATTGTCATCTGATTGTCCTTTGATTGTGATTCTATTCTTTGACACATGGTTAGTAGTTTCTAATATTGTCATCGGATTGTCTTTCGATTGTTATCTGACTACCTTATATTATTTGAAATAGGTAGTAGTTTCTCATATTGCTATATGATTGGCATTTGATTACATTCTATTTTTTGTCACATAATTAGTAGTTTCTAATATTGTCATCTGATTGTCTTCGATTGCTATCTTATACTTGTATCGAATTCATTCTCTGGTTCTTTTAGGTTGTTGGGAATAGAATGCAAAAGAGGAAATCTTGACAAGATAAACTTCAGTGGAAAATGAACGTCCAAAAAGAAAATTGAAATGTTTTTTTTGTGGAAGATTTTTTTTACTTTGATGTTAGACTTCATGTTTTTTTTATAATATATTGAACATTGTTGTTTATAATTGTTATCTTATACTTTACGTTACACTTTCATATTAGCACGTAGTTTTTTATTTATAATTCAAGGGATTGGAATGTCCTACAGTAGAAGTAATTGGACACATCAATCTCTAAATTTCATTTTACATAATGCACATAATGGAGTGACGGAAACCATGGAAAAACATAAACCTAAACATGCTATTTACAGTTCAAATAGAAAGGAAGGGATTGAGAAATCACATACCCTTGAAGACCAAATCTTCACATTCCTCTCCAATTCAAGTCGTCTTCTCCCGATCTCACGAACTCGACATTCATGAACTCAACAAACAGGAACGGACACCACCAAGGGGTCTTCCCCATTATTCTCAGGGACGAGAACCATGCAGAGGTGTGGGCAATCTTGGAGTGAGGGAAGGAGAAGAAGATTGAGAGTTTTTTCTCTCTATAAAATTCGCAGAGAGAAAGAGAATAAGAGAGAGAGAACTTTCTCTTTCTTCATTTGTTACTTGAGAGAGGGAGAGATATTAAGGGGTGAAGGAGTTATAACTCTCTCCTCTTTATTTTTAATAAATTCGAATTCAAAATTTGAGTTTAATATATATATAAACCACTTAATATATATTTAAACTACATGTTATCACATATAACATAAACTATAGTTTATTATTCTCTCAAATAACCTAATGTATTAATCTGAATCAAATTCATATTAATTTTATCCTATTGTTTTTATATGAATCACATTCATATAAGCAATAGTTGAATCATATTCAAATTATAACACCTCCTAATAAAATATATAAATTTAATATGAATCATATTAATATTAATTTTAACATATAGTTTCAATAGGAATCATATTCATATAACTAATATTTGAATCATATTTAAATATTTAGTTCTCTCATAAAACTATACATAAATTTATATGAATCATATTCACAATAAATTATAACATATAATTTTTATATGAATCATATTCAAAAAATTAATATTTGAATCATATTCAAATATTTATTTCTCTCATAAAATTATATTTAAATTTAATATGAATCATATTCACATTAAATTTTAACATATAGTTTTTATATAAATCATATTCATATAATTAATATTTGAATCATATTTAAATATTTATTTCTCTCATAAATATGTATCAACATACATTATATTATATAATGTATCAATATACATTATTTAACTGTATTTTTTACAATTAATTCACTTTAATTAATTTGAACAATTCAAATCACACCAAAGTTAATTTGATTCCTATGAGTCCTCATTGAGCTAACGAGAGGATATTATGACCTATAGATTGAAGCTGCAATTATACAAGATTAATTGATTAAAGTCCCTTAATTAAACTAATCAACGTTCATTAATTGTCGGTCACTCCATTAAAGATCGACAGCTGAACTCTTCGCACTATAGGTAGATTTATATGTCCATTGGATATAACCAATCAACAGCACATTGACCCTTCACAAATTGCTCGTAAGTATAGCTGGGTCAAATTGCCGTTTTACCCTTGTAGTTACATCTAACTTCTTAAGTACCACGGTTCCCTCTAATGAATAATTAGTCATAGTTAAACTATAACCGAAACTTTATCGGGCTAGGAGAGGGTGAGGTAGCTCATTGTTCAAGCCCAAGAATCAGCCTTTAAGGGAACAATTTATCTTTTTACCCTATCTATAGGGAAGAGTGAATTTCTTCTTGTGTAGTTGTGTTCCTATCTCCCCAATCAGACGAATCCCCAAAATGGTAGGCTGGAACAACTGCAAAGCGGGCTAGATAATTTATAGCACTTTACAATAATTGGGAAGATACCCTGGTTCACATGTCTCCACAAGAATGATCAGAATTAGATAATTTATAGCACTTTACAATAATTGTAACAACTGCAAAGTGGGCTAGAACAATAGTGTTACCAGGATAAGGGACCCAACCTTATCCATATACTACAAACCATTTAAGTTACCACTTAAACATGATCTACTTGTATGTCTCCACATGTATGTTTAAGTTACACTAGATAACCTTGGATCTTAGGTTCAATGGATTATTGCATAAGTAATATAAAATTAATCAACCAATGATTCAACTGACATAAAACTACGAGGCTTTAGGATATACACTCCAACAATCTCTCATTTGCACTAAAGTCAGGAAAATATGAGTCAGTGAGACATGTATCTTAAGACATACACTATACCCTACATGCTCTCTCACTTGCCCTAACACACTAGAGACATGACTCGTAGTCCTAGACAGTCTAGGAGATCCTCTCACACATTAGCCTAGAAAATCCTTTTATATAATACAAATAGTTATGTCAATAAGAACCATCTGTTCACCAATGAGATATACTCACATTCCATGTTCCGTCCACTAGAAGCACATATGGTCTCAAACTTAATCCTTGAATCACGTTATCGCATAAAGTGAATAGATTAAGTTATATCTAAAACAATTTTCAAATATCTCAAGACACCTGGAACATAAGCAGGTTATTACTTCACAAGCAAAATACTCTGACTCAGTCTAATAGACACCATCTAGGTTAAAACATGGATTTCTCTAGATCCAATATGAAACAGTATAACTTGTAAAAAATCAAATCTTAAACTATTTACACTGAAGTTTCATTATTCGTAAGTTTTAGTTTTCAACACTCAATAGTTATACCAGAGAATTCTCTTATTAAACCAACTAATTTTATATTAATGTTAATGAAGTCTCATGTAAAATTGATATCTACTCAACATTTGAGGTGTCTTAGGAAAAATTTTCCTTTGACATATCAACGTCATTGTAGATTGGTGTTGAGGTTGATGTCCTAGATCTTGTAGAGTCCTATAGTTTGTAAATATATTGAACAAACTCGTTGTATATTTAACAAAATATATGATATTTTATTCAAACTCATTGTTTATTTAATAATTTTTTTTATATTTTATTTGCATTAATCACAAACCAATAAACTAACATCCAAGTTTATCTAGTAACATAAACATGTATGTAAAGACATACGGGTGGATCATGTTTAAGCGATAACCTAAATGGTCTGTAGTAGATGGATAAGGTTAGGTACCTTATCTTGGGGACACTACGAGTATGACCCTCTTTGTAGGCGTTACAATTATTGTAAAGTGCTACAATGATATGATCAATCATGTATAGACAAGTGAGCAGGGATATTCTATACAAAGGAGTTTATATAAGACCAGACCCTGAAATGTTTAGTGTCATTATATAACACTATTCATAATAGAGAATTAAATTTCACAAAGATAACCATAGGTAATATGACCTGAATCCTGAGTGAGTTGTGAACTCCTGCCTATGAGGGCAGTTCTTTGATTTGTATGAGTGAGAGTGGCCAGATTGCCGACTCGACATGCCTACCATTTTGGGGATTCATTTGATTGTGGAGCTGGAAATACATCTACATAAGAAGGAATTCACTCATTCCCCGAGGTAGGGGTAAGTAGATAAATTGCTCCCTTAAAGGCTGATTCTGGGGCTTGAACAATGTGGGACCACACCCTGTCCTGACCTGAGAGTAGTTTAGTCATAGTTAGACTATGATTTATTGTTCATTAAAGGGATCGGTTGTACTTAAGGAGTTAATATGTAACTAGAGGGACAAAACGACAATTTTGGCCTAGCTGTACTTACGAGCAATTTGTGAAGGGTCATCGTACTGTTGATTGGTTATATCTAATGGACACATAAATATATCTGTAGTGTGAAGAGTGCACCTGTCGGTCTTTAGTGGAGTGCTCGACAGTTAAGGATGGTGAATAATTTAATTAAAGAGTTTCATTAATTATTCATGTATCGCTTGAGTTTCAAGCTACAAGTCCATGAGGTCCCCTTGGTAGCTCAATAGGATTAAGTGAGAATCAGTTTTTGGATTAATTTGAATTGTTCAAATTAATAGAGGTGTTTAATTATATATGATATAATTAAGTTATGTTAATTATATGTGATATAATTATTATAATGTATTTGATACATTATAGCTTAATTGAGAGGAAATAAATATTTGAATAAGATTCAAATATTAGTAATATGAATTGGATTCATAATTGTTAAATTTAATATAAATATGATTTATATTAAATGTCATATAAGAGAGAAAAGAAACTATAAGTTGTATTGTATATGATACAATATTAAAAATTATAGACTATATGTTATATTTGATATAACATATAATTTAATATATATAATATGATAAGTTAGTTATCATATTTTTATTTAGGGTAATTGCAATTAGTAGCATTTTTAGGAATAATAACCAAGTGTATAACATCATTTAAAAAAAATTACAAATATAGAAGTCTATCAGCAATAGACTTTTATCGTTGATAGACTCTTGCTAGTGATCTGGTCTATCACTGATAGACTTCTACCAATAACATGGTCTATCGCCGATAGACTATTTAAATTTGGCCATATTTGCAATTTCTTGTTTACATTATGTTATATCTGCTAATACTTTGGATCTAATGTCTATATTTGCAACTGTCCCTTATATTTATATATATTAAATGCCATTTTTTTTTATTTGGATTTTGAAAGACAGTAGAGAGTGTGAGAAAGATAAAATTGTTCTGCAAATTTTTAGACTGTTGGTGAACGTTCCCCAAACTTCTTCCTCTCCACTCGTCTAATTTCCCTCATTCCAAAATAGTCAAAGCCCACTACTCTTGGATTCTCTGCCTGAGAATACCGAGGAAGCCTTCGTGATAGTGTTCGGATCTTGGTCGAGGGATACTTGAAGAAAGTCTATAAAGGTAAGGGTTTCTAAAATCCTAATTTTTTCTTTTGTTAAAGCATGCTGTAATTTATGTAAATGCATATCTTGTTCTTAATTTACTGTAAAACTTACATTCAATGAAAAATAGGAATTGGGACGATCTTTCTTCCGCTTAAGGTTCTTTTCTTTTTTAATTCCTTCAATTAGTATAAGAGCCAGGTTGTTGGATTACTGATCCCAAATTCTATTTTTTTTTATTGAATGGATTTTTACAGTGATGGTAGGTATTTTGTTCTGCATTCCGTTTAGAATTCATATGATGAATGGCTTTTGGTGAATGTGGATTTTGTTGATGGATGTGTTCGGGATAGGGCTTAGTTTATCGCTTTCATTTACAAATTGGTTTGTAAGGACCCCTGTTTTGGGCTTATTTGTTTGCGATCAATTCTGTAATTTACGGTTTTGAGTTGCTCGTGTTGTTTGCGGTGAGTTTCGGAGGAAATTCAAAGCAATGCTACGATGATGAAGAAAGCTTTTTCTACAAGATCATGTAGCTTTTACTACAAGATTGTGTAGCTTTTACTACAAGATCGTGCAGCTTTTACGGCCAATGTTTACTATGCGATCGTTATAGAAAGTTCGATGGTTGTTGGTCCGGTTCGAGCAATTCAAGGCCCCGTTCACTTGTTTCGAACCGGATGACTTTTATTAATGTAATAGTTAGCCATTTTATTGTTTTATTAGTGTCCTATCCCAGTCCATCAACTTTTAGTTTTAAATATACATGTGATGTATGTTTTATTAATTTATATGTCATATTGTATGTCATATAGCTTTAAAATCCCACCATAGGTTATGCATTTATATTCCTGCATCATTTTATATTTTAAGTGTTATAATATATGTATATGCATTATTTAAATTATTTAGCATGCTCATGCATCATATAGTATACATGTTATAGTATATGTATGCATACATTATAGCATATCCATGCATCATTTATATTATAATTGTTATAATATATGGTTAAATGAGTGTATGGATGTATGCTATAGTATGATTCATTACCGTATTATATAATTGTTATATATATGTTAGTAATGAATTGAGATTGCATGAAGCATGACACTACCTTAGGTTAAATTATAAATGTTATGGTTAACTAAAGTATGCCAAGCATGCAATGAATGTTTTAATTGTTTCATATAATTATTATAACTAAATGAAATTAGATTTAAAATCAATAATAAAGAGTTGCATGCAAACCTTAGGTTAAAATCATCTTTTTAAAAATGTTTTAAAATATGATTGAGATAGACATAAGATCACATTTTTAGTGAGATTAAAATTCTTAGTTTAATCTTTTAATCGGTTTAATAGGATTAAATTGATTCTTAATAAAAGATTAAATATGTAACAAATGTATCTATAAGGGACCTTTTGCCTAAGGCGGGTTCTGGCAAGGCTGGGGTACTTAAGTTGATGGAAACGTTGCACCCCTGCCTGGGAACATACCTGGAAAGGTGAATTAGATAGATTTGTTACATGCATACTAGTTTGATCAAAGTCTATTAAAGAGTTTAATGAGACTTCAATCAAAATTGTTTAATCATCAAAGACAAACATTTTTTTTTAGCAAATTATCAAACACTTAGATAAAATCAGTAGCCAAATTTTTCGTAAGTTAATTAACCCTAGGTACAACACTCACTAGGAGAAAAATGTGGTATATGATACTTCATTTTATCCTTTACACCTTTCTCCCTGTAAATTTACACCATGAGATCTACACTCGGCCTCGGGGCACCATGAGTACCCCTACGGGTGGCATTTGGGTAGGTCAATAACAAGGTGAATGGAGAGAGTATTTATAGTAAGTGGGAGCGAGACGTGTGACAGCATATCCCTCAGTCTCTCTCATTAGGTTAAAGAAAGTTTCATGCACCACTTCGTGGCATTGTGGGTGTCCCCCTAAAGGATGGCAGTATTGCATGATGGTTTATTCAATCTCCAAAAATTGATAAGGTTGTTTTAGTTTCATGTCCCAATCGGTTTTTCCCTAAGGTTGACTCATTGGGGTGGAACTCTATAACTTCAAATGAGAGGTTACACTTACAAGAATTGTTATGGATGTTAACAAGTTTTGGATAGAACAATGGTGGCTGTTAGTTACGGTGACAAGGTATTCTTTCTGTCTAATGGTTGAAAATGTCTTATTTCAGTGAAGGGATACTTGATCACCCTACGGTGACTTTTGTCCTGCCTCACTGAAACATCATTCCAAAATAGATGTAATTTAGGGTACACTACACTATTTTGTTAAAAATCTGATTGGTTGTCATAAATGGTTTAATACAAAGTACACTAATTGTAAATAGTTTGTTCATTTTTAGAAATTATTTTATATTACTACCGCTACATTAAATTTGCTCATCGCAGATAAATTAACGGGTGAAAATTACGCTAGTTGGAAAAACACAATCAACACAATACTAATCGTCGTGATCTTCATTTTGTCCTAATGAGGGATTGTCCTTCTATTCTAGCTCCCAATACTCCTCGAAATGTTCGAGAAGCATATGAGTGGTGGACACGGGCAAATGATAAGGCCCGAGCGTATATCTTGGAAAGTCTTAATGAAGTCTTGGCCTAGAAGCATGAGCCCATGCACCCAGCTCATGAGATCATGGAGTCCCTGAGGGGAATGTTTGGACAACTGTTTGCGCAGCTACGACATGACGCTCTAAAACACATCTTCAATGCCTGTATGCAAGAAAGGGCATCTATTCGAGAACATATTCTCAAGATGATGGTCCACTTCAACGTGGCGGAGATGAATGGGTCGAGCATCGATGAGATTAGCTTCATTTTGGAATCTTTACCTAAATGTTTCATATATTTCCATAGCAATGTTGTTTTGAATAGGATTGATTACAACCTAACCACTCTGCTCAATGAGCTACAGACCTTTCAATCCTTGATGAAAAACAACAGAAGTGTGAAGTAAATGTTGTTTCATCTTCTAAGAAGTTCCATAAAGGTTTGACCTCTAGAACTAAGTCTGTACCTTCTTCCTCAATTAATTTGAACAAATCGAAGTAATCCAAAATTAATTCTCAATTAAATCCCTGTGGAGCTATAAGGGGACCTTATGGACCTGTAGATTGAAGCTCCGATGGTACTTGGATATTTAATTGAAGTCTTTAATTAAATTACCCAACTTCCATTAACTTCCGATCGTTCCACTAAAGAACGACAGCAACACTATTCGTACTACAGATATATTTCTGTGTCAATTGGATATAACCAGTCGACAGATGACCCTTCACAAATTGCTTGTAAGTACTGGTGGGCCAAAATTACCATTTTTCTCCTGTAGTTACATCTAACTCCTTAAGTACCACTGATTTCTCTAATGAACAATAAGTCATGGTCTAACTTGGAACAAGTCCCTTTCAGGCCAAGAGAGGGTGTGGTCACATTGTTCAAGCCCCAGAATCAACCCTTAAGAGAGCAATTTATCTACTCACCCCAACATTAGGGAATGAGTGAATTCTGTCTTGTGTAGATGTATTCCCAGCTCCTTAATCAGATGAATCCCCAAAATGGTAGGCATATTGAGTTGGTAATTTCGCCACACTCACTCATACAAATCAAAGGATCGCCTTCATTAGCAAGAGTTCACAACTCACTCAAGATTTAGGTCATGTCACCTATGGTCATCTGATGCGTTGTAAATGGTGATGTGATTATGGTATGAATTGTGGTGATATGTTTTGCGTTGCACATGCAAATTTTCCTAATAAGACCCAAGTATAAGCCTCACTAGGTTTCTTGATAAGTTCAGGGTCGAACACAGGGACTACTGAGTAAATATGCAACAATAAATTTTATTCCTTTGCGGTGGTGAAAAAAAATAAGTTGGTTGGTGTTTTGTTTAAGTATATTTCCTATACGATGGAGTTCAAATAAAGAGTTAATAAAATTGAGAATTACAATGAGTATGCGATGAACGGGTTGAGAAGGGGTTTAGCTAACACTTCCTAAGATTATGTACAAGTTATACGATCATGCTACACACAAACAACAACATGTCATCTCTCAATGCAAATGCCATAATTCCTATTTTTTGGACGCATGCGATGTATACGAAAATGTCGATAAGACTTATGTCTAAATCTCTATTCTTGTCTATGTGATGATGAATGATGCATACATACACAAGGTGACCATATACTATCATATCCTATTTTTAGGGTGCATACGATGCATAATAACAAACAGAACTTATGTCTAAGTTTCTATCTCTTGCTTATGTGATTCTAATCTGACTCTCTCAAGCCTAGATTCTAATCTGACTCTCTCAAGTCTAGATTCTTTCTTTAGACTACTCTCTCAAGTATCTCTAAAGGGTGAATGACGCATACATAAGACAAGATGATCACATAAAATGTAATTCTTAGGTCATGCTAGCTAAGTGCTTCTCAACCCATTCGAAAATTTAGCTACTCATGCAAAATATGGAGAGATTGAATATAAGTTGAAATGAGATTTCCATTGTCTTATAAATTAAATGCATAATACAGAATAGCAATAGAATATAGAGATAAGAAGCCCGACAGCATTGTCTTCTTCCCGTGGCTTTTTACACTGTCTTTTCACTCCAACTCTGCCCAGATGAATATTCTTTCTTTCACAAGTGTTGGCCCTCTCTCCTTTTGTAGTGCTTCCTGGCAGTTTTTCGAGCTACCTGGGAATGATCTCTTGGCATCTTCTTCTATTGGCTCGACTCCATCTTCTAAGTATAAGTATGACTATGAACAGACTAACAACTCTCTAACTTGTATATCATCCAACTTGTTCAACCTGGTAGCCTTCGGTATTTATAGAGCTCAAGGTGAAGAAGCTTTTGTCTCTAATGATTGCAATGATGGGCGGTCATTAAATCTCTTACTCCGATGCACCGATTAATGGTCACCGAAAGTTGAGTGTACTTGCTACAGTGTGGCTTTAACGGTTTGTCAACTAAATTTAGATTCGATCGTCATCAGCTTTACGTCCCATCATGATTTATTATGCTGTCACCTTGATACGTAGTCTTTATGCGGCCACCTTCTTGAGCAAATTCTCACGATCGCATATGATCGCATAACTTTGCGATCGCAATCTTTCAATGCGCGCGGACGCCTAATTTCTTGGATCGCAATTTTACTTGCGCCAACGCATTTTTCCTGCATAAAATAAATAAATTAGCTGCTTTTATGTGATGGGCGCATGCGATCGCAATTTTCTCAATTTAACGCTTTTGGACATGATATTGTATATTTTTACCGTCGCATTCCCTCATTGTTTTACTTATTTGCACTGTAATAATGTGCATGTCTACCCATTATCATCATCCTTGTGAAATGTAAATCTCTATTATTAATGGTGTTATATAATGAGACTAACCATTTCGTAAGTTCGATCTTATACAAACACTTAGTATAAGATACCTCTGCTCACGTGTCTCCATCTGAATGATCAAGATCAGATCATTTGTAGCACTTTACACTACTTGTAACATCTACAAAGCAGATCGTATCCATAGTGTCACCAAGATACGGTATCCAGCCTTATCCATCTACTAAAGACCATTTAGAATATTATTTAAACAAGATCCACCTGTATGTCTCTACATACTTTTTTAAATTACATAAAATAACCTAGGATCTCAGTTTATTGGATTGAGTATAGGCTCATAAAATAAAAATTAGTTTATTAATAACAATTTGTTTATACAGTATTTATAAAGTACGAGAACACAAGAGAGAGTTAGGATACCAATCCCAACAAGCTTTTCCTTTGTCGCCGCATAGCTACGCGCTAGCTTTTCCCTTGCCGAAATGTAGCGTTATGTTGTATGTAGCGTCGTTACGCTTCATCACTACAACATTGATGCTGAGCGTAGTTGTACTAGGCATTCTACCTTACAGCGTAATGCACACAATGTAATTACATTGTGCGTTACGCTCAAAGGCAGGAAGTTTCTTCTGCTTCAATCCATCATTCGAGTTGCTTCGTTCTTGCACTAAAAACCTCCAAATTGAAGTCAGAACCTCATCATGAGCAACGCAGACAATTACAGACCCGATTGCAAGAAATAAAATGCCAAAAGATTCATCGGGCCCTTACGAATTGACCTGAACTTAAAGCAATAAATTACTAAGTCAATTTTCAAAAACATTCAATGAGAAAACTACCAAACATTCATAATATATTGCAAAAAATCCCATCAAAACTCTAAATTGAAGTTCGACAATGAAAATCAAAGACACAATCTGACTTTGATACCAATTGAAAGGTTTGAAAATCCTCGAAGCGGAAGCAATTGAAAGCATGTGTCCCTAATTTTGTTTTACAAAACAGTAAATGCAGAGTGACGTAAACTATGATAAACATAATTAATTCTAACATGATTTTTCTACTGAGATTTTTACAGAAAAGAAAGGGAAACTCACCTTTGAAGACTCAACTTTTCACATTTCCTCACCACAACCATGTTGGGGTTGATGTCCTAAATTTCGTAGGATCTTGTAGTTTGTAAACACCTGTATGAACAAACACTTGTGATGTAATAATATGAGATATTTTCTTCACTGTTGTCTATGAAATATGAGATATTTTAGTTGCACTTACCACAAACCAATAAACTAAGATCCTTGGTTATCGTTGTAACTTAAGCATGTATGTGGAGACATACAAGTGGATCATGCCTTAAGTGATAACCTAAATGGTCTGTAATATATGGATAAAGGAGGGAAATCTCATCCTGGTGACACTACGGATACGGCTCGCTTTGTAGATGTTACAAGTGGTGTAAAGTGCTATAGATGGTTTGATCCTGATCATTCATGTAGAGACATGCGAGCGGGTGGTGTCCTATACAAAGGAGCTTGTATAAGACCGAACTACAAAATATTTAGTCTCGTTATATAACGTCGTTCATGACAGAGACTTTCATTTCACTAGGATGACCATAGGTAACATGACCTTAATCCTGAGTGAGTTGGGAACTCCTACCTATAAAGGTTGTCCTTTGATTTGCTTGGTGCAAGTGGCCAGATTGCTGACTCAAACCTACCACTTTAGGGATTCGTCTGATAGGGGAGTTGGGAACTCATCTACACAAGATGAAATTCACTCCTTCCTCGAAGCAGGGGTAAGTAGATAGTTTACTCCCTTAAGGACCGATTTCGACGCTTGAACGATGTGGCGCCACACACTTTTTCATTGCGCGAAAGGTGTTCACTCATAATAGGACTATGATGTATTGTTCATTAGAGGAATCAATGTTACTTAAGTTAGATGTAACTACAGGGGCAAAATGGTAAATTGGCTCAACTGTACTTACGAGCGATCTGTGAAGGGTTATCGTACTGTTGATTAGTTATATCCAATGGACATAGAAACATATTTGTAGTGAGAAGAGTGCAGGTTTCGGTCTTTAGTGGAATGCCCGATAGTTAACAGATGGTGGATTTTGTGATTAAAGAGTTTAGTCAGTTATTCACGTACCGTTGGAGCTTCAAACTACATGTCCATAAGGTCCCCTTGGTAGCTCAATGGATTTAAGTTAAGAATCCGTTTTTGGGTTAGTTGGAAGTGTTCAAATTAACAAGAGGGAGTTTGATTATATATGATATAATTAAATTGGTTCAATTATATGTGATATAATTGATGTAATGCATGATATACATTAATTAGAGGAATTGATATAAATGTGATTTATATTAAATAAAGGAGAAAAGAAGTATGGTTTAAATATTACATATGATGTGATATTAAAACTATAGGTTATAAATATAATATGATAAGTTAGTTATTATATTGATTTATATAAACAATTATGAGATAATTGTGGTTGGTTATTTTTCTCCATTACCTATGAAGTGGGAGGTTATGTTCAGTTTTCATAACTGAAGGATAAAATGAAAAGTGTTTTCATTTTTGAAGATACATCGCTTCATTAGTGCATTACTAATCGTTTAGCTCAGGAGAGACTACACGATAACCTTCAAGCGAGAGTCTAAACGGTCGTGTAAAGAGATTTACTAAATGATCATGTAAAGTGATTTACTAAATGATCACATGCTAAGCGAGATTTACTAAACAATCGTTTAGATGATCCAGTGTGTTTTACTAAACGATTGTGTACTAGTAAGATTTACTAAACGATCAAGCATTTACAGTCTATGCGATAGACAGTGCCTTCTCCCACATGCTTGATCGTGTTACTCGATCGTTTCCTTCCTCCATCCCTTTACCAAATTCACACAGAGCCCACACCTCTTGGATTCTCACTCCAAGAATACCAAGGTTGCCAAGTGGTAGTGTCGAAGGGTGCTTGTTTGTGGAGAAGACTGTTCGTGATTACTAGGTGATTGGGTAGGCAATCTGAACAAAAACGAGAGGTTGTTGTCCACTTGTTGACGAGATCGAGAGATTCATAGAAGAAAAGTTCTTCAAAGGTATGTCTCTCGTTCCTTTTGTTATTAATTAATTAAGCATGTTGTAATTTATTCTAAGATGCATAACTGTTCTGTATGTTTGTGAATGTGTTTAATTCTTTCACAATGGGCTTGAAAAGATATTGCTTCCGCTCATGGAAATCTCTATGAAGATTTTCTTCAATTGGTAACAGAGCCAGGTTCTGATCTTCCAAATCCATTGATGTAAAGAATTGCATTTATATTCTTGGTGGGTGTAAAACATGTCTACATTCTGTTTAAGTGTTAAATGTGTTTGAGATGTGGGTGAATGGATTTTCTGAGATGATTACCTCTGGTTATTGAATTCTTTTACTTTTCAAAGTTAATTGTAAGGGCCTCTACATTTTTGAGCATATTAACTTGTGATCGAGTCTATAATTCAAAGTGTTTGAATCAGTTCAAGTCGCTCGTGATGAAGTTTCAAGGCATGGAGTTGTGCATTACTTCAAGGAAGAAGACAACCAAGAGTTAGTCAGATCGTGTAAATGATGGGGTAAACGATCGTTGAGTATGGGATATTCATTGCAAGGTAGACGCGCGCACACTAAACGATCGTGTAGGTCAGCATGCTTCATCGCATTGTCACTGACTACACGATGGCTCAGTAAATGTTACTTAGTGCTTTTTCTTCGATCGTTTAGATGATCATGCTTCATAGCATAGTAGTCGTCTACACAAACATTTAGACTTGCATTTAAAATGTGTGCACTGCACGATCGAGTGGCCTTCATGCTTCATCACATAGTCAAAGGTACTCGATCATTGCTACACGATTGTGGTTACTTGACCACTTTTACTAAACGATCAGGAAGAAGACTTCGCTCGGGTAGTTCAAGACCCGATTTTCTTGTTGAACCGGTTTGCTCAATGGTTTAATGTAATAGATAGATTTAATTTTCGGTTTTTTTAGGCTAATCATCCCAGTCCATTAATTTTGTGAATGTATATGAGATGTATGTTTTTATTATATGTTATATAGTATGCCATATAGATTAAATCTCACCATAGGTTATGCATTGGTCATGCATCATCTCTATATTGTAAGAGTTATGATATAGGAGTTTGTATGATTAAATTACATAAGAGCATGCTCATGCATCATATAATATAAGAGTTATATGTATGCATGCATTAAGCCTATTCATGCATCATCTTTATATTATAAGTGTTATAGTATAAGGGTGTATGGAAGCATGTATACTTAGTTCATTACTTCTTTATATAAGAGTTATATATAGTAATGAATGGACATTGCATGAAGCATGACACATAGGTTAAATTTATAAGAGTTATAAACACCTATTGTAGCTTAGAAATGTGGATGATTTTGTTGTTTCTTTTATAAGAGTTGTAATGGAATTTAGAACTAAAATAAATAACAAAGACATGTATGCGAACTTAGGCTTGAATCCTATTTTAAAAGAGTTAAAATTTGATGGAGATAGACCTAAGATCACGGTTCTAATGAGATTAGAAACCTAAGGTTTAATCTTTTAATCATTTTAATGGATTAAATTGACTAATAAAAGATTAAATATGTACCAAATCTATCTATAAGGGACCTTTTGTCTAAAGCGGGTTCTGTCTAGGCTAGGGTACTTAAGCTGACGGAAACGAAACACCCCTACTTGGAAACCTACCTGGAAAGGTGAATTACATAGATTTATTACATGCATGCAAATTTGATGATAGTCTGTCGAAGTGTTTAATGAGACTTGATTTGAACTTGTTTAATTATCAAAGACAAGAGTTGTTTTTTAGCAAATTAAACTCACACTTAGATAAAATCAATAGTCGGATTGTCTAAGTTAATGAATCCTTAGGTAGAACATTCAGTGGGAGGTACTTCGGGTATATGATACTTCACTTAAACCTCTTCACGTTTCTCCCTAATGTTCACACCGTGAGATCTATCATCAGCCTCAAGGCACCATGGGAGTGTCCCCCTAAAGAATGGTGTTTGGGTATGTCAATACAAAGGTGAATGGAGAGAATGTTCATAGTAAGTGGGAGTGGGACGTGTGACAACATATCCCATGGTTTCTCTCATTAGGTTGGATAACATTTTTTGTGCATCGCCTTGAGGCACCCTGGGAGTGTCCCCCTAAAGGATGGCAATTTTGTATGACTCTTTATCTGATCTCCTGTATAGGATAAGGTCGCTTTAGTCTCTTGTCCTAATCTGCTTTTTCCCTACGGTATGAGGGCGGGATTCTAGAGCCTAAAATGAGGAGTTACACTTACACAAAATTATTAAAGGTTAACAATTCAGGACAAAAAAATGGTGACTGTTAGAGTCAGTTACAATAGTTGTTTCTGACTAATGGTTGATAATGTCTCATCCCAGTGAAGGGGCATTTGATCACTCTACCAATGACTTTTATCCTGCCTTGCTGGGGCATCATTTCAAAATAGATGTCTTTTCACTTAGGGTACATAGCAACTATTTTGCTAAAACTAAATTGGTGTTAAAAGTGGTAATGCATAGACTTATTAAGTTTGTTCATGTTTTTCAGCAATGATAAAATGGCTACAGCCACATTAGCTTGGCTAGTCTGAATGACATTTTGGCCAAAAAGCATGACCCTATGGCCTCTGTGCGTGAGATCATGGAGTCCCTGTGAGGGATGTTTGGACAACCATCTGGACAGCTCAAGCATGAAGCTCTGAAATGCATCTTCAACTCCAAAATAGAGGAGGGTACATCTGTTCAAGAACACATTCTGAACATGATGGTCCACTTCAATGTGGCGGAGATGAATGGGTCACGCATCGATGAAGGAAGCCAGGTTAGCATAATTCTGCACTCGTTTCTAGATAGTTTCCTACATTTTGTCAACAATGTTGTGCTGAACAAAGTTGGCTATACCCTTAGAACTCTCCTCAACGAGTTGCAGACATTCCAATCCTTGCTGAAAAGTAAGAAGAAGAAGGTTGGTGAGGGAAATGTTGCTTCATCTTCAAAGAAGTTCCATTGGTGTTCGACCTTAGGGACTAAGTCTGCACCTTCTACTTCTAACACTTCTAAGTGGAAGAAGAAGAAGGGTGGTAAGGGGAAGGGGAAGGCACTTGCTAACCTACAACCTGCCGCATAGCGGGGAAGGCGACCAGCATCGGTTGAAAAAGGAAAATATTTCCATTGCAACCAGGATGGGCACTGGAAGCGGAACTATCCTCGCTGGTTAAAGGAGAAGAAGAAGGCTAAGGTCAAGACAAAACAAGGTAAATGTGATTTACTAGTTTTGGAAACTTGTTTAGTGGAGAATGATGATTCTGCCTGGATTATTGACTCTGGGACCACTAAACTTGTGAAACTTGTTTGTTCTTCTTTTCAGGGGATTAGATCCTGGCGGCAGCTTGAGGCTGGTGAGATGACGATGCGAGTAGGCACCGGGCACGTCGTCTCAGTTGTGGTAGTGGGAGAACTCCAGTTGACTTTACAGAATAAACTTATCATTTTGAATGATGTCTATGTTGTTCCCAAGTTAAAGTGGAACTTAATTTCTATAAAGTGTCTGATAGAATGTAAATATACTCTCAACTTTTCGGTGAATAAAGTGTTTATTCTGAAAGATGGTGTTGATATTTGTTCAGCAAAACTGGAAAATAATTTGTATGTGTGTAACAACCCAAATTTGTACGCATACACTACAGGAAATTAAATGTCAAATGTTAAGCAGGACGAAATTTTATTTAAAGGGGTGGTAAATGTAATACCCTAACCCTAATTTAGAAAACATGAAAACAAATAAAATATATAATTAAGAATGAAAAATATATAAATTTAATAGGAAAATCGGGTGGAAATGTAGAATTGGAAAAAAAAATAAGAAATTTATTAATTATCCAAAAAAAATGAATAAGGGGACAGAATCAGGGAGGATTAATTAGAAGTTGGACGCTAGCTAATTCGGGAGACAAAAGGCAGTAGATAACTTTTTGTTTGGGCACTGCTCATTGAAAGAATTGGAGGTGAATTAATTATACGGTTAAAACTTGAAAGAGTTAAAAAAAAAAAAAAAGGAAGTGGAATCCACGTGTCACAAGTGGTAAAACTAGCGAGATTGGTGGAGAGAAACCTGGAGAAAGCGAGATTGGAGAGAAATAGTGGAGAGAAATATTTGATAGAAAACTGGGAGAGAGCAAAGTTGGAGAGAAAAGATGGAGAGAAAGAAGGAGAAAGCCACACTGGCGAGATTGGAGAGAGCAAGATTGGAGAGAAAATTGCAGAGAGCGAGAATGGAAAGAGCGAGATTCTTAGCGAGAAAGTGGGAGAGAGCGAGAGCCATGAGAGTAAAACCAGCGAGAGCGAGAGCGAGAGCCACGAGAGCCAAACCAGCGAGAAAGCTGGAGAGAGCGAGATTCTAAGAACAGAAAGAGCGAGATTTGGACAGAAGCATGGATTATGCGTTGAATTTGGCCATGATCTTATAGATTATATATGGAGAACCCTAAAACTGAATACAAACAAAGGTTGAAGACGTAAGGGCAAACGTTAGCAAAAATTAGGTGTCTTATTAAGAGAAATTCTTAAACCTAAGTAATTTTAAAGAAGCCATTTGTAGGATGAGTTGTCACACAGAGAAGAGCTGGAACTGGCTATAAATAGGAGGCTTTGGGCTGGAAGTTAAACTCATTCTCAAACAAAACTCAGTAGTAAAAATCGTGTGAAAAGGGTGAAGTAATTCTGTTAGTTTGAAGGAGGAAACGCGAGGGAAGTGCTACCTAAATTTTCGTTCTGGTTTAAGAGGGAAAGTTCTACTGATTAAACCATAAGGAATAATAAGGAATAACTAGGATCGCAGTCAAGGTAAATAGTTATCTCACCCTCTCTTTAAGTGTTTCATGGTACTGTACCTTTAATATGTTGCATAATTATGTTATTGTTATGTTGTATTACATGTTTAAAATACATTTATCGACAAGGGACTCCATGCATTATGTTTGTTCATAAGATTAAATTTTAATTAGATAAAGGTTATGCTTATAGGGCTAGCAGGGGATGTATGGTTGCACCTCTCTAGACCCAATTCTATGTCAAGATTATGCTAGGGACTAACAGGGTATGTATGGTTGCACCCCTCTAGTCCAATCTTATGTTTATGTTAATGGTTGATGTTGGATGCGACTCTGGCCCTACTGACTGCATAACCCGCTAATCATCAGATGGGTTAGTTTCCGCCTAAGTCCTCATCTTCCTAACAGGGCGAAGAAATTTACGTTAGAAGCATAACCGACCACCACATGTTATTATATGTTTTCGGTCCCAATCATATGTTTTCAGGACATATTGCATGTGATTGTGCATTTGGTCACTACCCTATGTGAGAACTACTTACTGGGTATATTATATACTCATTCTATTTTTACAGACTTTGTAGGTAAAGACACAACGTAGGTGGCAAAATTGGACGTCGCTCAAATGGTCAACCATCAAACTCACTATTATAGGCATATGTATTTTTGTATCACTACGCTGATGTTTTATGGATCTTGGTGTTTTTTAAAATAAACTCTTTTATATATTTTTCTACTTAATTAATAAAATCTTAGATATGTTCTTTTGAGATTTTTGCCAAAACTCATCTCATGATAGAAAAGTCTAAGTATGTCTGTCGTAGTGGTCGGACCATAATATGTAAGGATCCGGTCGTTACAATGTGCTAAGGTCATTAGCAACAAATTCCTTTCATAACATAAAGATGTTTAAAACTATCCCAACTCAAAATAAAAGACTTAAGGTTCCTCCTAAGGAAAATGCCCAACTTTGGCACTTTCGATTAGAGCACATCATTCTCAATAGGATTGAAAGGTTGGTGAAGAATGGACTTCTAAGCGAGTTAGAGGAAAATTCTTTACATGTGTGTGAGTCATGTCTTGAAGGTAAGATGACTAAAAGACCTTTTACTGGAAAAGGTTATCGAGCCAAAGAGCCTCTAGAGTTAGTGCATTCAAACCTTTGTGGTCCAATGAATGTACAAGCCAGGGGAAGCTATGAGTATTTCATCACTTTTACTAATGATTATTCCCGGTATGGGTATGTTTATTTGATGCGACGGAAGTTAGAATCCTTTGAAAAGTTCAAATAGTTCAAGGTTGAAGTTGAAAATGCATTGGATAAACGGATTAAAACACTTTGATCAGATCGAGGTGGAGAGTTTTTGGATTTTGAGTTCCAGAACTATATGATAGAACATGGAATCGTTTCCAACTCTCAGTGTCTGGTACACCTCAGCAGAACGATGTATCGAAGAGGAGAAACAGAACCCTGTTGGATATGATTCAATCAATGATGAGTTACGCTTCCTTACCGGACTCGTTTTGGGATTTTGCAATGGAGACTGCAGCTTATATCCTCAACTGTGTTCCTTCCAAGGGTGTTGCCAGAACACCTTTGGAGTTGTGGAACGGCCGTAAAGCTAGTTTGCGTCACTTCTGCATATGGGGTTTCCCAACACATGTGCTTGAGGCTAATCTAAAGAAACTGGAACCACGTTCGAGGTTGTGCTTATTCGTAGGCTACCTCAAAAGTACACGAGGAAGTTAATTTTATGATCCTAAGGAAAACAAGATGTTTGTGTCAACAAATGCTACCTTCCTTGAGGAGGATCATATGAGGGAGCAAAGTCAACGTAGTAAAATCGTGTTACGTGAACTTTTCAACACAACTACTGAAGCTTCAACAAGAGTTTTTGAAGGGCCTGCTCTATCAACAACTCTTATTGATGGAAGTTCATCTGGTAGGCTAAATCCACCTCAAGAGTTGAGGAAACCCCGACGTAGTGGGGGGGTTGTGAACCCATCTGTTCGCTGTATGGGTTTCACTAAAATCCTGGCTATGGTAGTCTATGACGAGGTTGAGGATTCGTTGTCTTATCAGAAGGCAATGGAGGATGTTGATTGGGATGAATGGATCTTGAGATGGAGTCTATGTACTTCAACTCAGTATGGGATCTTGTAGATTAACCTGACGGGGTTAAACCTATGTTGTAAATGGGTCTACAAGAGGAAATGGGGTGCTGATGGGAAGGTACAAACCTTCAAGGCTAGACTTATGGCAAAGAGTTATACCCAAGTGGAGGGAGTTGACTATAAGGAGACTTTCTCACTTGTTGTCATGTTGAAGTCTATCCACATCCTTCTGTCCATTACCTCATGTTATGACTATGAGATATGGCAAATGGATGTCAAGACTGCTTTTCTGAATGGTAATCTTGAGGAGACCATTTATATGGTGCAACCCGAAAGATTCATAGCCCAAGGTCAAGAGCAAAAGGTTTGCAAATTGAATCGGTCCATTTATGGTTTAAAGCAGACGTCTCGATCTTGGAATAGTAGGTTTGATACTGTGATCAAATCTTATGGCTTTGACCAAAATGTTAATAAGCCTTGTGTCTACAAGAAAATCATCAACAGTTCAGTAGTTTTCCTAGTGTTATATGTAGACGATATCCTACTCATTGGGAATGATGTAGGTTTACTGACATCAGTTAAGAACTGGCTAGCTACCCAATTCCAAATGAAAGATTTGGGAGAGGCTTAGTTTGTTCTTGGTATTCAAATCTTTCGGGATCAGATGAACAAAGTGCTAGCGCTGTCTCAGGCATCGTACATTGACAAGATGTCGATCAAGTACTCAATGCAGAACTTCAAAATAGGCCTACTGCCTTTTCAGCATGGAGTTACGTTGTCTAAGGAACAATGCTCTAAGACACCTCAAGAGGTTGAGGAGATGAAACGGGTCCCCTATGCATCTGCCGTTGGCAGTTTAATGTATGTGATGTTATGTACTCGACCCGACATCTGCTACGCTGTAGGGATAGTCAGAGATATTAGTTTAATCTAGGACCACCGTCAAGAACATCCTCAAGTATCTTCAAAGAATGAGGGACTACATGCTCGAGTATGGATCTAAGGATTTGATCATTACTGAATGCACGAACTCTAACTTTCAGACTGATAAGGATTCTTAGAAATCCACTTCAGGCTCAGTGTTCAGTCTTAACGGAGGAGCTATAGTGTCGTGAAGCATTAGGAAGGGGTGTTGGGTTTTATGTCCTAAAATTCGCAGTTTGTAAAATGATAAATATTTTCTATAATCAATATACTTGTTATTGATTTCATAAATTGTACGAAAGTTTAAATCCAATAATCTAAGACTCATGACTATTGTATGAGTACTTGAACTTTATGTGGAGACATAAGAGTGGATCGGGTTCGAGTAAATAGTCAAAATGATCTATGGTACATGAATAAGATTAGGTACCTTATTCTGGTAACACCATTGGATGCGGCCTACTCTGTAGTTGTTACAAAGAGTTGTAAAGTGCAACATACGATGTGATCCTGATTCGTACATGTTATAGCATGAGAAGTGGGGGCATCCTATGTAATGAGTTTGTGTAAGATCAGGACCAAGAAATAAGTCACTCTTACTTTATAACATTGTTTACTGTTTAAGACTAACTATTTCACCTAGATGACCTACGTAACTCGATCTTAATCCTGAGCTAACTATGAACTCCTGTTTATTTGGGATTACCCTTAGATTTGCATAGATGAGGGTTGGCTCAACAGCTCCGGCTCAATAAGACTCCCATTTCAGGGGTAAGACCAGATAGATAGCTGGGGACATAGGGTGTAAGATGGACTTCATGCCTACCCAATTTAGCGATAAAAGAAAGGTTGTTCTCTCAAATATTGAATCCAAGTCTTGAACAAAGGGCTCCACCCTCTCACTAGGCTGAGAGAGTTTGGTTTAGTGATTGGATCACGAACCAGCTATTCATTTGAGAATCAGTAGGGACTTAATGAATAAGACGTAAACTCGGGGGTAAAACAGATATTTGACCCAGCCGTTATTACGAACAATCTGTGAAGGGTCGACTTACTGATTATGGTTAAATTATATGGACATAATATATCTACAGTGAGGGGAGTGCAACTATGGGCTTTAGTGGAGTGACCCATTAGTTAACGAATGGGGATTTATTTTGTTTAATCAGTTTAGCCAATTAATCTCGGATCGTCGGAGCCCATGATCTGTAGGTCCATGAGGTCCCCCTACTAGCTTATAACAAACTAGCTCTAGAATAGCGCTAAGTTAATCTGAAACATTCAAATTAGAATTAAGGGAATTAGTAATTATATGAGATATAATTGCATGTTTAATTTAAAAATTAAACGAAATAGGAGAATTTATATATATATATATATATGATTTAAATATATAAAGATGGATATGTGTTAAAATTAATTTAATATTTGATATTAAATTAATTAAGTTTTATTTAATAATTAATTAATTTTTATTTTCTAAAATCAAAATAGATTTTTTAAATCAAATTTTGATTTTATGATAAAATTGAAAAAAAAAACACTAAATGGAACTCATGCAACTCTTTTCTTTGCACGTTGATCTATAATATAATGAAAATATTTGAGTGAAAATCGGGCATGCAATCTATAGAGATTTTGAGAGAAATTTTGGTTGAAGAAAGAGTTCTTCAGCTAGTTTTCTGCAATGAACATTTCTCCTTCTACCCTTGATTCAAGCTTGTTTTGAGTCCCACAACTCAATCTAGAGCACCAAGAGAATAGTGGGGAAGATCTTGAGGTGGTCTACAACAAGATTTGGAGAAGTTAGCAGCTGATGAAGGAGCTTTGAAGAAGTTCTACAAAAGGTATATCTTGAAACTCACTTGTTTCTGCAAAAACATGCTTTATATTTTGCCAAAATTAGTGAATTTGAGTGCTTAGATGATCCTTGTGCTTTCACTACTGTTGATACAATCTTACAAGGGGTGCATCACTGACTCCACAATGGTGGCCAAGTATGTAGCGACTTGTGAAGTTGCCAAGGAGGCCGTTTGGCTCAAGAAGTTCCTGGTTGATCTGGAAGTTGTTCTAGACATGTCTAGGCCTGTCACCCTTTATTGTGATAATAGTGGTGCTGTGGTGAACTCTAGGTAACCAAGGAGTCACAAGTGCAGCAAACATATAGAGCGGAAGTATTATCTCATCCGCGAGATAGTGCATCGAGGGGACGTGATAATCACAAAGATCGCTTCAGAGCACAATGTTGTTGACCCGTTTACGAAGGCTCTCACGACTACAATTTTTTAGGGTCACCTTTAGAGCATGGGTCTACGGGACCATCCGCGGCGGAACTAGGGCAACTGGGAGATTTTGTACTGGGCCTTAGTGCCCTAGTTTATTGTTTTGTACTTGTTGTTATCTTGTACACCCACTCGCTTTGGGACAAGTGGGAGATTGTTGGGGTTGATGCCCTAAGTCTCGTAGGGTTCTGTAGTTTATAAACACCTGTATGAACAAACGCATGTGATGTAATAATATGAGATATTTTCTTCATTGTTGTCTTTGAGATATGAGATATTTTAGTTGCATTTACCACAAACCAATAAACTAAGATCCCTGGTTATCGTTGTAACTTAAGCATGTATGTGGAGACATACAAGTGAATCATGCCTTAAGTGATAACCTAAACGGTCTGTAGTATATGGATAAATGAGTAAAACCTTATCCTGGTGACACTATGGATACCATCCGCTTTATAGAGTGCTATAGATTGTCTGATCCTGATCATCCATGTGGAGACATGCGAGTAGGGGTGTCTTATACACAAGAGTTTGTATAAGATCCGACCACGAAATGTTTAGTCTCGTTATATAACACCATTCATGATAGAGACTTTCATTTCACTAGGATGACCATAGGTAATATGGGCTTAATCCTGAGTGAGTTGAGAACTCCTACCTATGAGGGTGGTACTTTGATTTGAAGGGGTGCAAGTGGTCAGATTTCCGACTCAAACCTACCACTTTGGGGATTTATCTAATTGGGGAGCTGGGAACTCAACTACATGATGACATGCAGAAATGCTTGTCATCTTAGGCTTTTTACTTAGAATTATGAAGGTTGTTAGGCAGAATATGCGGCAATCATGATAGGAATTCACGAGAAAGTGAGCTTGCGTCGATTAACATGTTGAATCTCAGCTAATCCGTTATTATGCGTTCAATGTTCTATTTTTGTTGCTAACGCAGGAAATGAACGCAAACGCAAAAATCAGACCACCGCATAGACGACCGCATGCGGAGAAACACTCCATCGCAAAGGCAAACGCATCGATCAATGCATGGATGTTGTCGTAATCAGCCGTTTGCGTCCATCGCATGGGAGTTGCGCTCGTCAAGCGATTGCGGTCATCATGTAGAGTTGCATATTAAGCGAATGCGACCATTGAATGATTGTGGCTATGCGACAATGCATTCTAATGGGATCAACAAAAGGTTGGTGGAATGAACAAATCAACGCATCTACCTCAAGAAAAACCAAAAGATGATGTTGACATTTCACCTACCACGTCGTTAGTGGCAGAGGTTCAGAAAGGACTAACGTGCCGAACGTCAGACTCAGAGCAGTCCAATAATGTTGTCAGCGACCCAAGCTCTATAAATAGAAGCCGATGAGCAAAAATTCAAGTTATCCAGGGTTTTCGCCCAAGTTGAATCCAAGGTTTTCGCCTGAGGTTCGCCTAGGGCGGATCCTTGCGATCCAGGACCAATGCGTGAGATGATGACTGAGAGTTTTTCACCTCCTTCATCCATTCCGAGTGACGATCAGAGCCTTCGATCGGAGCTCGATCTCGAAAGAGTCAATTCCTCCGCCCATCCATGGCACCACTAACAACCTTGACGCACATCCGCTAGGAGCAAATTTTTTGTTCCAGCCGGTCATTTCCTTTTCTTTTCTTTCTTATATTTATTGTATGACATCTTGGAATTAAGGAATTAATACAATTTGTTTTCAATGCATTTCTTTGTTCCTTCGACTCTATCTTCATCTTCTTTT
Organism: Benincasa hispida; assembly: GCF_027475165.1. NCBI lineage: Eukaryota > Viridiplantae > Streptophyta > Magnoliopsida > Cucurbitales > Cucurbitaceae > Benincasa > Benincasa hispida. The sequence continues at coordinate 21,179,724 of NC_143483.1, forward strand.
CTTAGCATCTTCACTTTCATTGCAACACTTAGTGGGATTTCTTGGGTATCGCATACTTAGTCATGTGGATTAGGGATATGAAGCATGTAACAACCCACCGAGAGGTGTGCGTTGCGCGAGTGTGTGAGTAACCTTATTTGCTTAGTGTGAAGTTGCGGCAACGCCTGTCTATAGACTAACGCATTGCTTGTCTATGAGTAAAGTCAGCAACAGCCAACTGCCCAAGAGGGTAAGTGGTTGGATGCATTAAGCAATGTATGCATTGTTCACTAAAGATAGGAATAAGCTTAGGTCAGCCAAGTTCATGTGATTACCTTGTTCTATGAGCGCATCATTAATCATTTAGCCATACTTGAGAGAGTAGTCTAAAACCCAATTCTAAGACTCGAGAGAACGGATTGGAATGCATAGGCAAGAATGAGGATCTTAGAGATAAGCTCTATTTACGTCACACAGCGTATGCACCCTACAAATTGGATTTGCATGTGTTCAGGAAGTAGGATAAGGTGTTATGCGGCAGCCACGCTCATGCGGCGAGAGCTAGTGAACTGGTTATAGAGGTCTAGGAAGGCATAGGCTTCTCGACAATATCGCAGATACACCGCATACGTCCTAAAGTTAGGTTCACGTGTGTGTAGCATGATTTCATGGTTTGCATTGACTAAGGTTATCCTTGCGATCATTTTTAAGGGTTATAATTAAATCATCTCCGCATTTTATCTATTTTCCCATTCATTTATTTCATGTCAAGTGTTATCGTATCTCTACCTCTCATGCATATTCTCATTGCGTTGTCTGTTAGATAGGAGTAGGATTAACTTAGCAACCCCTCCAACTTTCTTTTATTTAACCACCACATGCACATCACCGCATACATATAGCTAAAAGTTCCTGTGTTCGGCCTTGGATTACCCAAGAAACTTGCGTTCGCGTTATACTTAGCGTGAGTGCAAGAAAACTTGTTGCAGAACGCATGGTCATCGCATACATTCATTAACGCATTATCAGTCTAACACATGACCATCGATGCATGACTATCGACGCATATCTTAGGAACATGCATCGCATACCGCGTCCACGGGATTTTGGTTGTCGAGTAAAATTGAATTTCTAATTTCCCGCCATCAAGTTTTTGGCACCGTTGCTGGGGACTTGGCAGCTAAATGTTTGTTAAGTTTTGTGTCTCGGCGAGCAAACTTTTTATCTTGGGAGTATTGCAGCTTATGCAACTAGGTTGCAAACAATATTGAAGTGTAGGCGATGTGCTGAAAGCCAATGTTAACCCCAAGGTAGAAGGGAAATCAGTCGCAAAAGAGCTGAAGGTAATTCTAAGCACATGGTGGCCAACATTGGCCCAACAATTTCCGGAAGTTCTAATGGTCAAGGCAACTTGACCCAAGCAGTTGAGAGCCATCTCCTACAAGGAAGACTCCTTGCGGTGACAACACTCTAATTTTTCCAGGGACGTCTTCCACTCTATCTTTATTTTGCTTTCTTAGTATAGGTTATTTATTTTATTTTCATTGTTATTTTGGATATATGGCTGCTTCCTTGGTTGTGGTACGTTTGCTCTTGTAGGTGCAACAATAAGTCTCCTCAGTTCGTAGTTCAACGGAAGAATTCCTTTCACCCTTCAATGCATGGCTTCAATAACGTGGATTCCAACGCATGAGCGGATGCGTTGTTCCATTTAATGTATTTTCTTGTTATCTTATATGCCTTATCCTTTTGAAATTCTCTTTTTCCCAATTGCGTGTTTTGCGATGTTTCTATGATGGTACGTATAGTTCACCGCATTTTCTAACTAATCAACGCAAGGCATTCTTTACTTTTATTAGCTTCAAATTTTGAAAGTCTTAAGTTTTATTTTGCGCAAACCTTTGTTCAAACATTTATTATTGCATTCTTGTAATTCTGTTTTTAGCTTTGTGGTGAGAACGCTGCCAACCTCTAAGTTTGGGGGTGGCAGCGGTCTCGGAGAATTGCGTTCATTATATTGCGATCATTTGCAAAAAAAAAAATTAAAGTGAGATTTTGAGAATAATAACTCCATTGTCAATGCAATGGGAAAACCCATGTTGAAAAGAGTTAAGCTGTGAAAGGCACTTGCTCGAAGTTGGATGTCTGCATGACACACGTGAGGGCAAGCCAAAACGAAGGCAAGTTGCTTAAGGGTTGATTCTGAGGCTTGAATGATGTGGCGCCACACACTTTCTGATGGCACGAGAGGTGTTCACTCATAGTAGGGCTATAATGTATTGTTCATTAGAGGAATCAGTGCTACTTAAGAAGTTAGATGTAACTACAGGGGCAAAATGGTAAATTGGCTCAGCCTTACTTACGAGGGATCTGTGAAGGGTTATCATACTGTTGATTGGTTATATCCAATGGACATAGAAATATATTTGTAGTGAGAAGAGTGCAACTGTCAGTCTTTAGTGGAGTGCCCGATAGTTAATGGATGGTGGATTTCGTGATTAAAGAGTTTAGTCAGTTATTCACGTACCATTGGAGCTTCAAGCTACAGGTCCATAAGGTCCCCTTGGTAGCTCAATGGATTCAATTTCAAAATCAGTTTTTGGGTTAGTTTGAAGTGTTCAAATTAACAAAAGGGAGTTTGATTATATATGACATAATTAAATTGGTTCAATTATATGTGATAGAATTGATATGATGTATGAGATACATTAATTGGAGGACTTGATATAAATGTGATTTATATTATAAATGAGAAAAGAACTATGGTTTAAATATTACATATAATGTGATATTAAAACTATAGGTTATAAACATAATATGATAAGTTAACTATTATATTTATTTATAATTAAACAATTATGAGATAATTGTGGTTGGTTATTTTTCTCCATTAACAGTGAAAGTGGGAGGTTATGTTCAGTTTTCATAACTGAAGGATAAAATGAAATATGTTTTCATTTTTTAAGATACATCGCTTCATTAGTGCATTACAATCGTTTAACTCACGAGAGACTAGACGATAACCTTCAAGCGAGAGCCTAAACGATCGTGTAAAGAGATTTACTAAACAATCGTGTAAAGTGATTTACTAAATGATCGCATGTTAAGCGAGATTTACTAAACAATCGTTTAGACGATCCAGCATGTTTTACTAAACAATCGTGTACTAGCGAGATTTACTAAACGATCAAGCATTTATAGTCTATGCGATAGATAGTACCTTTTCCCACTTGCTTGATCGTGTAGCTCGATCGTTTTCTTCCTCCATCCCTCTACCAAATTCACACACAGCCCACACCTCATGGATTCTCACTCCGAGAATACCAAGGTTGTCAAGTGGTAGTGTCGAAGGGTGCTTATTCTTGGATAATACTGTTCGTGATTACTAGGCGATTAGGTAGATGATCTGAACGAAAGCGAGAGGTTGTTGTCCACTTGTTGATGAGAGCGAGAGATTCACAGAAGAAGAGTTCTTCAAAGGTATGTCTCTCGTTTCTTTTGTTATTAATTAATTAAGCATGCTGCAATTTGTTCTAAGATGCATAACTGTTCTGTATGTTTGTGAATGCATTTAATTCTTTCACAATGGGCTTGTAAAGATCTTGCTTCCACTCGTAGAAATCTCTGTGAAAATTTCCTTCAAGCCAAGCATCACGAACTAAAATTCTTCTCTCGAACACAAACGAAACTTCGCAACAAGTCCTTGAACACAACAAGATCTCCTTTGGGCACCATCAGAAGTTCTTCCTTGTTATTCTCAAGGTGAGAATCATGCAGAGTTATATGGGCTTGCGTTTAATTTTGTGAAAGGGAAGGGGAGAGTTTTTGCTAAGAGAAATTTCACACACATAGAGAGATTGCTTGAATGTCGAAGAAGAAGAAGATTAAAAAAAAAAATGACCTCTTTTTCCTATGTCGCACGTAGAAGAGAGAAAATGGAAGTTAAGGGGAGTAATTAAAATAACTTCCTCCCCATTTTAATTTTCTAAAATTCAAAAATGAATTTGAATATTATATATATATTAACCAACATAATATATATATCATATTCAACTATATGTATCACATATATAATATAACCCGTAGTTTATTATTCTCTCATATAACCTATAGTTTTAATATGAATCATACACATTAATTTAACCTATAGTTTTTATATGAATCACATTCATACAATTAATATTTGAATCATATTCAAATATTTATGTCTTTCATTAAAACTTTATATTATAATATATCATATACATTATATTAATTATATCTTATATGATTAATTCAATTTAATGAATTTGAACAATTCCAATTAATTCAAAACTAATTTGATTCTCATAATTCTTATTGGGCTAACAAGGGTACCTTATGGACTTATAGATTGAAACTCTAATCATACTTAATTAATTAATTAAATTCTTCAATTAAATTTATCAACCTTTATTAACTGTCAATCACTCCACTAAAGACCGTTAGCTGCACTCTTTGCACTATAGATATCTTTCTATGTCCATTTGATATAACCAATCAACAGCGTATTGACCCTTTATATTGCTTGAAAGTACAGTTGGGTCAAAATTACTATTTTACCCCTGTAGATACATCTAACTCCTTAAGTACCATTGATCCCTCTAATAAACAACTAGTCATAGTCCAACTATAACTAAACTCCTCTCGGGCTAGAAGATGATGTGGTGCCACACTTGTTCAAAACACGGAATTAGCTCTTAAGGGAGCAATTTATCTACTAACCCTAACAATAGGGAAGGAGCGAATTCCTTCTTGTGTATCTGTGTTGCCAACTCCTCAATCAGACGGATCTTCAAAATGGTAGGCATATTGAGTCAAGGAAACTGGTCACTCTCAAAGGACTGTCCTCATAGGCAAGAGTTCACAACTCACTCAAGATTAAGGTCAAGTCACTTATGGTCATCCTAGTGAAATGTAAGTCTCTTCTAGCTACGATGTTATAAAGTGATACTATTCATTTCGTGGTCCGGTCTTATACAAACTCTTTATATAGGATACCCCTCCCTCCCCCATATCTTCACATGAATGAATAGGATCAAATCATTTGTAGCACTTTACAACAATTGTAACAACTACAAAGCAGATCATATTTGTACTGTTACCAGGATAAGGTACCCAGCCTTACTTAAACACGATCCACCTATATGTCTCTAAATACATGTTTAAGTTACATCTAATAACCTTGGATCATAGTTTATTAGTTTTGGGGTTAATGCAACTAAATGTCAAACAAAATACAACTTATTTTATTAGATGAATAATATGTTTATACAAATACAATTTAGTAACTACAAGACCATAAGATTTAGGACATCAACCCCAACATTTACAACATTGTACTTATCTATAAAACAATAGCGATTACAGTGAAACGTAACACGTAAATCCTAACTTATTTGATCACCTAGGCTCTCCCTAGATGTGAGACTCCTTCTTAATAAAACTCAGGCTCCACCTGAGTATGTAAATATTAGTGAAAACACACTTAGGCTTCCTCTAAGAATGTGAGACTCTCTCTCACCACGAAGTTATTTTTCCCCTTTCTTGTGAACTCCCCTTCACTTGAAGAACTTAGGCTCCCTTAAGTTTGTGAACTTATTCTCTATGAAGGTTACCTTAGAATCCCCTTAAGAATGAGAATCTCTTCTCAACCAACACTACCTTAGATTCTCCCTACGGATGAAGAATGCTTCTCATGAATGAAGCAACCACCGCAAGAACAACTAAAGAACCAGCCGCCAAGGACCAACAATATTTCTTGCTTTACGAACAATGGATAACACATAGAGTTTTATTCTTCTGTCAAAACATAATATTCCTTGTCTTTTAAAACATATGTGGCAATCCTAACAAGGATACTTCTTGCACTTAAATAGCACAGTAAAAAGAAGAAAAATATCCCCATTCAAATTCGACAAATTATAAACAAGGAAAGCAACCCAGAAAAAATAAAACGCAAAATAATTCAAATAAAGAAAGAAGTATTATGCAACAATAGCATCATGTGAAACATCCCCTGATACATCATTAAAATAACCCTAAGGAGTAAATTCCCAAACCCTTAAACAAATATATAATCAATTACACATCTCTAACCATTCATTTCTTTTATTTATGATTTTCTAGAAAGATTGAATACTATTTTTGTTGATGTATTTTTTTAAAAGATATAAAATATATATTTTAAAAGCATAAAAACAGATACAATAGCTCTATCTCTTATTTAGAATGTCAATATTATTATTATTTTTTTTTTTTTTGGTAAAAATCAAGTAAAAAAATAGTTCCCGCATGCATAAACTTATAAAATAACAACAACAATATGTATTAGATCAAATAAAATAATTCGAAAATACTATAAGAAAGAGTGAAATACACCTATGTAATTTTGCTGAAGTGTTTTAACCTTGCAATGATGCTTACAACCAAACTAACACATATTATTTTAGAGAAAAATATTCATTGAGATTAAAATATTTTAGTTGTGTGTGAGCTAGCTATTACACACAGTACAATACTTTTATTTTCCATGTAGTAATTAAGCAAATGACAATAAATAAATAAATAAATTGTCATCTTCAATAAGCATAACTCACCTTTACTTGCATATGGTTATCAACTATATTTTTAAACTCCCTCCACATACACTTGATCCTCCAAATGAGTTCTTATCTTCAAATACTAAATATAGAACATTTGAGAGAAGAAATTGAGGAAGAAAGAATAATAAACTAAGAAGAAGGGACTCAATGTGTGTTGATACAATCATAAAAGGAAGGGAAAACACTTATATAGTTGTAGAAGTTATGAAATGTTACAATTTTTTTTTTTTTTAATTTTAATGTGTTAGAATTGTATTATTAATTATAAGGGTAATTGCAATTGGTAGAATTTTTAGGAAAAATAACTAAGGGTATAACATCATTTAAAAAAAATTGCAAATATAAACAAGTCTATCAGCGATAGACTTCTATCGTTGATAGACTTTTACTAGTGATATGGTCTATCACTCCTACAAATAATATGGTTTATCACTGATAAACTATTTAAATTTGGTTATATTTACAATTTTTTTTACATTATGTTATATCTGCTAATATTTTGGATTAATTGTCTGTATTTGCAACTGTCCTAATTATAATTGATGTAAGATCATTAATTTTTTAATTAATTTCTATAAAATAAATGGTGTTTTTTTTTACCTTCCAACTTTTCACATGCTTTGTCTTTCTAAGTTCTTTCTAAGTTTTTTTTGCCCTCTTTTGTTTGATTTATGAATTTTGATGGGTAAGAGAGTTAAAGTGAAATATGGGTAATTGAGAGAGAGAAAGATAGAGAAAGGTAGTGATGGGTAGGGAAGAATCGAAAGAATAGTGGGAGAGAGAGAAACTTATAACTAAAAGATGGGTAAATATATAAATAATAATTCTATAAATTTTTTTTAAAAAAAAATAAAAAAAATAAAAATAAAAATAAAAACTTAAATGTAGATAGTTTGGGTATTTCCAAAATGATCAAGGTTATATTGTCCAAAACATTTCTTCCACATTCGTGCAAGGCACGTGGTTATTTTTCTTTTTAATGATATTATTAAATAAGTTAAACTTGAAATCATTGACCTATGTATAATAGATATTTTTTTAAACGACTATGCATATTAGACTTTAGTTGTGTATATATTTCCTTCAAATATGTAGTTTTTTCACATGGGTATAAATAGTCAAATTTGAGAGTATTTTTTTTCTTTGTGAATTATTCGTTATCTTTTTTTTTTTTCTTTTTGTATAGTTTAGTTATTATATGGAAGTAATAAAAACCAACAAAAATGTAGGAAATAGAAAGGATGAACACATAAATAGCACAAAAAACCTATAACCAAATTGATAGCACCCAAAATGAATATTTAGTGTCTCTAATAGTCTTGTTTATGATGTCTAATGTGTTTTACGGTTTATATTTATAAAGAATCGAGCAAACATTGGCATTATGGGCCATTTTGGCCGTTCTAGGTTAATTTTGAACAATTAGGAGCTAAAAAAACCAATCTGGCTTCAAAGGAGATCAAAAAGATGAAAATGCCCCTGGAGGTCTGGCACCGTGATGCTGTAAGACAATAGCTACTCAAGGCAAGAGCGTAGGGCGCTCCGGAGTTTGAGGAAAATTGAAAATGCACGTGCGAGGGGCATGCCACAATACTATATATATAATCTTTTTAATTTTAGAGTTCGAGACAAAGCAACTTAGGGAGTGATTTTCAAAGTTTAGGCTTAGTTTTGCCATTCTTGGCCAAAACTCATGATGTTTCTTTCCATTTTATTTTGTGATGAATATTTTGGCATTGGGATTCACATTTTGATGAACGGTTGAAGGCCCAAATATCGATTTTAAGGTTTGTTGGGCATTTTCTATGGATTGTATGAGATTTTCATGTATGTTCTTGGGATTTTCTACTTGTTCTTGATTTCTTTTCCTTGTTTGAAAATTTATGATGAACATATTAGTAGATTAAATTGAAAACTTAATCATGAATACTCGTATGTTCATTCGCCCACGTTATGCATGTCGTAGGTATTTGTAATTGTATCTATATCTTGCTTAATTGGATTAGCAGTAGGTTTTAGCTAGAGTTATTATTCTATTGCTAGATTGCTGTGATCATCTAGTAACAAAAGATAATGAAACGTAAGGAATGGAAATATGTTAGATTAGATTTTAATAATTTAATCTAGTGTTCTAATCAATCCAATAGCTTAATGTGATTAACTAAGTAAATAGGCTTGCATGACAATACTTAGTTAATTTAGGAATCGACGTCCCAATTGGTTTTGCCTAGGGAGTTTGTCCGAATTTTCAGACATTTGATTAGGCTAGATAAGTAGATAACTTATGCACATTTGCATGATTAATCAGTGAATTAATTCATAGATAGCCCAACAATTTCTTAATCATCAAAGGTAATCTCATGTATCAACTTCTCTCTCTCTCAATCTATCTTACTTTCAGCAATTTAAATTCCTGTCAACTCAAACTCCAAAACCCCCTCATTTTTACTGCTTTCCAGGGACCAATTTTGCTTATAGAGATTTTATCTTAAGTTTTCTATGGTTCGACCTTATTCTTGCTACTTTAAACTCTCTCTGGTTCAACCCCGTTCTTGCTACTAAGACTACTTGTTAGTTGAAGTTCCTGATCAGTAAATATAAATATTATTTGATTTAATTGAAAGGATTTGACACCTATTAGGTCTGATCAAATTGACACCATTGTCAGGGAGCCAATTAATTTCTTTTTGTTAAATTTGGCTTGTTAAACTTTAAAAACCCCAAAAAGATTTTTCTTTTTCTTTGTGTCTATGTTTTTATCATGGCAGATGATGAACGATGCATCTATTATGCACTTCTTATGAGGTAAACAGCTCAGTGGGATGAAGAAAAGGTAAGAGAGACTCATGAGCTTAAAGGTTGATCTCTTGTTTGAGATTTTTCGACTAGGCAATTACAGGATTTGGAGGCATGCTGAGTTTGTTCGGTTCAAGGGCATCCATCTAAAGCATGTCATCAACTACATTGTACCTTTGTATGCAATGCCTGCTCCCCTTGGGAGTTGTCTAACCCAATCTTGATATTGATCCATGGTTCTTTTGCCGACTCAGGTATATCTTTAGAAGAATTGATTATAGAGTTTCTAACAACTCTTTTTAGTTTCACCAATAAATCCACTATAAGCAGCAAGACTTCTTGAGCTTCCACCTGGACAACCTCTATTCTGAAGCAGAGGCTAGAACTAATCTTTAGATTTTAGGTGACCTAGTCGCTCAAGTTGCTGAATCAGTTAGAAGGCAAGACCAGCCATTGTTGCAGTCATCCTCTGAGACTATCGAGTCGAGCAATAATGAGGTAACCAACCTCGATCACCCCGTTCAGAAATTTATTTCTCAAGCTTTAGGCCAAGGTATGTCGTTGAAGTCTATAATGTATGAACTTGCTAATCATTCTTCTCAATATCGGCAGGAATCTCTTGAATCTCAATTGGGACCCAAACCCCTCTATAATTGGTGGATGATTGAGTCGCCCAGCTTGCAGATTCCTTGCTGATACTAGAAAGCCACTCAGAGCTATCGTATGTTCATACTAATCAGTTCAAGTTCCTTGAGAAGTTCTATCCATGCAGTGACAACGATGATGCATACCCTCCACCATGCCTAGAATAAGTATGTAAAGTTAAGTATGAACCCGAACTTCATCTCAAGGAGCCCTTGGTGATAGAGTTAAAGGCTGCAAAGTCTCGTTCTATTCTTTCCTTTAGTATCTTTTTTATTTTCTAATATTTCTCATCTCTCCCTCACGAGTCCACAGAGTCTTTATTTTCAACCGCATCAGTCGAGTCTACATTTTATTTTCTAAAAATGAAAAAATGAAAAAATATTTCTATCTTTGGAGCCCTTGAATGCTTCAAAAGCTCACTTCCCTCAAGTAGGTTCGTGGATTCAAGGAAGAAAGAACCCAAGAAATATGAGAATTTTTATGTACCTAGATAGGACAAAATGGTTGAGGAACTTACCTTAAAAATGAGCTTCCTAGAGGCAACCAGGCAACAAAACTTACTTGCTTTCTTTTATTGCTTTCGTAGCTTAGTTCCTTATTTTTCTTTTTTAGATTCCTCTCCTTGACCTTAGAAGAGAAAGAATATCAATTCAAGCGGCAAGCCCTCTTACCACACCTCAAAGATTCAACTACAAAACCGTTATCAAGGGAAGTTTTGTGTTTCCATGACTTTTGTTTCTATTAGGCTTGGATTACAGATACATTGGAGACAATATAACGTTTTAGGTTGGGGGTGGTGGAATGGATGTCTAGCAAGTCCTTGAGCACTAGAGCTCAAACTTTGTGGTTGAGCTGATTATGTGATGATTTTATTGCATGTATTTTGATGATGATATTTTGTGATGGCTTTAAATAACTCCATATTCATAAAGTTTAGGATTCACGAGCTTGTATGCATGATTTTAAGCCAAATTAAAAAAAAAAAAAAAAATCTTGATTCCTTTGCACCTTTGAGCAGAAAGCCATCTTGTCCTATATGCTTAAGATTGAACTATTTAGCCTATATGCTTGTTGTCATCCCAAAGGGCCTAGGTGATAGTTTATAGGATGTCTAAAGCTCAACTTAGTAATGCATGTTTGGGTTTGCGCCAAAGTCTTTTTTTGTAGAGTAAAAGTCTATTGTAAATTAAATAAAAGAAAGTTGTTGTAAAAGGCAATTGTTGTTGAGAAAGTAGAAAATAAAGCTTCGAAAAATAAAAGATTTGTTGCAAAGAAAGCTTGTTGTAGAGTAAAAGAAGTTTAGTATGTTATTTTTTAAGGAGATTGCTTCTCTTTCTTGGAGATATGATTAACTTGGGTGATTATGACACCCGTAGTTTCCTTCTGTACTAAAAGTATCCTGAGGAATGAGTAAGCTTTAGGACCTTATTAGGAGACATTGATCATAGTTGGATGTCCTTTACATATCCTATATGGGTAAGCCAAAATGAATGTGACGTGTCTAGATAAGGTTTCTTCTTATGTGTACCATAAAAAAATTATATAGAGTAAAAGTTTGGTTCTCTTAAGTGTGTCATTGCCATTTTGAGTCTTGGAATTTTAACTCTTTATGGTTAAATAAAACCTTCCTGAGCTTGTAAGGACCTAGGTAGGATGGCTATGCACACATATACATAAGGGATAAAGAATTAGTTCTAAATAACCTATTGATTGTGTGCATGCAAATGATTCTAGCTTTATGAATATTGTGTTATCTTTTGCTTTGAGATTAGAATCACTCATTTTTATTAGACGGCTGATTTTTTATTTTGCCTTACTTGAGGACGGACAAAGTTTAGGTTGGAGGTGTTTGAATGTGTTATCATAATGCCTTTAATCTAACTTGTTTATGATGTTTAGTGTCTTTAATGTTTATATTTGTAAGGATTCGAGTAAACAATGCATACTAGTGCTACATGAGAAGCCTAGAGCGTTGCAGCACTACCCAAAATTATATTTTTTATGGTTTGGGAGAGAGCAACTTAGGGAGCAATTTTTAGAATTTAGGCTCAGTTTGGTAATTCTTGGCCAACACCCATGAGGTCTCTTTCCATTTTGCTTTGTAATGAATATTTTGGCATTGAGATCCAAGTTTTGATGAATGGTTGAAGGCCCAAACATCGATTTTGAGGTTTTTTGGGTATTTTCTATGGATAGATTTTGATGTATGTTCTTGAGATTTTCTACTTGTTCTTGATTTCCTGTCATTGTTTGAGGATTTAGGATGAATGTAGTATATTCGTTCGCCCATGCTATGCATGTTGTAGGTATCTGCAATTGTAGCTATAGCATGCTCAACTTGAGTAACAATAGTGTTAGTTATAGTTATGTTCCATTACTAGAACAAAAGATCACGGAACTTAAGGAATGGAAATGTGTTAGGTTAGATTGACCAATTTAACCTAGTATTCTAATCAATCCAAGAGCTTAACACAGTTAATTAAGTCCCCATTTAGTAACCATTTTATTTTTTATTTTTGTTTTTGAAAATTAAGCCTATGGACACTAGTTCCACCTCTAAATTTCTTTCTTTAGTATCTACTTTTCACCAATTGTTTAAAAAAGTAAACCAAATTTTGAGAACTAAAAAAGTATCTATCGAAAAGTTATATTTTCTTTTTAAATTTGGCTAAGAATTCAACCATTGTACTTAAGAAAGATGCAAATCATTGTAAGAAATGTGGATGAAATAGATCTAATTTTCAAATATAAAAATAAAAAACCAAATGGTTACCAAACGAGACTTAAGTAAATAGGTTTGCATGATAATACTTAGTTAATTTAAGAATCGACATTTACGTTGGTTTACATAGGGAGTTTTTTTTTTTTTTTTTAATTTGCAAACATTCGATTAGACTAGATAAGTAGATAACCCATGACATATGCATGACTAATCAATTAGTTAATTCATAGATAGCCAAACAATCGTTTAATCAGCAAAGGTAATCTCATGTATCGCTTTTTTTCTCTTTCAACCTGTCTTACTTTCTGTAATTTGAATTCCTACATTAGTTTTCATTTCAACTCAAGCTCCAACCCCCCTCTCGTTGTTATTGTTTTCCAAAGACAAATTTAGCTTAGAGAGATTTTTATCTTAGGCTCCCAATGGTTCGACCCCATTCTTGCTCTAAGACTACTTGTTAGTTGAAGTTCTTGAACGGTGTATATAAATAGTATTTGATTTGATCAAAAGGATTCTACACCCTTTTGGTCCGATCACAAATATTATCAAGCTTCATTGAAATGTGAAAAAATATTAATTGGGTAATTCTAGCGTTTAAAATTGATGATATGAGTGATATAACTTAGGTAAATGTCAACAATATCAATGTAGCGGTGACAGAATCTAGGTAGATATCAGATGATATCAGTAATTGAAATCTATTGATGATAGCCATGATAGAAGTTTATTAGTGATAACCACTGATAGCTTTGAGTGTTAATCTTTCAAAGTTGATAGTCATTGCTGAAAGTTTATCAGTGATAGCCACTAATAGTTTTCTATCATTGATAGCTTAATTTTTCAAAGTTGATGGTTTTCTTTCAATGTTGATAACCAGTTATAGAAGTCTATCATTGATAGCTAACTTAGTGAAAATGTAAATGAGATGCCCAGAAGTTATCACTAGTAGTATATTATCAATGATCAAAATTATAATTTATAACATGATATCAGTGGGATCATGGAAAAAATGTTGTTTGAACCTCAACAACTTATCTGATAACTACTAATTGCTAATTAAAGTTGATAGCTACTAATGGAAGTCCATTAGTGATAACAACTTATAGCTTTTAAGTGAATCTTTCAAAATTGAAAATCACCAATAGAAGTCTATTAGTGATAGAAGTATATTAGAGATAGCCATTGATAGTTTTCTGTCACTTATAACTTTAATTGTTAATCTTTCAAAGTTAATAATCACTAATGGAGAAATAGGTTATAGCCATGATAGAAGATTACCAGTCGTAGCCACTGATAATTTTGAACGTTAATCTTTCAAGGATGATAATCATTGATGAAAGTCTATTAGTGATAATCACTAATAGTTTTCCATCACTGATGTAGCTTAATGTTTCAAAGTTGATGATATTCTTTCAAAGTCAATAACCAGTTATAGAAGTCTATCTTTGTTAGCCATTGATATCTTTAAATGTTAATATTTCAAGGTTGATTGTAATTGATGAAAATCTATCAGTGATAGCCACACAAAGCTCTGTCAGTGATTATTAGTAATAGCTGCTATCAGTGATAGTTTTCAATTTGAGAAAATCGGGAAAAAAAAGTGCGTGAAATAAGGAATTTGGATTTTCATTTGATGGGCTGAGCGAAAATCATTGGCCTTTTTAGTCTTTTACAACAACTAGCCTATTTTTGTTCTATATCTACAATTGTTTTATCATTGTGCTACATATGTTATTATTATTCGACTTGATTGCCATTTAACTAGCCCAAGAAAAAACTGAAGGGATGGAATTTATTTTTTGGAAGCGTGTGAACGCCATGCAATTGATTTTCAATTTGAAAAATGTAAAGTACAGAGAAAAATCATCCATTGAAAATGCAGAACAGGAAAACATTGTAATACCTATAAGCATGCTTCTCTAAAGAGAGAGGGAAGAAGTACACTTATCCTTGAAGACTCTCTTCTAGGTGTTTCCTCTCCAAGTCACGAACAGCTTCGAACTTGGTCTCCCTCATACAAATCTTCCCATGAACAGCATCGATCACAATTCATAGGCAAGAAATAAAAATTATGGGATTTGATTTAGTTTTGGAAGAGGAAGAAAAAGTAGAGAGGAATTGAGAGAGAGGTTAAGAGTTCTCTTTGTTTCTTCTCTATAACTTTTTACAGAAAATCAATCACTCAACTCCTACCACCTTGAGAATTCAACATGAGATTAAAGGAGGGAGAGGATATCAATTCCCTCCTTTTAACGTCTTATAACTCCCAATGGGAGTTATTTTAATTTAATTACATATATTAAATCTCATTTAATATATATAATTAAAATAACAAAATTAATTAACAATTAATTAATCGATAATTAAATATATATTTAACTTCATTTGAATCATATTCAAATGGTGTCATCTCACATAACCTATAGTTTTAATATGAATCTCATTCATATTAACTTTAATCTATAGTATTTATATGAATCATATTCATACAATTGATATTTGAATCTGATTCAAATATATTACTCTCATATAGTATATAGTATTAATTATAAATTATATTTATAATTAACTATATACAATGTATCAATATACATCATATTAATCTGAATCTCATTCAAATAAATACCTTTCCTATTAATTATGAATCATATTCATAATTAACTATAATGTATCAATATACATTATACTATTAATCATATTAATATAAAATTTCCCTTAAATAAACTAAACATTTCAATTATACCAAAACAATATATTCTTTGTTTTATAATTGGTGAGTTAGCATGGGTGCCTAATGGACCTATATATTAGAAGCTCCAGTGATACGAAATTAATTAATTAAACACGTCAATTAAATTAATCAACATTCATTAATTGTCGATCACTCCACTAAAGACCCACAACTACACTCTTCGCACTGTAGACATATTTCTGTATTCACGAATATAACCAATCAACAGTGAGTTGACCCTTCAAGAATCGCTCGTAATTACAACTAAGTCAAATTACCGTTTTATCCATGTAGTTACATCTAACTCTTTAAGTACCATCGATCCCTTTAATGAACAATTAGTTATAGTCAAACTATAAACTAGACCTCTCTCTAGCCAGTGAGAGGGTGAGACGACTCATTGTTCAAGATCCAAAATCAGTCCTTAAGAGATCAATTCATCTACTTACCCTTAAGATGGGAAGGATTAATTTCCATCATGTGTAGCTGTGTTCCCAGCTCCCCACTTAGACAAATCCCCAAAATGGTAAACATATTGAATCGACGAATCTGGCCAATCTCACTCATACAGATCAAATGATTGTCCTCATAGGTAGAAGTTCACAGCTCACTCAGTTTTAAAATCAAATTATCTTTGGTCATCTTAGTGAAATGTAAGTCTTTTCAAGTAACAACGTTATAAAGAGAGACAATCATTTCGCGGAACAATCTTATACAAACTCTTTGTATAGGATACCCTCACGCACATGTCTTCACATGAACGATTAGGATCGAATCATTTGTAACACTTTATAATCATTGTAACAATTACAAAGTGGGTTGCAACCATAGTGTCATCAGGATAAGCACCCAACCTTATCTATATACCACAAACCATTTAGGTTAGTACTTGAATATAATCTACTTGTATGTCAACCACATACATGTTTAAGTTACATAAAATAACCTTGGATCTTAGTTTATTGGATTGAGTTACACAATTCTAAATGTCAAATAAAATAACTCTTTATTTCATTCGTTTATACATTACAATCCACAAGATTTAGGCCAAAATCCCCAACAATCTCCCACTTCTCTTGAAGCTAGCGGAGTTTACAAAACAGTAAATATAACAATTACAATACAGTAATGTACACTAATACAATAAATTAAGGCATACAATATACTAATATCATCTTCCACTTGCCCTAGACAATGTGGTGCATATCTCGCGGACCTAGACTCTCTAGATGATCCCCAAACACTTTAGTTATGAGAGATTTGTAAATGGATCAGGAACCATTATGCTCCGAAGCTAACTTCGTGACTATCACGTCCCCTCGTTGCACAATCTCCCATATCAAATGATACTTCCTCTCAATATACTTCATACACTTATGACTTCAAGGTTCTTTGGAATTTGCCACAACACCACTATTATCACAATAGTATAATGGACAAAGTCATATTTGGAACAACTTCCAAATCCATCAAGAACTTCCTAAGCCAAACGACTTCTTTAGCAGCTACATATTCAGCCTCCATGGTTAAGTCAACAATACAACCTTGCTTGATACTTCTCCAAACTATAGCTCATTCGTTAAGAGTGAATATTGATCCTGATGTGGATTTCAAGAATCCCTATCAGTTTGAAAATCAGAGTCAGTGTATCCTGTAAGAATCAAATCCTTAGCCTTATACGCAAACATATAGTCTTTTGTTCTTCAAAGATACTTGAGGATATTCTTAATCGCGGTCCAATGATCATATCCTAGATTAAATTAATATCTACTAGCAATTCCTACTACATAGAAAATTGAAAGAGTAGAACAATATGCAGTGGAAGTATCAAGGATCCATAAGCTTTCTAATTCACTAATTTTGGCAAAAACTAAAGCATGCTCTTCTCAAAAAGTGGGTTTTATGAACATAACTTTGATGAACTCTCCAAGAAAATGGCCGTTCAGGTGCTATCTTCTTTTGTTATCAATGTGAACCACCTCAAAGCCTTCCCTACTATGCTCTTGGAGCTTTAGGCAGAGTTATGGGACTCAAGAACAACTTGAAGATGTGAAGAAACCAGAGAAACTCACAACAGCACAGCTGAAGAAGACAACTTCTTCTTCAGAAGAAACTCTCTCGAAATTCTTTTGATTATCCTCCTCTCCAATAACTCCAATCTTCTTTATATATTAAGATGAACATACAAAGAGATGGAGTACATGGCTTGCAGCTCATGCTTGGAGAATCAAAGTAGAGAAGATCATGATTTGTGTGTGAGCTTATGATGAAAATGGAGAAAACTCTTTTTCCATTATGTACAAACATGCAAAACGATTTTTCATTTTTTTTTAAAACAAAAAATGATATTAAATCATTTTAATTCAAAAATTTATTTTCTTAAATTAATTTCATAAATTCATTTTAAAAAATAATTAATTTAATATCAAATATTAAATTGATTTTTGCACAATAATCATCTTTATATGTTTAAATCATATTTAAATATTTATTCTCTTGTTCCGTTTAATTTGAACGTTTCAAATTAATCTCTCAAACTATCCTAAAGATTATCCATTTACAAGCTAGTAGGGGGACCTCACGGATCTACAGATCATGGGCTCCAACGATTCGAGATTAATCGGGTAAACTCATTAGTCCAATCTAACCCCATTTGTTAACTAATGGGACACTCCACTATAGCCCATAGTTGAACTCCCCTCATTGTAGATATATTATGTCCACTTAATAACCATAATCAGTAAGTCGATCCTTCACAAATTGTTCGTAATCACAGCTAGGTCAAAAATACCGTTTTGCCCCTGTGACTACATCTTGTTCCTTAAGTTCCTACTGATCCTCTAATGAACAATTCTGATTCATAATCTCTATGAATCAAATCCTTTCTCTATCATGATAAGGCGGGGCCCCGATTGTTCAAGACTTGGATTCAGTACTTAAGAGAACAATCTATCTGCTAACCCTAAATAGGGTAGGAGTGAATTCCATCTAGCAAGACTATGTCCCCAATTATTCATCCGGTCTTATCCCCAAAATGGTAAGCTTATTGAGCAGTGTTGGACTACTCTCACTGTTTGCAGATCAAAGGATAATCCCGAACAAATAGAAGTTAATAGTTAGCTCAGGATTAAGATCGAGTTAACCTAGGTTATATAATAAATGAAATAGTCAGTTTTAACAGTAAACAGTCGTTATAAAGAAAAGTGACTATTTTTTCGGTCCAGACTATATGCAAACTCATTGCATAGGATGCCCCCACTCTCATGTCTCAACATGAACGATTTGTGGATCACATCATTTGTAGCACCTTACAACTTCTTGTAACAACTACAGAGTGGGCCACAACCAATAGTGTTACCAGGATGAGATACCCAACTTCATCCATATACTTATTAGACCATTTAGGCTATATACTGTCAACTTGATCCTGTTTATGTCACTACATAAAGTTACAGCATTCAGACTATAGCCAAGGATGTATTTATTGGATTTTCATAATATGATGCAAAATTAACAAGTCATTGTTATTTGATTAAATAGAATGTTTAACACAAACTGCGAGTTTTAGGACATTCCCAACAATCTACCACTTGGACTAAAACTCCAGTGAGAACAAATATATACAATATAATGTTGAGATACATAATGGGAAAAATACAATAAACTAGGGCATCCACAATACCATAGACATTCTCCCACTTTCCCTAGATTACACTACTCGGAGTCCTAGTCCGACTAGGTGGCCCTCGAAAACTTTAGCCGAGAGGGCCTTGGTGAATGGATCAACAAGGTTGTCTTTAGAGGCTATCTTTGTGACGAGCATATCTCCTCTATGTACAATCTCTCGGAAGAGATGGTACTTTCGTTCAATGTGTTTTCCACGCTTGTGACTCCTAGGTTCCTTTGAGATAGCAACAGCACCACTGTTGTCACAATACAGTGTGATAGGCAGGTGCATATTTGGAACGACTTCCAAATCAACTAAGAATTTGCATAGCCATACTGCTTCCTTAGCAGCTTCGCATGCAGCTACGTATTTCGCTTCCATGGTGAAGTCAGCAATACAACTTTGCTTGATGTTTCTCCAAACTATAGCTCCTTCATTAAGAGTGAAAATTGATCCTGAAGTAGATTTCCTGGAATCTACGTCAGTCTGAAAACCAGAATTAGTGTATCCCATAAGGATCAAATCCTTAGGTCCATACACAAGCATATAGTCCCTCATTCTCCTAAAATACTTGAGGATATTTTTTACAACGGTCCAATGACCGTGTCCAAGATTAGATTGGAACCTGTTGATGATTCCAACTGCAAAACATATGTCGGGACGTGTACACAACATAGCGTACATCAAACTCCCAACTGTAGAAGCATATAGAATTTTGTTCATCTCTTCAACCTCTTGAGGTGTCTTAGGACATTGTTCCTTCGACAAATGAATTCCATGCCTGAAAGGTAATAAACCTTTCTTGGAATTTTGCATATTATACCTTGACAACATCTTGTCAATAAAAGATGCCTGAGACAGTGCTAATGTTCTATTCTTTCAGTCTCGAAAGATCTGTATTCCTAGAACATACTGAGCATCACCCAAATCTTTCATTTGGAACTATGATGCTAACCATCTCTTTACGTCAACAAGAAAGCTTGTCTCATTCCCAATGAGCAAGATATCATCAACATACAGAACTAAGAATGTTATAGTTTTGTTGACTATCTTCTTGTATACACAAGGTTCGTCAACATTCTGTTCAAAGCCATAAGATTTGATCGCAGTGTCAAATATTATATTCCAGGATCTAGATGCTTGTTTCAATCCATAAATGGATCGATTAAGCTTACAGACTTTCTATTCCTGTCCTTTTTCGACGAACCCCTCTAGTTGAGACATAAAAATACTTTCATCAAGATTGCCATTCAAAAAAGTTTTCTTGATATCCATTTGCCATATTTCATAGTCATAATATGTGGCAATGGCAAGAAGTATTCTTATTGATTTAATCATGGCAACAGGAGAAAAATTTTCTTCATTTATCAACTCCTTCTCTTTGGGTAAAACCCTTTGCCACGAGCCTAGCTTTATAGGTCTGTAGCATGCTAGTTTGTTCTCGTTTTCTCTTGTAGATCCACTTACAACCTATAGGTGTAACACGTTGTGGTTGATTTAAAAGTTCCCAGACTGAGTTGAAGTACATAGACTCCATTTCATCGTCCATTGCTTTTCTCCATTGTTCCCTGTCAACATCTTCCATTACCTTTTTAAAGGTTAATGGATCCTCTAAACCATCATCTTTATGATGTTTTGAGTTTCTGTTAAACCCATGTAGCGTTCAGGTTGTTAAATAACCCTCCCACTACGACGAGGCATCCCTAACTCTTAGGATGGACGTGACAGGACAACAACCGTTGTTGATGGACCAGCTTGATCAAAAACTCTATTTATCTGTAGTATCTTTAGACAATTCTTTCAATATTAGTTTACTGCGAGGTAGATGATTCTTAATACGATCCTCTTCCAAGAAAGTTGCAGTTGTCGTTACAAACATTTTATCGTCTTGGGGATCATAAAAGTATCCTCCTTTTGTTTCCATGGGATATCCTATAAATAGGCATAATTCCGAACATGTTTCCAATTTTTTAGGATTTTGTATTAACAGCTTCAGACTTATGTCGTATTAAGTAAAGATAACTATACCTAGAATAATCATCTATTAAATAAATGAAATATTCAAACCCTCATTTGGCTTTAACATTCATCGAACTACAAAGGTCTGAATATATAAGCTTTAGGGACTCTTTGGCTCTGTAATATTTTCCAGTAAAAGGTCTTTCTGTCATTTTGCCCTCAAGGCATGATTCACGTACTGCTAAAGTGTCAATTTCTAATCACTCACAATTCCACTCTTTACCAATCTCTCAATTCTATTGAGATTAATTTGACCTAAACATATATGCCAAAGACAGGTATCACTTTCAAGAGAAACTCTTCGTCATTTAGTCTGTGAAGTTATTGTTTTGAACAGTTCAATATTTAAAATTGATTTATATGCTAACGGTCTTAGCACGTATAAGTTACTTTCTAAACTAGCTGAGCATATCTCAAATCCATTTCTTGAAGTAAATGCTTCCAAGAAATGATACATTGAAAGAATGTTATCTGGGTAAGACACTGAAATAAAATTCCTCTTAGTCTCAAGAAGCAAATAGATGTTATCCAATAACAAATGACAATTCTTGCTAAAAAATAACTTCACACTCTCTACAGCAATAGCTGAGACAACCTCCTCAATCCCTACTTTCATTGTCATTTCTCCAGCCTTTAACTGTTTTCAATAATCAGATTCCTGGAATGAAGAACAAACATGATTAGTGGCACCTGCATCAGGTATCCAGGCAGAATCATCATTCTCCACTAAGCATGTTTCTGGAACAAGTAAATCAGATTTATCTATTTTGGACTCATTCCTTTCAGTCAAGGACTTTTCTATGACAATACCATTCATTTTAACAAAATTAATGCGAACCATCATATCGAAAACATGTTCCCGAATAGATGTTCCCTCTTCCAATCTTGCATTGTGAATGAGCTTGAGCACCTCATGCAAAAACTTCATCATCTCATGAGTAGTTTGCATAGGCTCAAGCATCTTAGCCAAAATATCATGTATGCTTGCCAAGATGTAGATATGGGCTTGTTGATAAGCCTTCCTCAACTTGTTATAAGCCTTACGAACATTTCATTCAGCATTTGGATTAGGGGTTTAAGGACACTCCTCATATAAGACAAATTCTAAACCATTAACCACTAACTTTGTATTAACTAAAGTTTTCCATGTTGTATTGTTTTTAGCAGTTAACAATTTGGAAGCTAATGAGGAAATAATTGAATTTGACATATTTGCTGAAACCAAACAAATTCATTTATATAAGAAATCTTGTATGACTCTTGAAAAAAAATCCGATCACGTTTTAGCAAAACAGTAATGAATCCTAATCATTTATTTTGCAATGATACTTCAGTGATTTAGAATGAAAGCCACCGTAGGGCAGTTAGTTACTCCTCCTTTGAATTGAAACATTCTCAACCAAATATTACACCAGAATAACTCTTATTTCTATAATATTTAGTTACCATTTATTTTGTCAGAATTTCATTAACCACATTAATGGATTCTTGTAAGTGTAATCCATTATTTTGAAAATTATAATATTTTTCTCAACAAGTCTACTGTATGGAAGAACAATATTGAGTAACAAAAATCATAACTCTATCTTTTTCAAGGGGGTGCATCAAAGGTATCTCATGGTCAAGTATGAATCTCATGATGTCAACTAATGATGGAGACTAGAGGATAAGTTGACACACGTCCCTCTTCCACTTACTATAAATATTTTCTCTAATTTAACTTGATATTGATCTATGCAAACACCATCCATAGAAGGATGCATCAATGTGCCTCAAGGCCAACATGGATCTCACAGCATGAGTTACCCGAGAACGTAGGAGAATCAAACATATCATATATATCACACTAAATATTTTGAAACTTAGGGTTTATTACTTAAGTAAATTTGGGTAACTAATTTATTTAAGTATTTTGTTAAAAGTTGCCCTATATAACTCTTATGTTGAATAGTTTAACAATGCAAGATTATCATTTATAAAACACTTTAATAAATTTAATCATCTATTGCATGCTTACAAAATATTTGCTAATTCACCTTCTAGATCGATTCATAGGTAGTGCTATTTCGTTTTCATCAACTTAAATAACTCAATCCTAGACAGAACCTTCCTTAGAGAAAAATCTCTTATAGGTAAATATTTTGTAAATTTAATCTTTTATTCTTTCCAATTAATTCTATTAAAAGAAAAATAGAAAATTAACCTATTTCTAATCATATTAGAAATATTTTTACATAAGTCTAGGTTAATTAATTTTAAACCATTTAGAATTAATTAGATCTTATATTTGCGTGCAACTCTTGATTATAGATTTTAATCTATTTCATTAAACTTATAATGATTATAAAATAATTAAATATTAAAACCTATAATCATGCATCTAATGACATTAATTAAATATAACATTTATACATACTAAGTAATGTCATGTTTAATGCAATTTCATTTTCATCATATAATATAACACTTATATTAATCATAAATGAAAATAAACATATCCATCATACATACATAACAATTATACTAAAGTATGATGCATGGATATGCTGAATAATACATAAAATTATATAATATCACTTATATTAAATAATATGCATGTACATGCCTATAAGATCATGCAACTATATAATATAATATTTTTATTAAATATGATCCATGATTAATGTTTATCCTAAGGTGGGATTTTAAAACTATATGGCATACATTATGAAACATATAAAATTTAACGATACATCGAATGTAAAATTAAATAAACAGCAAAAATAGACCAAAGTTTGACACCTTAAAAATTAATTAAATCAATATAATCATATTACATTAATTTAATTAACTAAAATAACAAAAAAGATACATAAAACTAGAAAAAGAAATAAAATGCTGGTGAAAACTGCATTTGAGGATTGAACCCATGATGTTGGAACCGGTTGTATGCGTGTCAACCATCTGGAGCTTTTCGACACTCCTGCCAAACATAGCAACACTGGGCTATGAGTTGCCATAGTTTAACACTAAGCTTCTCACAGTGCTGCAACACTATTGCTAGGCGTAGCAACGTTGGGCCTTCTGTGTCGCAGTGTAAGGTACAGTATTACAACGTTGTGCCTTACACTTCAGTATAGAACGCATGTCCCTGCTTCATTCTAAGTCCATTTTGCTCCAAAGTTGATCTCTTCCCCTCAACAACTCTCGCCGAAGCTTCAAGACACGAACTTACAGATTCGATTGCATAAAATAAACGCCCAAAACAAGGGCCCTTATAACTTTAATGAAATTAAAGTAGTAAACTAACTGCTAAATTCGAAAATATCCAATTTTGCAAACTAAAATCTTCATAATGCAGTAAATCCACCTTTGCTATGATTTTTGTTTCAAATTAAAAAAATGCACAACCTGGCTCTGATAACAATTGAAGGAATGAAATTCCTTTTGTGGAAACATGTGAATATCGTGCAATTGGTTTCCAATTTAAAAAATGTAAAATACAATGAAAAAACATATATTCAAAATATAGAGTAGGATAAACATTGTAATACCTATAGGCATGCTTCTCTAAAGAGAGAGGAAAGAAGTACATTTACCCTTGAAGACTTTCTTCTGAGTGTTTCCTCTCCAAGTCATGAACAGCTTTGGACTTGGTGTCCCTTGTACAAATCTTCCTACTAATACCACTGATCGCAAACAATAGGTACCACCAAAAGAATTTCCTTGCTATTTTTAGGCAAAGAATACAAAATGTGGGGTTTGATTTAGTTTTGAAAGAGGAAGAAAAAGCAGAGAGGAGTTGAGAGAGATGTTGAAAGTTCTCTTTGTTTCTTCTTTGTAACTTTTTATAGAAAATCAATCACTCAACTCCCACCACTTTGAGAATTCAATGTGAGATTGAAGGAGGGAAGGTTATCAATTCCCTCCTTTTAATGTCTAATAATTCCCAATGGGAGTTATTTTAATATAGTTACATATATTAAATCTCATTTAATATATATAATGAAAGGGAAATTGCAATGATTAGCAAAACCAATTAGGAGAATTGCATATGTAGCTTCAATTTTTCAATTTTTAAAAATTATAAATATAGCAAAAATTTCAAACTTTAATTTTTGTTTTTTGGTACTCTAATTTTACCCTCACAATCACGTCAAAACACGATCATACCTCTAAATTTTCTCACATTTTCTTCTCTCCTGGAATTTCAATCTCCCCATCTTTTCCTGCACAAGGTAAAAAATTCTCCCATTATTCACTAATATGTGCCAAAACTCCCTGAGACCTGATTTCCCATTGCCATAATGCTTCCAAAACTTGCATAAATGACCATGATTTCTCAGTCATCCCTTTCATTCTCATGTTCTAGTCTTCAAGTCATCCGACCATTTGATTGCTACCTACCTTTGTCGTACCATCGCTCATTCGTTGATCGTCAGTTGTCGTTGTCGTTGCCAGTAAGTTTCCTCTACAAGTTTCTCTATATTATATCTCTCTCTCTAACTGTTCTTTTAGTTTTTGTTCTAGTTTCAATCACCACCTTCAGCCACCATAACCGTCGTTCATCCATCGTCAGTCGTGTTCTGCCATGACTTTTCACCAGAGTCACTAAATTTCACTGATCGAGAGAATTTTTCTCTCTTCTTCATTGTAGCTATAATGTATAAACCGACTCTAATTCTCACACCGAAGAACCAATTGAGAGAGAGAAAGATAGAGAGAGATGAATAAAGATGGTATTTTGGAGTATCAAGTGCATCAAGTATATATCGATAGTGTATCATGTGTATAAGTGTACATCAATAGTGTATCAAGTGCACATCAGTATTATATCAAGTGTATAAAGTGTATATCGGGAGCAAATAAGTATATCAAGAGTATATCAAGTGCATATTAGTAGTGTATCAAGTATACATTAAATATAAGATGTGTGTATTAGACACCAATCAGTAAATGCTTGATTAACTAATATAATTAAAATGACATATATCAATAGTTTATCATCTATATATATTCAACATAAAGTATATCACTTAACGAATATACTAAATATTGAGTATATCAATGACAGATGGTATTTTAGACTTTTACTTTTTTCTAATGTTTGGGTCGGGCCAGTTTTTGCTAGATCTGCAAAAGAAGAAAAAGTAAAGGCACGCTTGCAAATATCAAATCCTATTTTTGATATACATGCAATTGCCCCATTATAAAATTAATAACATTAATTAATAGTTAATTTATTACTTTATATAGTATTAATTATAAATCATACTTATAATTAACCATATATAATATATCAATATATAGTCTCATTCAAATAAATATCTCTCTTATTAATTATGAATCAGATTCATAATTAACTATAATGTATCAATATACGTTATACTATTAATCATATTAATATAAAATTTCACTTAAATAATTTGAATATTTCAAATTATACCAAAACCATTTATTCCTTGTGTTTATCCTAAGTGACCTAGCAATGGGACCTAATGGACCTACAGAACTGAAGCTCCAATAATACGAGATTAATTAATTAAACTCTTTAATTAAATTAATCAACATTCATTAACTATCTGTCACTCCACTAAAGACCGACAGTTGCACTCTTCGCACTATAGACATGTTTATGTGTCCATGGATATAACCAATATAACCAATCAATAGTGAGTTGACCCTTCACAAATCGCTCGTAATTACAACTAAGTAAGATTATTATTTTTACATCTAACTCCTTAAGTACCATTGATCATTCTAATGAACAATTAGTTATAGTCCAACTATAAACTAAACCCCTCTCTAGACAATGAAAGGATGAGGTACCGCTTATTCAAGACCTGGAATCAATCTTTAAGGGAGCAATTCATCTACTTACCCTCAAGATGGGAAGGAATAAATTTCATCTCGTGTAGTTGTGTTTCCAGCTCCCCACTTAAACAAATCCCCAAAATGGTAAACATATTGACTCGACCAATCTGGTCACTCTCACCTATACAGATCAAATGATTACTCTCATTAGGTAGGAAGGAGTTCACGACTCACTCGGAATTAAGGTCAAGTTACCTATGGTCATCCTAGTGAAATGTAAGTCTCTTCAAGTAACGACGTTATAAAGTGGGACTAATCATTTTGCATTCCAATCTTATACAAACTCTTTGTATAGGATACCCACACTCACATGTTTCCACATGAACGATTAGGATCGAATCGTTTGTAACATTTTACAACCATTGTAACAATTACAAAGTGAGTTGCATCCGTAGTATCATCAAAATAAGGCACCCAACCTTATCCATATACCACAAACCATTTAGATTATTACTTAAACATGATCCACTTGTATGACAACCACATACATGTTTAAGTTACATAAAATAAATTTGAATTTTAGTTTATTGGATTGAATTACATAATTCTAAATGTCAAATAAAATAATTTTTTGTTTCATTACATAAATGAGTTGTGTTTATACATTACAAATCATAAGATTTAGCGCAAATCCCCAACAAAAATGTCTCTATTACGCTCTTCGAGTTACCATGTAAATGAACCAAAAGATATAATCTACTAAATATGTAATGACCCGACCCCCTAGGACTCAAGCTAGGCCGTTACTAACGTATGCATGCATGTAAGTTAAAACGACATTCTTTTATAATGAAATAAATGTTAAATAAATGAGATAATTAAAACGATCTGCATTAATTTCAAATACTTAAAGTCAAAGGATATGGTACCCATAAATCGTGAAAAAAAAACAATTGAGTCTGAAAACAAAACTGAAATGGTAATCTCGAATCTTAAAACTGAAAATGTAAAGCATGATAGAAATATTAAAATATGAGCGGAAGCATGTAAACTAGTCCCCGGTGGCTCGATCAAGGATTCCTCTTGTTAGTCGTCGGTGCATCTTTACCCTTACATAAAACAATAACATGAGAAAGAATGAGTATAAAAATACTCCGTAGGTAACCTCACTACTGCCGTTAGGCTAGACATTTATGTCCTCTAAATGCCTACCTCTGGTAGAACATAAATACTCCTCTAGTCCTCATGGAACTCATACATGAAAAACTTATTTTCATCCTACTGTAGTTAAGTATACCCACTACCTCTAGTAAGTCCCATAAGACTCACAACCTCTGATGAATCCCGAAGGAAAGCACCACCTCTAGTGAATCCCAAAGGAAATACAACCTCTGGTGGATCTTGAAGGAAACCACCACTCTAGTGAATCTCGAAGGAAACACAACCTCTGATGAATCCCAAAGGAAAGCACCACCTTTATTGAATCCCGAAGGAAACAAAAGCTTTGGTGGATCTCGAAGGAAACCACCACCTCTAGTGAATCCCGAAGAAAATACAACCTCTAGTGGTCATCTAACTAATCAGTGAGGACACTATCACGATTTCAACATCACAAGTATCATATCATGGTTCTATAACATATACATCTCATCATCCTGGTTCTATAACATACTTATACATCTCATTATCGTGGTTCTATAACATACATAAACATCTCATTATCATGGTGCTATAACATACATATACATCTCATTATCCTAGATCAAATACAATCTCATGGACTAAAATATCACCTCATGCTAGCATTCAAGTATCTATATGTGCATTTAATCTTTCAGATCCTCATACGAAAACATACATTGATTATACTATACTACAGACTGTCATGCTATCGTTCTGTCATAATCTTTACTTACTTCGAAATTTGGTCACAAATTTTAGTCCACAATTATTCTTCTTACAACCTTTGGAAGACTTGAATCAACCATATAAATTTCAAAGTTTAGTTTAGCAATCGTGACTCAAAATAATAAAATCCAAAATTTAAATTAATCCTTGCGGTCCAAAACCAAATAACCAAACTAGTGCAAGTGTCCCCAATTTAACTTACCGAAAATGTGGCTTGGTTCAAAAGTAGTTCCAAAACTCCCAAACAAAAGTTCCAATATAAACAAATTCAATAATAAAGGTTAGGGTCTTAAATTTCCACAATATCAAATAACTTCAAATAACAACGACAACCTCACTAACACATAAAGGATCAACACCAAACCAATCCATAATCGGGTTACTAAGCCAAACTTACCAAAACGTTACGAAGAAGGAACTTCAGCACTCGCTGAACAGTGCATAAATTCTCCTTCAAAACTCCAAATCCAGCATTCAACCAAAATGGGTAAATTAACAACGTGGGTAACCCAAAAAAACTAACCAATATGCCAAACAACTTACCCAACCACAGAACCAGTAGCAATCGACGGCGGCAGGGGCTAGCAGTGACGGATCGGCGTGTCTGGCTGGGCAAAGAAACGGCGGTGGATGGCTGGACAAATCTGGCAACGACACAAAACCCACGAATGGCGAAAGATGCGCGCGACTGTAGATTTAGAACCCATGGACTGGTGGACGGCTCCTGTGCGAACGGCTAGGGGAAGGAGTCACGACGGCTAAGCGGCATAGTTTGACCGGCAGGATCGGGCCGGTCGAAACCCACGAACGACGAGCAGCATTGCTGGAGTGGAGATCGGCGGCTGGGGTGGCTGGCGGCACGTGTTGCTCGCGGATCGGGGCGGCTACTCGTGGTTGTTGGGCTCGACGGAAGACGCGACGTCTATGAGGTTCGGCAGGCGAGGGGTTGGGGTTTCGGGCAGCGCCGAAGAAAAGAAGACTGGGGTGTCTGCGCAAGGAAGAAGAAAGGAAAGGGAGAGAAAAATAAAAAGAAAGGGACAAAAAAGGAAATAATAAATAAAATAAAATAAAAGAATAAAATATATTTTATTTTATTTTATTCTTTTCCTAATTCACATAATTCTTTAAATTTCCTTCCTTTCAAAAAAATAATTAACTTCTACCAATCATTTTCAACATAAATAATTTCCAACGTTAATAACTAAATTCCTACCATTACAAAATTCAAAATTCCAAAAACACTCCAATTAAAAGAAATTACTGAAATTACATTACTAACAAAAATTTAGGTAGTTACAAAATATATGATGATATAACAAATTTAAAAATAAAAGAAAAAATGTAATTAGAATAGAGAAAGGCAAAAACAATGATGAATTATTTGGTTTCCAACCCATAACTACCCATGTTTGCCGATATAAAGTAAACAAATGAAAAGTTTTAGTAATTAAAAGGTACAAGAATACCAAAAGTTTGTGAAATATATATTTTAATGTAGTTTTAATGTCTTTTAATTGAGTTGTAATAGGTCTTGTAATTGAGTTTTAATTTGTAGGTTACTGATTAAATTGGGGCAGAGATTAGGGAGAGAGAAGTGAGTTATTATGGGTTCTTTTATATGGAAAAGTTAGTGTGGGTTTGATAGTATCCAAAATGTGTTATCTGCCTCTAATCTAGCTCATTTATGATGTTTTATATGCTTATATGATTATATTTATAGGATCTTGAGTAATTCGTTCATTTTGAAGCATTATAGATCGTTCGGGGTTAATTTGGAGCAATGAGGAGCTAAAAAGAGCAACCTGAAGGAAATCGAACATGAGGATTTCCATGAGCAGCGGAAAGATCATTCCAAATTACAATCGTATATGAACTTTATAATTACAATCGCAAACAGAAACATACGGTTATGCATTAATTACAGAAATTACAGCATGATATATAAAAGATCAAGGACAAACGCTACACACTTTTGCAAACTCATAGCCAAGTTCCTTGATCACGAACGCTCGATCACAGCAACCACGAACGTTTGTCTAACACGACCGCTACACTGCACGAACACCGCGCGCTTGAACTAAGCGATCGCCTTGGTCACGAACACCCTAAATAACACGAACTGCCTCCACAGAACCTTAACAGTGTCAAGTTGAGTATGACACCACCAAGAAGGCTACCATGGTATTCTCGGTGTGAGAATCCAGAGGGTGGGCTCTGTGTGGACTTAGTTTGAGGCAGAAAACAGGAGGAAACACAATCGTGTAAACGATTGAGCAAGTGGGAGATGGAAGAACCTATCATATAGGTCAATGCCCAATCGTTTAGGAAAAGCTAAACGATCGTCTAGCAACAGCTATGCGATCGTTTAGCTCATCGCTTAGCTGAGTGTCTATTGCCTACTAACATCCATGATCGTTTAGCTAACTTCAAGTTGTCATTTAGTAAATCCAATTTAATTGACAACTTCCCGTGAGTAATTTTCGAGAGAGGAAATCTCAAAATCTTTGCTTTTTCTTTTCTTACCAAAATTAGAAAAAAATTGCAATTCTGTTTTGAACTTCTTTTACTGTCATGGTGAGTTTCCTACATTTGTATTTAATTGTTAAGTGCATTTGTGGATGGAGTTGATGAATGTTTCGGGTTTAATTACCTTTGTTTAATCTCCCACTTGTCTTAATGCCTCGGGAGACTAATGTACAATACAATATAAAACATGTATAGTATACAATAAACTAAAGTATACCCCAGTATCATCTCCCACTTACTCTAGACAAGATGTCACATATCCCGCAGACCCAAACTCTCCAGGTGACCCTCGAACACTTTAGCCGTGAGAACCTTTATAAAGGGATCAACAACGTTGTGCTCTGATGCAATCTTTGTGACTATCACATCACCGCGATGCACAATCTCCCTGATCAAGTGGTATTTTTGTTCTATATGCTTACCCCGACTATGACTCCGAGGCTCCTTCGAATTTGCCACAGCCCCGCTGTTATCGCAATACAGAGTGATAGGCAAATCCATATTTGGAACAACTTCCAAATCTGAAAGGAATTTCCTCATCCAAACAGCCTCCTTAGCTGCTTCACAAGCGGCTACGTATTCGGCTTCCATAGTGGAGTCTACGATGCATCCTTGCTTGATGTTTCGCCACACTACAGCCCCTCCATTCAGAGTGAAAACTGGCCCCGATTTCAATTTATGAGAATCTCTATCGGTCTGAAAGTCAGAGTTCGTGTATCCTGTAAGGATCAGATCCTTATCTTCATACACGAACGTGTAGTCCCTCGTTCTCCGAAGATACTTGAGGATCGTCTTGACCGCCATCCAGTGATCAAATCCTGGATTGGATTGATGCCGACTGACAATCCCTACTACATAGCAAATGTTGAGTCTAGTACACAACATTGCATACATTAAGCTTCGTACAGCTGAAGCATAGGGAATCTGTCTCATCTCCTTAACCTCTTGAGGTGTCTTAGGACATTGATCCTTAGACAAAACGATTCCATGCTTGAAGGGTAACAAACCCCTCTTAGAAACTTGCATCCTGTACCTGATCAATATTTGATCGATGTACGATGCTTGAGACAGGGCTAACCATTTGTTCTTACCATCTCGAATGATCTGGATCCCTAGAACATACTGTGCCTCACCTAAATCTTTCATTTGGAACTGGGTAGCTAACCATTTCTTAATGTCAGCCAGATACCCTACATCATTCCCAATGAGTAGGATATCATCCACATACAGTACCAAGAAAGCTACTGAGCTGTTAATGATCTTCTTCTAAATACAAGGCTTATCAACATTCTGATCAAAGCCAAATGACTTGACCGTAGTGTCAAATCTGATGTTTCATGATCTAGATGCTTGTTTCAGCCCATAAATGGGCCTATTAAGCTTGCAAACACTTTCCTCTTGATTTGGAACTATGAACCCCTCTGGTTGGATCATATAGATGGCCTCCTCAAGATTACCATTAAGAAAGACAGTCTTGACATCCATTTTCCATATTTCATAATCATAAAATGTGGCTATGGATAGGAGAATCCTGATAGACTTGAGCATGACAATAGATGAGAAAGTTTCCTCATAGTAAACTTCCTCAACCTGGGTATAACCCTTTGCCACGAGTCGAGCCTTAAAGGTTTGCACCTTTCCATCTACACCTCTCTTTCACTTATAGATCCACTTACACCCAATAGGTCTTACTTCATCAGGCGGATCAACAAGCTCTCAGACGTTATTGAAGTACATAGACTCCATTTCCTGGTTCATGGCCTTAACCCAATCATCTTTGTCAACATCCTTCATTGCTTTCTTAAAAGAAAATGGATCTTCGACCCCATCATTTGAAATGATGTTTTGGGCTTCAGTTAACCCCATGTAGCGATCCACTGGGTTCATAACCCTTTCACTACATTAAGGCAGTCTCAACTCTTGAGCTGGTTGACTAGATGTTCTGACCTCAACAACTCTTGTTGATCTATCGCCCGGTTCAACAACTCTTGTTGAACCCTCAGTAGTTTCAGTCTCACTTGAAATCTCACGCAAAACAAGCTTACTCTGTGGCTTATGATCCCTCATGTGGTCTTCTTCCAAGAAGATAGCATTTGAAGAAACAAACACTTTGTTCTCACTCGGATTATAGAAGTATCCACCTTTCGTTTCCTTTGGTAGCCTAAAAAGAGGCAAACCTTCGAACGCGGTTCCAACTTCTTTGGGTTAGTCACGAGCACATGTGCCGGACAACCCCAAATCTAGAAGTGGCAGAAACTATCTTTATAGCCTCTCCACAACTTAAAAGGTGTTTCAGAAACATTTTTTTGAAGGAACGTTGTTCGAGATATAGCATGCAGTCTGCACTGCAAAACCTCAAAACGAGTTTGGAAGATGAGCATAACTCATCATAGACCAAACCATGTCCAACAAGGTTCTATTTCTCCTTTCTGATACACCATTCTGCTGAGGTTTACTAAGCGCCAAGATTTCGGATGCAATCCCATGTTCTATCATATAGTTCTGGAATTTGAGGTCCATATACTCTCCACCACGATCAAATCGTAGTGTTTTTATCTTCTTACCTAACAAGTTTTCAACTTCAGCCTTATACTCCTTGAACTCTTCAAGGGCTTCAGACTTACGTTGCATTAGGTAGAAATACCCAAACCTTGAATAATCATCTATGAAAGAGATGAAATATTCATACCCACCCCAAGCTCTAATATTCATCGGACCACAGAGGTCTGAATGTACAAGCTCCAAGGCTTCCTTGACTCTATAACCTTTTCCAGTAAAAGGTCGTTTGGTCATCTTGTCTTTGAGGCATGATTCACATATCGGCAAGGAGTTTTCTTCTAAACTCTTTAGAAGTCCACTTTTCACCAACTTCTCAATCCTATTGAGGTTGATGTGACCTAACCTTAAATGTCAAAGAGGGGCGTTTTCCTTAGGAGAAACCTTTGGTCTTTTAGATGTTGTTGCCGTACTAAATATTTCAGTGTTAAACAAGGCTTTTATGACTAATGACCTTAGTACATATAAGTTACATTCCATTGAACCATAACCAATCTCCATTCCATTCTTGAAAATAAACAATTTATTCTCAGAAAAGGAGACTGTATACCCTTGTTCAATGAGACAAGAAATTGAGATCAAGTTCCACTTAATATGAAGTACTACGAAAATATTATCCAATAACAGATAACATTTCTTGTCAACAAATAACTTTAGCCTGCCTACAGCAACAGCTGAAACAACCTCACCAGTGTCGACTCGTAGAGTCATCTCTTCCTGTGGCAACGTTTGCCAAGAACTGAATCTTTGGTAAGAGGAACTGACATGATTGGTAGCACCCGAATCTAAGATCCAGGTAGAATCATCATTCTCTACCAAACACATCTTCAAGACCAATAAATCAGATTTACTATCTTTCCTCCTCTTTTGGAGAGTAGTGGGATCAGTGTCAAAACAACTGACACTACTGGTTTTGTCATCTATCCCTTTATGCTCGAAAAGTAAGAACTGATGTTCAAAAAAATATTGCAACGAGTCCATGATCTCGCGTGCAATGACCATGTTCTCAACCCTTTTGGCCAAAATATCAGGTATGTTGGCCAAATTGTGAAGTCGAGCCAATGAATTAGCCTTCATCCATACCTCATATGCATTGCAAAAACTTCGCGGTGCATAAAGGGTCGGGACTTGAGGACACTCCTCAACCATGTTAAACTCGAGGTCGTTTGCCACGAAATACATTTTACACGATTCTTTCCACTATATGTAATCGGTCATTTTAAAAGCATTAAACAGAAATACTAACGAGTTGCTTGAAAGAAAAACACATTGACCTACATTAGGTTTTAAGCAAATACCCGTTGTAAAACAAACAACATCCAATAAGTTTTAGCAAAACTAATATGAACCCCGTGTGGCATCTAGTTTCAGAATGACTCTTCAAAGGTTTAGGACAAAAACCGTCGAAGGGAGGTCAATTAATTGAGAAGTTCTCAACCAGTCATTAATACCAGAATAACTCTTTCTCCTATAATGACTAGCCATCATTGATTTGGTCAAGAGATCATTAACTTAACAATCTCCCGTAAGTGTGACCTGCCATTTTAGGCCCTAGAGATTCGCCCCAGGCAGCCAATCTGAAGGGGGAAAATCCGATTGGGGAAAAACCTAAATCGACCCTATCCATTTCTGGAGTTCACATTGATCTTGACCAACTGCACAAAATCCATCTGAAGGGGAACACTCCCAGGGCGCCACAAGGGAGTACAGAATGATCTCACAGTGTGAACCAATGACAGAGACCATAGGACGTGTTGACACACACCCTTCACCCACTTACTATAAACACTCTCTCTGTCCACCTTGATATTGACTCATGCAAACACCATCTGAAGGGGGATGCTCCCAGGGCACCACGAGGCCAAGCATGAATCTCACGGTGTGAACATATAGGGAGAAACATGAGTGGAATTATAGACATATCAGATAAATCTCTTCCTTCCACAGAGTATTTTATAACCTATGTAGGATTGTATTAGCAACAGTGGAAGCATAAGGATCATCTAAGCACTCTAATTCACTAATTTTGGCAAAATATAAAGCATACTCTTGTAGAAAACAAGCGAATGTCAAGACATACCTCTTGTAGAATTTCTTTAAAGCTCCTTCTCCAACTGCTATCTTCTCTGAATCTGATTGCACACCACCTCAAGATCTTCCCCACTATTCTCTTGGTACTTTAGATTGAGTTGTGGGACTCAAAACAAGCTTGAATCAAGGGATGAAGAAGAAAAGCTCACAACAGCAATCTAGGTGAAGTACCCTTTCTTCAAATCGAATTTTCTCTAAAATTCTCTATTGATTGCATGCCTGAATTTCACTTCAATCTCTTCATTATATTGCAGATCAACATGCAAAGAAAAGAGTTGCATGAGTTGCAGTACATGCTTGGAGAAGAAAAGGCAAAGAAAATGCTATTTGTGTGAGCTACTTAGAAGATGGATAATGGAAAATAAGCTTTTTCCATTTTTGTATTTTGTTTTCTCTTTTTCAATTTTATCATAAAATCAAAAATGATTTTATAAAATCTATTTTGATTTTAAAACTGAAAAAACTAATTAATTTCATAAATTAATTATTAAATAAAACTTAATTAATTTAATATCAAATATTAAATTAATTTTAACACATATTCATCTTTATATATTTAAATTATTTAAATATATAAATTATCCTGTTCCATTTAATTCTCAAATTAAACATGTAATTATATCTCATATAATTACTAATTCCCTTAATTCTAATTTGAACATTTCAAATTAACTTATCAAGCTATTCTAGAGCTAGTCCGTTACGAGCTAGTAGGGGGACCTCGTGGACCCACAGATCATGGGCTCCAACGATCCTAGATTAATTGGCTAAACTCATTAGACCATATTAATCCCCATTTGTTAACTAATGGGTTACTCCACTAAAGTCCATAGTTGCACTCCCTTCACTGTAGATATATTATGTCCACATGATTTAACCACAAACAGCAAGTCGACCCTTCACAGGTTGTTCGTAATAATGGTTGGGTCAAATATCTGTTTTATCCCTGAGATTACATCTTATTCTTCAAGTCCCTACTGATCCTCTAATGAACAACTGGTTTGTGATCCAATCACTAAACGAAACTCTCTCAGCCCAGTGAGGGGGTGTGGGGCCCCTTGTTCAAGACATGGATTTAGTACTTGAGAGAACAACCTTTCTCCTATCCCTAAATTGGGTAGGTGTGAACTTCGTCTTGCACCCTATGTCCCCAGTTATCTATCCAGTCTTACCTCTGAAATGGGAGTCTTATTGAGTCGGCACTGTTGAGCCAACCCTCACCTATGCAGATCTAAGGGCAATCCCGAATAAACAGGAGTTCATAGTTAGCTCAGGATTAAAATCGAGTTACCTAAGTCATCAAGGTGAAATAGTCAGTCTTAAACAGTAAACAGCGTTATAAAGTAAGAGTGACTTATTTCTTGGTCCTGATCTTATGCAAACTCATTGCATAGGATGCCCCCATTTCTCATGTCATAACATGTACGAATTAGGATCACGTCGTATATAGCACTTTACAATTATTTGTAACGACTACAGAGTAGGCCGCATCCAATGGTGTTACCAAATTAAGGTACCCAACCTCATTCATGTACCATAGATCATTTTGACTATTTACTCGAACCTGATTCACTCTTATGTCTCCACATAAAGTTCAAGTATTCATATAATAGTCATGGGTCTTAGTTCATTGGATTAAGGTTTTCATACAATTTATGAAATCAATAATAAATATATTGATTATAGAACATGTTTATCATTTTACAAACTGCAAGTTTTAGGACATAAAACCAGACAACCTAGGGTTTAGTTTATTTAGAAAAAAACACGACTAAGAATTTTAACTGACTTTTAGGTTTGCCCAATAGTAACTTTTACCTTGGATAGTTAAACAACTTTTTGATCATCATCCATTAAACTCTTTAACAGAGTCTTTGACCAAATTGTTGCATGCTTATTGAAAATCTATCTAATTCATCTTTCCAGGTAGGTTCTCAGGAAGGGGTGTTATGTTTCCATGAACTTAAGATACCCAGCCTAGACAGAACCCGCCTTAGACAAAAGGTCCCTTATAGATATATTTAAAACAAATTTAATCTTTTATGCAAATCAATTTAATCCTATTAAACTGATTTTAAAAGATTAATCTAGGTTACTAAACTGTTTAGAACCAAATGAACTTATGTCTATCTCAATCCAATTTTAAAACCCTTTTAAAAAACTTGAGTTCACCCTAAGTCTGCATGCAACTCATTCTTATTGATTTTAGTTCTAATTTCCTTTATAACGCTTATAAACGGAAACAATCAAAACCACAATGCTAAGCTTAGATATGCAAGGCATTCATACCAATTATAAATAGCCAAGTGTCATGCTCAATGCATTGTTCATTCATTGCTACTTCTTTTATATAACATTTATACAAAACAACAACGAAACAAGCATAACATGCTTCCATTCACCCTTAGACTATAACACTTATAATAAAAGGATGATGCATGATAATGCTCACTGCATGCAAAATAAAACTCTTATATTTCATGATGCATGTGCATGCTTTCATATAATTTCTTCATGCAATATTATAACATTTATAATACATGATGGATGAATAATTGCACAACTGAAGGTGGGTTTTTAAACTATATGTCAAACATTTTTCCATATAAACATCATACATCACATGTATAATAAACAAATGTTGATGAACCAGGTAAAATTGCCTCAAAACCATAAAAATTAAAGCTAACTATTACAAAACCAAGGAGTCTCCGGTTCAAACAGGTGAACCGGGTCTTGAACCGCCCGGGCGAAGCAACGCGTCTCCAACCATCGTGTACCAATCTTCCCACGATCATCTACACGAAAGAACAAACGCTTCGATCTATCGTTTACCAACGCTCCCAGAGCTAAACAATTGTTTAGCAAATACTATACGATCGTGTACCTTTTACTAAGCGATGAAGCCCAAGGTATGTGATCGTCTAGTGCACTCTGCACAATGCACGACTTATGCGATCGTCTAAACGATTACGATATGGCAAAGCACCATCGCCTACACGATCACTTAGGAGCGCCTTCATATCGTATAATGCGCGATCGTGTAGGTAGTAACTAAGTGATGAGGCTTGCTAACTACACAATCGTCTAGCGCGCACTTTTTACTAAACGATGAGCATCACATGCTCCCACTACGATCGTCTACCTTCAGCATCTATGCAATCGGGCAACCAACGCTACACGATAGAGTACACGATTTACCCTAGCTAAACGATCGTTTAGTAAATACTACACAATCGTATAGAAAAAACTACACGATCACTTAGATAAATCCCAACGATCATTTACCTTAGACTACACGATACGACTAACTGTTGGTCTTCTTCGTCATCGAGAACCGCATCTCCATGCTTCGAAACTTCATCACGAACGACTTGACTAACTCAAACTCTTTGAATTATAGACTCGATTGCAAGTTAATTACGTCCAAAAACACAGGGGCTCTTACAAATTAACACTTTATAATTGAAGAAAGCTTTAAATAAAGGCAATTAAACCTGAAAAAAATTCATCAACTCCATCTATAAATGCATTTAACAATTAAACACAAATGCAGAAAACCCACTAGAACTGTAAAAGAAGTTCAAAACAGAATTGAAATTTGGAATATTAGAACAACCTGGCTCTGATATCAATTGAAGGAAATCGAGCACGAGGATTTCCATGAGCAGCGGAAAGATCATTCCAAATTACAATCGTATATGAACTTTACAATTACAATCGCAAACAGAAACATACGATTACGCATTAATTACAGAAATAACAGCATGATAAACAAAAGATCAAGGACAAACGCTAGACACTTTTGCAAACTCATCGCCAAGCTCCTTGATTACGAACGCTCGATCACAAAACCACGAACGTTCATCCAACACGAGCGCTACACTGCAAGAACATCGTGCGCTCGAAATAAGCAATCGCCTTAGTCACGAACACCCTAAACAACACAAACTGCCTCAACAAAACCTCGACAATGTTGAGTTGAGGCAGAAAATAGGAGGAAACACGATCGTGTAAACGATTAAGCAAATGGGAGATCGAAGAACCTATTGTATAGGTCGATGCCCAATCGTTTAGGAAAAGTTAAGCGATTGTCTAAC
Organism: Benincasa hispida; assembly: GCF_027475165.1. NCBI lineage: Eukaryota > Viridiplantae > Streptophyta > Magnoliopsida > Cucurbitales > Cucurbitaceae > Benincasa > Benincasa hispida. The sequence goes on from NC_143483.1 coordinate 21,219,880, forward strand.
AAAAGTTATACGATCGTTTAGCTCATCGCTTAGTGATAATGGGCAGAAATGCACGTTATCATAGTGCTAAATTCTTAGCGCTAAATTCTTAAACAGTGCTGGCTTGCGTTGATAAAATGTGTTAGATTGCGTCCAAAAAGCATTAAGTTTATTATATTGCGGCCGCATGCGTTCATCGCATAGGAACAGTTGATTTTTGTATTCTTGTGCAGAAAATGCGTTGACGCAAGGCGGAAATTGCGATCATAAGAAATCATTGGTCGAGCACAGTATTACCGCAAGGCTTTGTGGTGATTGTGTTTGCAAACATTTGCCCAAGAAAGATTGCTGCAACTTGGTCGGTGTAACATGGTGGGCGCATCTGGGTGAAAGGCATAATTAATCACGATGGGACAGAAAGCTGATGACAGTCGAATCTGAATTAAGTTAACATCTGCTAACGAACAAGTACATTCAGCTTTTCGGTGACAAATATTCGGCGCATTAGTCAGAAATTAAAGTCGTCCCATCTGTACAATCATGAGAGAGAAGCCGCCATTTACCCTGGAAGTTCTATAAATACCAGAGGCATCCTTCAGAAAGGGGGTTAATCAGTTCACCGAAAATTGATGGGATGGCTTTAATTCTCTGACTAATGCGCCGAATATTTGTCACCGAAAAGCTGGATGTAGTTGTTATCGTTAGCGGCTGTCAACTTAATTCAGATTCGACTGACATCAGCTTTCTGTCCCATCATGATTAATTATGCCTTTCACCAGATGCGCCCACCAAGTTGCGGAGACTCTAGGCAGCAATCCTTCTTAAGCAGATGTTTGCAAACACAAATCACCGCAAAGCCTTGCGGTGATGCTGCACTCGACCGTTGATTTTTTGTGATCGCGTTTTTCGCCTTGCGCTAATGCATATTCTGCATAAAAATACAAAAATTAACTGTTTCTATGCGATGGACGCATGCGACCGCAATGTTGTAAGCTTAATGCTTTTAGACGCAATTTAACATATTTTATCAGTGCAAGCCACCATTGTTTAAGAACTTAGCACAATGATAACCCCCAAATTTAAACAATGCTTGTCCTCAAGCATAAGCTAAAGATTTCCTTTAGTAAGTCGACCGCAAATCTCTTTACCTAAATTTCTCAAGGATATTTCCTTCAAATCTTATATACCAAAATTTTCTTAAGTCTTATTCAAGTCTCTTCCTAAAATATTTCTAAGACCTAGGTACCGCAAGTTTATCTTTCAAAAGGACTTTACTAAATTCTAGGACATCACATGATTTATTTCAAGAAGAAAACTTTTCCACTAGGGTGTCAAATGATTTTTATCATTGCATGTTTTTTACATTATTATTATTTTTTCTGACCTTGCGCTGATCAAAGTGTCTTGCCTTCGTTTTGGCTTGCCCCCACGTGTGTCATGTGGACATCCAACTACAAGCAATGCGCTCTTTCTCAAACTAAACTCATACCTACTTGGCAGCGGAGGTGCGGTCATTTATTTATGCGTTGATCCTGGCAACTTACTTTTGTTTTGGCTTGCCCCCACTGTGTTATGCAGACATCCAACTACGGGTAAGTGCCCTTCACAACTTAACTCTTATCAACATGAGTTTCCCATTACGTTGACAATGGAGTTGTTTTTCTCACCAATTTCTTTTTTTTTTTTTTTTTAAGAATAAGAAAAATAACAAGGTCGAAAATAAATACCTCACCCTCAAATTTAAAATGCGACAATGTCCCCATTGCCAAAAAATTGAAAGAAGTCATACGATGTTCTTAGAAAGCTATGTAAAGAGAGTTTGAAAGAAAGCTAGCAGACCTCTAACTTCTAGAAATATTTCATGAGGTGATTGTTCTAAGATTAAGTTGATTCTAATATATAAGACAAAAATAGAAGCATGTGTTTCATCATTGAAATCATAATTGGCAAGGAGATAGCATGTGGTGACTGACTAAATTTATCAATATTAAATGATTGCGGTAATCAAAGAGGATGCGGTGATAAAACTTTTAAAGCTAAAATGCAATGCGATAGTGCAAAATTTGAAATGAAGTGAAGGAAGACTACAACCCCCAAATTTGCACTGTCGTCCACATCATGTGTATTGATGCATCCTTCTTTGCGACGATCTATCTTCTTTGGATTGCGATGACGGAATAAGATAAGTTGTTTCGTTGTGTAGCGCCTCCACAATCGTTTGCCTCGATCGTTTGCATAGAAAACATTAAGAGGGTCAACTTATTTTAAACAAAACAAAATCATTTACCGAAATCGTTCAGCACGATCGCTTTTTTTTTTTTTTTTAGAATGAGAAGTAAAATGCCGATAGATAAATAATAACAACAAATTAATGAAAGTTCATGAAGTATTGATGTAGAAAAAGGATATTCAAAAGAGTTGCGTCCTTGACGAGGTTGATTCACTTAATAACTCAGGGACTGCTTATTCTAAGCTGGTCTTTTTACGTCCATGGTGGCTTTTCCTTCTTTTCTTTGTCCTCTGGGAGCTTGACTGCCTTAATCGGGATCTTTTCCCCATGAATGTTCATTACAATCTCCCCTTTGTGTACATCAATTTGAGCACGGTCGGTTGAAAGGAATGGTCGTTCCAATATGATGGGCACATCTTCGTCCCCTTTACAATCCAAAATGACGAAGTCTGCCGGCAAGATGAATTTATCAATTGAGATTGCGGCATTTTTCAACTCTCCTTCAGGATACATTCAGGATTTGTTCGCAAGTAGGAGAGTTTCTTTTGTGGGCGTGAGTATGCCGATATTCAATTGCTTGAATATTGATGGCGGCATTACGTTTATACTCGCCCCAAGATCGCATAATGCTTTACCACTGTAGGCCCCTTCAATCGAGCATGGTATCGTGAAGATTCCTGGGTCGCCCATTTTAAGTGGGATCAGCATTTTGTGTTGTGGTCACTGTTGCGATCTTTTCTTCATCATTCTATTTTTCTTTCAATCTTTGCGGAGCTGGTGGTAGCTGGACTTCTTCTAATTCACGTTCTGAAGGCTTGAGGGTGGACGCAACTTCGGGGTTCATTTTCTCGGGCTTTTCCGGGCTATAGGTCAATGGGTCCTTGGTTGTCACCACATTCAAGTTGGTTGCGATGGGTTCCTCCCTTTCTTCTGCAGTCATGTTGTCGCTTAGCATGGAGACTGCTAAGCATTGTTCCTTCCCAGTACCCCCAGCGTTGCGAGAAAGCTCAGTTGAGCTTGATAATGCTCCTTGCGGTCTATTTTTCAGCTCACCCGCAATTTGTCCTAGCTGAATTTCGAGATTTCTAATGGATGTAGCTTGATTCTGAAGCACTGATTCGTTTTTCTCAAGGTACTGCTTCAGTAAGCTCTTTAATGACGACGATTGCAGTGTTTGTGAGCTGCTAGATTTGCTATGCGCTAGACCGTTTGTTTGCAGGAAAAATATGGGTGGCCCTTCTCTCTGTGCCACTGGTTAGAAGTTTTGTTGTTGATTTTTCCCCGCAAAATTTGGGTGGTTCCTCCACCCGGGGTTGTATGTATCGGAATAGGGATCGTTCTTTATGAAGCATACTGACTGTGGGTTTGTTGGGTATTCTTCCACTGCGTGAGCATCTCCGCAAATGACACAACTTGTGATCATTTAAGCAATTACGTTGACCTGCCCTTTCTTCGCTCCCGTGTTATTAATTGCGATGCCTTGAATCAAACTCATCATCGCAGTCATCTGGTTCTGCAGGGATGCGATGGCCCCGTTGTTTACATTATTATCTTTAATTCTTAATCTTTGATCGCTTTCTCACCAATCCTCATGATTTTTGGAAATGCGATCAAGTATAATCTTTGCCTCTTCATATGTTTTGTCGAGTAGACCACCAGTGGCTGCCGCATTGTAGGAGTCTGCGAAGAGGGATTCAGTCCTTGGTAAAAGATCCCCATCTGTAGGCAGTCTGGTAGGCCATTATATGGATAGTGTCTTACCAGCCGCTTGAACCTCGCCCAGGCATCGCTGAGCGATTCCTCACCTTCTTATTCAAAATTTGTTATTAATTTCCTTCTCCTAGCATTCTCAGTTGGTGGGAAATATTTCTTCATAAACTTTTTGACGAATTGTTCCCATGAAGTTATCTCCCCCGGTTCGAGGGAATACGCCCATTTTCTTGCCTGATCACACAAGGAAAATGGGAACGAGTGAGTCAAACTTCCTCGGTTGAGATACTCGGGAACACAAAAGTGTTGTAGATTTCTATGAAGCTTCGGAGGTGAGTGTGCGGGTCTTTGCCACGCCTTCCTCCAAACTACCCAGCAGCCTGGATCATCTGTAACATTACCGGCTTCATTTTAAACCTCGATCCGTCTAACACCGGCCTCATGATTCCTGAAGAGAAATCATAGAGGTTAGGCGATGCATAGTCCCGAATGGGTCTATTGCGGTCATTCGCCAGAAGGATGGGGTTGGCCATTATATTGTTCGCGTTTGCGGCCCTTGCTTCCGGTTGTTCCGCCATTCTTGGTGTTCTCTCTTGTTGTTAGCGGTTGTCTATTAGTCTGTGTCGAAATGTTCTCTCAATCTTCGGGTCTTCACCAGAGATTGAGAGTCTGCAAAGAAATCAGAAAAATTACCATTAGCACACTATTTTGCCGAAGTCCCCGGCAACGGCGCCAAAAACTTGATTCGTTATTTTATGATGTGGAATTATGGATGAAATGAGATGATGGAGTTACGTTGAGAACTCTAGTTTTCTCAGTGGAATCCAAGTGTAAACCCCACTGAGTTTCTTGGTAAGTCCAAGGTCGAACTTAGAGACTTGGGAAAACATGTTACGGTGGTAATTTTTAGAAAACTTTGTGGTAACCAAATATATAAATAAGTTATTGTGATTATTGTTTGTGGTAATGAAAATAAACAAATGCGGCGGAGTTTCAAAAAGAGTTGATAAAATGGAAGATGCGATGAGTATGCGGTGAACGGGTTGAGAAGGGTTTTGGCTAACACTTCCTAGGATGCGTTCATGCTATGCGATCATGCAACACACATACAATAGTAAACCACCTCTCGGTGCGAATGCTACAGCTTCTAATGCTAGAACACATGCGATATATGCGATAAGTCTACAGGGCCTACTATTTATGCGATGACAAAATGACATCCACACAAATAATGCGACCACATAATATTGTAGGATCTAAAGGTAACACTAGAGGAGGGGTGAATAAGGTTGACTACCAATTTTTTTAAAAAAATAATTTTATCTTCAAACAATGCTCAATAAAGTTAACCCACTAATTTGATTAAAGAAAATTTATGCAAGACAAAACTTAAATCATGCAAGCTATGATAACTTCAAATTTAACGACAATTTAATCAAGGATAAATTAAATAACACACTAAAAATTAAATCATGCAATTTGAAAAATAACTAAGACAAGAAGCAAAAAATTTGAAAACAAGAAATAAAAGAGAGAGAGGAAGAGAAAACACTGGGAATTATAGTGGTTCGGCAAATTGCCTACACTCTCCAAGACTCCTTCTTGGGTATTTCAGTAACTGATCCTTTTGTAGGTGTGGACCAAACCAACACACGACCCTCTTTTTCCTAGGCTAAAGAGAAACCCAAGATCCTTTTTACTGGCTCAGGATCAAACCGATTTCTTTTTCTCACAACCTAAGGTGTACCCACACCTTAATACAATTCCCAAAAATTAAAAGAAAACCTCACAATATTACCTCTTGAAGGCTAAATACACAAGTTGAGCACTCAAAAAAAAACTCACAAAAAAAACTCTAGGCCAATTTAGGAGCAAGGAGGATTAGAATTTGAGAGTAGAGAGAATTTAGAGCTTAAGACTTGATAGCTTTTAGTGTGTCCATGAAGAGTAAAATCAAGTCGAATTTATAGGCGAGGGGGATAAATTTTGGCCATTGGATATGATTGCAAATGAAGGATGGAGATTGAATAAAAATAGAAAAGGAAAGGATTTAAAAAGAAATTTTGAAAGATTGGAATTATTGAGATTTGGAGAATAAAAAGGATTTGAAGGATGAAAATTTAGGAAGGAAATCAAATTTGAAAAGGCTGAAATTTGGTGAGAATTTGGAGAAAATTGGATCAGGAAATTAAAGGAAAGTAAGAAAATAAAAAATAGCCAGATGATATGAGCACCACGCGCACAGGGGAGGAGATTGAGCGTCATGCGCCGCATTCTGTGAAGAAACTGCAGGCACGTGTGGTGCATGCGCGCGTCTGCGCATGAAGCTGGGTGACCGCCACTTGTCATTATCTCATTCGTCCACAGTCGCCACATCACTGCCACATCATGTGCCATGTCATCACCACGTCAGCAAAAAGTGACCGGTGGAGCGTCACTTCATCCACCACGTCATCAATATTGACCTTTTGTGTGCCACGTCAGCCGCCATGTCGGATGCCACATCAGCAAGTTGCCATGTGTCACTGCCACGTTGGATTTCCTCTCCAATTTTCTTTTGCTTATAACTTTCTTGTTTGAACTCCAATTTGAGCGATTCAAATTGCGTTGGAATCGTCTTTCCGAGATCTACAAGATAGTGACTCTGAAACACTGAAAATATTAGTACAAAAAATCTGAGTTTGTTATCATCAAAATACTTAGTTTGATTGAAGCCCTAAAGCTAACAATCTCCCCCTTTTTTATGATGACAAACCACCATAATACCAAAAATATTTCTCCCCCTTTTGTTATCACCAAAAAGATATACAAGTAGTTTTTCTCCCCCTTAATCATACAAATAATGCTCCCTCTCAATAAATTATAACACATAAATTCATAGAAATATGAATAATGCTCCCCCTATCAAATATAATTAGGCAATTCTAATAATAATACCAAGTGCAAGTCTATTTTTACAAAAGGCTTCTTCATTTAATGCTTTGTAAGAATATCTGCTACTTGGTTCTCAGTATTAACATAATTAATGACAATATTCTTATTTTGCACATGCTCTCGAAGAAAATGATGTCTAATATCTATATGCTTTGTTCTAGAATGTTGAATGGGATTTTTAGTTAAATTAATTGGACTAGTATTATCACAAAAGATTGGTACTTGTTCAAAATTTAAACCAAAATCACGCAACGTTTGTTTCATCCATAAAACTTGAGAACAACAACTAGCAACAACAATATATTCAACCTCAATGGTAGATAATGCAACAGAATTTTGCCTTTTACTATACCAAGATACTAAAGAACTACCTAGAAAATGACATGTTCTACTAGTACTTTTTCTATTAGTTAGACTACCAGCAAAATTAGCATCAGAATATACAATCAAATCTAAAGATGCATTTTTAGGATACCATAAGCCTAAATCAACGGTACCAAGCAAATATTTAAAAATTCTTTTTACAGCATGCAAGTGCGATTCTTTAGGACATGATTGAAATCTAGCACACATGCATACACTAAACATAATATCAGGCCTAGTCGCAGTTAAGTAAAGCAAGGATCCGATCATACCTCTATAAGCTTTAATATCTACGTTTTTACCTGTTTCATCCTTATCAATTGTAGTGGTACTCATCGGGGTCTTTGCTACTTTTGCATTATCGAACTTAAACTTTTGAGTAGATCCCTTGTGTACTTTTCTTGATTTATGAAGATTCCATCTTCAAGTTGTTTAATTTGAAGCCCAAGGAAGAATTTAAGTTCTCCCATCATGCTCATTTCAAACTCACTATGCATACACTTAGAAAATTCTTCACAAAGAGAAGAGTTAGTAGCACCAAATATAATATCATCAACATATATTTTCACAATAAAATATCATTATCTTTAATTTTGATAAAAAGAGTAGTATCTCTAAGTCCCATTTTAAAACCATTTTCTAGTAAAAATTTACTTAAACGGTCATACCAAGCTATAGGAGCTTGTTTAAGACCATAAAGTGCTTTATTTAATTTAAAAACATGATTTGGATTATCAAAGCTTTCAAAACCAGGAGGTTGTTCAACGTACACTTTCTCCATTATGAAACCATTTAAGAAAGCACTTTTTACATCCATTTGAAATAAAGTAAAATTCTTATGAGATGTAAATACAAGCAGCATGCGAATAGATTCTAATCTAGCAACAGGAGCAAATGTTTCCTCATAATCTATTCCTTCTTCTTGACTATAGCCTTGAGCAACTAGTCTAGCTTTATTTCTAACAATATTACCAGATTCATCCATTTTATTTCTAAATACCCATTTAGTACCTATAACAGGATGATCACTAGGACGTAGGACTAGTTCCCACACATTATTTTTTTCAAATTGATTTAATTCTTCTTGCATAGCAATTAATCAGAACTCATCAGATTCAACATCTTTAAAAGACTTTGGTTCAATTAAGAAGAGCGAGTTCTTACCCTTTGAAATACATCACCTATTATTAACTCCTGAGGATGGTGAGTGGAGAATCTTCAATCCTGAGGGAGGGATTTTTCTGGCTCTTTTTGAGCTTCATTTGATACTGCTTCCCTATCTTTAATACTAAGATCTTCAACAGGTATTTCTAATTCATCACTAGTAGAAACTTTATTAGTGGCAACATGTGTTTCATCAAAAACAACATTCATTGACTCTTCAAGTACATGAGTTCTTTTATTAAAAACTCTATATGCTTTACTACATGTAGAATATCCTAAGAATATGCCAATGTCCATTTTTTACTCAAACTTTCCAAGTTTTCCTTTGTCTTTCAAAATAAAACATTTGCAACCAAAGACTTTGAAATAGCTAATATTTGGAGTTTTATTATTAAAAAGCTCATAAGGAGTTTTATCTAAAACAGGTCTTATTAAAACACGATTCATTACATAAGATGCAATATTAACAACTTCAGCCCAAAAAGATTTTAGTAAATCATATTCATTAAGCATGGAGGTAGCTAATTCTTGTAAAGATCGATTTTTCCTTTCTACAACACCATTTTGTTGAGGTGTTTTTGGAGAGAAAAAATCATGAGAAATTTCATTTTCTTCACAAAAATTTTCAAAAAAAAGCATTTTCAAATTCTCCTCCATGATCACTTCTAATTTTCGAAATCATAAAACCTTTTTCATTTTGAATTCTTTAGAAAAGCTAATAAAAGATTTTAAAGCTTCATCCTTATAAGATAAAAATAAAACCCAAGTAAATCTCGAAAAATCATCAACTATAACAAACGCATAATGTTTTCCACTTAGACTTGCAACTCTAGTAGGTCCAAAAAGGTCCATATGTAACAGTTGCAAAGGTCTAGAAGTAGAAACCATTTTCTTTGGTTTGAAAGAAGAATTAGTTTGTTTATCCATTTGGCAAGCATCACAAATTTATCTTTTTCAAAGTTTAATTTTGGAAGACCTCTAACAAGGGATTTCTTAGAAATATTTGAAATTAAATGCATGCTAGCATGACCTAACCTTCTATGCCATAACCACGAATCTTCATGCAATATAGATAAACATTTATTTTCTACTATAGGAAAATCTAATAGATCAATAGTATAAACATTTTTATCTCTATTTCCTACAAACAGAACTTTTCCATCACATGCATTTTCTATTGTATAATTTTTATCACTAAAAATTACTTTATATCCTTTATCACATAATTGACTAATACTTAATAAATCATACTTTAAACCATCAACCAACAAAACATTTTCAATAAGAAAATTCGAACCGTTACTAATATTACCTTTGCCAACAATCTTACCCATTTTATTGTCACCGAAGGTAACGTATCCTCCATCTTTCTTTTCTAGATATGTGAATTTTGTGTGGTCCCCAGTCATATGTTTTGAACATCCACTGTCCAAGTATCACTTATTCTTTATGGATCTAAAACATACCTGAGAGAATTAATTTTCAAGATGTAACCTTAGGTACCCAAATTTGTTTGGGTCCTTGGGGGTTAGCTAACAAAAATTTAGGAATCCATCTCTTTTCATTCATAATATTGATTTTTCTTAAATTGCATGCATAAGCTTTATGACCAAGTTTTCCACATGCATGACAAATAATAGAACCTTTTTTGACAAAGTAGTTTGTAAATTTCTTTTGTTTTTGGTGAGCTTTATAACCTAAGCCACTTTTATTAAATATGCATTATTGCTTACCCATCATGATATCTAAATTCTTTTTCCCATTTGTAAACTTTAAAAGAGTAGTTGAAATATCTTCATTTTTATTTTCTAATAATTTATACTCTTCTTAAAGCATACAAATTTGATTTAGATAAATCTAGATCTTTTCCTAATGTCTCATTTTTCTCGTTTAGATTATCTAGCTCAATTAATAAATTATTATTTTCAAGAGCTAATTTAGCATTTTTCTTCCTAAGAGACATATATTTGCAACCTAGTTTTTCAAATTCAATTTTAACTTCATTATATGCATCAATGAGCTCATCAAAAGTAAGGTTTTCAGGACTTACCTCATCATCGTCGTCGTCGTCGTCTCCAAAAGCCATAATGCACAGATTTGCTACTTCTTCCTCGCTTTCAGATTCGCTTTCATCGCTTTCGTCCCAAATAGCTTTCATGGCCTTTCTGCTCTTCTTTGAAATGGCTTTTCTTTGAGGACAGCCCCACTTCACGTGTCCGGGCTTTTTGCATTCATAACAGATGATTGTATCTCTGTTGCTCTTTTCTCCTTTACCTTCTTGATTGTTAACTTTCTTTGAGAAGTTCCTTTTCCTAAAATGCTTTATGAACTTCTTAGTCAAGTGACCGAACTCCTCATCATTTAGTTCAGCTTCAGTTTTAGAGTCTTTTTGAACTTGAGTGGACTTTAATGCTAGGCTCTTCTTCTTTTTGACATCTTCTTCCACATTGACCTTCATGATTATCTCATGTGTCATGAGAGATCCAACGAGCTCCTCCAGTGGAAGTTTTGAGATGTCTTTTGCTTCTTGGATCGTCGTCACCTTAGCTTTCCAACTTTTAGGCAATGATCTAAGAATTTTTCTCACATTTTCAGAGGTGGTATAAGATTTTTCTAATCCCTTCAAAGCATTAACAATATTCGTGAACCTAGTAAACATTTCAGATATAGTTTCATTTGCATCCATTTTAAACAATTCATAATTATGAACTAACATGCTAATCTTTGACTCTTTAACTTGATTAGTTCCTTCATGAGTTACTTCAAGCATATCCCAAATTTCTTTAGCAGAATTACATGCAGAGACTCGATTAAACTCATCAGGACATAGAGCACAAAACAGACAGTTCATGGCTTTAGCATTAATAGAAAACTTCTTTTTATCTTCATCATTAAACTCTTTTTCTTCTTTAGGAATATCTTTATTATCAACTATCTTAGTAGGATTTAAAGGACCATTAAAAACAACTTCCTATAGATTATAGTCAATAGAAATCAAATAAATTCTCATCTTAGTTTTCCACCATGCATAATTATTTCCATCAAACAAAGGTGGCCTAGTGGTAGATTGACCTTCACCATACCCATTTATTCTAGTAGTTGCCATAAGCTCGAACAATTAAGTTTTTCGAAAGAGGAAGAGAATATAATAATTTTTTTTAAAGATTTTTGTAAAGAGAAATACTTTTCCAAAATTTAGATTTTAATTAAAAAGATTTCAAAGATTAAGAAGTAGAGAAAAAAAATAAGGTTTTAATAACCAATTTTCAAGAAAAAAAAATTCTAATGAAAACAGCTTTTAAAACTCAATTTTCAAACTTTTTGCAAAAATTAGAAAAATTCCAGATTTAATGAGATTAAAAAAAACAGAATGTAAAATTAAGAAAAAATTCAAAACCTTTTTCAAATAAGAAAACCGGGCTATCTGCTCTGATACCAATTGTAGGATCTAAGACAATACTAGAGGGGGGTGAATAGAGTTGACTACCATTTTTTTAAAAAAATAATTTTATCTTCAAACAATGCTCAATAAAGTTAACTCACTAATTTGATTAAAGAAAATTTATGCAAGAAAAAACTTAAATCATGCAAGCTATGATAACTTCAAATTTAAAGACAATTTAATCAAGGATAAATTAAATAATAAACTAAAAATTAAATCATGCAATTTGGAAAATAACTAAGACAAGAAACAAAAACATTGAAAACAAGAAATAAAAGAGAGAGAGGAAGAGAAAATACCGGGAATTATAGTGGTTCGGCAAATTGCCTACTCCACTCTCCAAGACTCCTTCTTAGGTATTTCACTAAGTGATCTTCTTGCAAGTGAGGACCAAACCGACACACGACCCTCTTTTTCCTAGGCTAAAGAGAAACCCAAGATCCTTTTTACTGGTTTAGGATCAAATCAATTTCTTTTCTCACAACCCAAGGTATACCCACACCTTAATACAATTCTCAAAAACTAAAAGAAAACCTTACAATATTACCTCTTGAAGGCTAAATACACAAGTTGAGCACTAAAAAAAAAACTCACAAAAATAACTCTAGGCCAATTTAGGAGCAAGGAGGACAAGAATTTGAGAGTAGAGAGAATTGAGAGCCTAAGACTTGATAGCTTTTGGTGTGTCCATGAAGAGTAAAATCAAGTTGAATTTATAGGCGAGGGGGATAAATTTTGGCCATTGGATATGATTGCAAATGAAGGGTGGAGATTGAATAAAAATAGAAAAGGAAAGGATTTGAAAAGGAATTTTGAAATATTGGAATTATTGAGATTTGGAGAATAAAAAGGATTTGAAGGATGAAAATTTAGGAAGGAAATCAAATTTGAAAAGGCTGAAATTTGGTGAGAATTTGGAGAAAATTGGATCAGAAAATTAAAGGAAAATAATAAAATAAAATGAAAATAAAAAATAGCCGGATGATATGAGCACCACGCGCATAGAGAAGGAGATTGAGCGTCACGCGCCGCATTCTGTGAAGAAACCGCAGGCACTGCGACGCACGCGAGCGTCCGCGCGTGAAGCTAGGTGACCGCCACTTGTCATTATCTCATTCATCCACGGTCGCCACGTCATTGGCATATCATGTGCCACGTCATCGCCATGTCAGCAAAAAATGACCGGTTGGAGCATCACATTAGCTGCCACATCATCAATATTGAGCGTTTGTGTGCCACATCAGCCGCCATATCAGATGCCACGTCAGCAAGGTGCCACGTGTCACTGCCACGTTGGATTTCCTCTCCAATCTTCTTTTGCTTATAACTTTTTTGTTTGAACTCCGATTTGAGCGATTCAAATTGCGTTGGAATCATCTTTCCAACCTCTACAAGATAGTGACTCTAAAGCACTGAAAATGTTAGCAGAAAAAATCTGAGTTTATTATCATCAAAATACTTGGTTTGATTGAAGCCCTAAAGCTAACAAATATCATACCTATCTCTAGGGTGCATGCAATACAGGTTAGCAAACAGAGCTTATCTCTAAGTCTCTATCTCTTGCGTATGCCGATCTAATCTCGCTCTCTCGAGTCTAGATTCTAACCTAGCTCTCTCGAGTCATTAGGTTCTTTCTTTAGACTCTCTCTCGAGTATCTCTAAAGGGGTGTTGGGCACAACATAAAACAAGACAACTGCATGCGTGAAAGATCCTAGGTCATGTTAGCTTAGTTCTTCTCAACCCATTCGATTAGTTTAGCTACTCATGCGTGCTAAGAGAGTGAACATATGTAGAATAAGAACTTCCATTGTATAAATATAAAGTTGAAGTACAGAATAACAATGCAAGAAGAGAATAAAGAGCCTAGAAGCAATCTCTTGCTTCCCAGGCTTTTACACTATCTTTCTACTTGTGTTCAAAAGATATTCTCGCTCTCACGAGAGTCGGCCCGCTCTCTGCATTTACGCCTCAAGGTTCTCTCTTGAGTTGCCCTGAGCGATCTTTCGACATCGCAGCTCTTCTCTTGCTCCACCTTAAAAATAAAAAGGAAAACTATGGACAAGGCTAAAGACTAGGAAAATTCTCTAAGTGTTCAAACTTGTCAACTGATGAACCCCTTTTCTGAAGGATGCCTTTGATATTTATAGAGCTTCGGGGTGAAAGGCGGCTTCTCTCTTATGATTGCACGGATGGGATGGCTTTAATTCTCTGACTGATGTGCCGAATATTTGTCACCGAAAAGCTGGATGTAATTGTTATCGTTAGCGGCTGTCAACTTAATTCAGATTCGACCGACATCAGCTTTCTATCCCATCGTGATCAATTATGCCTTTCACCATGTGGCGACTCTATGCAGCAATCCTTCTTGAGCAGATGTTTGCGAACACAAATCACCACAAAGCCTTGCAGTGATCTTGCTTTTCGCCTTGCGCTAACGCTTATTCTGCATAAAAATACAAAAATTAACTGTTTCTATACGATGAACACATGTGACCGCAATGTTGTAAACTTAATGCTTTTGGACGCAATTTAATATATTTTATCAATGCAAGCCAGCATTGTTTAAGAACCTAGCACTATGATAACGTGCATTTCTGCCTTTTATCAGACGTCCATTTGCCAGATCTCATAATTATAATAAGCTACAATAGACAGGAGGATGCAGATCGACTTTAACATGGCAACAGGTGAGAAAGTCTCCTCATAGTCGACTCCCTCTACCTGGGTATAACCTTTTGCCACAAGTCGAGCCTTGAAGGTCTATACCTTCCCATCAGCACCCCGTTTACACTTGAAGATCCATTTACAACCTATAGCGCGAACCCCATCAGGATGATCTACAAGATCCTATACAGAGTTGAAGTACATCGACTCCATCTCGAGATCCATGGCCTTGACCCATTCATCTCGGTTAACATCCTTCATTGCCTTCTTATAAGACAACGGATCCTCAACGTCGCCATCTGCTACCATAGGAAGGATTTCGGTGAAACCCAGATAGCGAACGGGTGGGTTCGCAACCCTCCCACTATGTCAAGGTTCCCTCAACTCTTGAGGTGGAACTGACCTACTGGATGAACTCCCATCAACAACTCTTATTGATGTAGCAGGCTCTTCAATAACTCTTGTTGAAGTTTCAGTAGTTCCATTGGAAAACTCACATAACGCAACTTTGCTTCGTGGACTGTGCTCCCTTATATGATCCTCCTCTAGGAAAGTAGCGTTTGTTGAAACAAACATCCTATTTTCCATTGGATCATAAAAATAACCTCCTCGTGTACCTTTGGGGTAGCCTACAAAGAGGCATAACCTCAACCGTGGTTCCAACTTCTTGGGATTAGCCTCAAGCACATGTGTAGGGCAACCCCAAATGTGGAAATGACATAAACTAGCTTTACGGCCATTCCACAACTCCAGAGGCGTTCTTGCAACACTCTTGGAGGGAACACAGTTGAGTATATACACCGCAGTCTCCACTACGAAACCCCAAAACAAGTCCGGTAAGAAAGCATAACTCATCATCGAACGAACCATGTCAAACAAGGTTCTATTTCTCCTCTCCGGTATACCATTCTGCTGAGGTGTATTCGGTGCTGAAAGTTGGGAAACGATTCTATGTTTTATCAAATAGTCCTGGAATGCGGAGTCCAAAAACTCTCCACCTCGATCTGATCGAATTGTTTTAATCTGTCTATCCAATGCGTTTTCAACTTCAGCCTTAAACTCTTTGAACTTTTCAAAAGATTCAGACCTTCGTTGCAAAAGATAAAGATACCCGTACTTGGAGTAATCATCAGTAAAATTGATAAAATATTCATAGCCACCCCGGGCTCGCACATTCATAGGACCAACAAGGTCAAAATGTACTAACTCAAGATGCTTTTTGGCTCTAAAACCTTTTCCAGTAAAAGGTCGTTTAGTCATCTTACCTTCAAGGCAAGATTCGCACACAGGTAAAGAATTTTCTTCTAACTCACTTAGAAGTCCATTCATCACCAATTTCTCAAACCTATTGAGATTGATGTGCCCCAAACGTAGATGCCAAAGTTGGGCATTTTCTTTTGAAGAAATTTGTTGATGTTTTGATTGAGCTACGACAGTTCTGAAGATTTCAGTATTATGAAAGGAATTAATGGCTAACGGCCTTAGCACATATAAATTTGATTCCAGATTAGCTGTGCAAATAAAGACACAATCTTTATGAATAAATGCTTTACTCAATTCGAAAGAAATAGTGTATTTACATTGCAGTAAGCACTTTACAGAAATAAGGTTCCTTTTTAATTCAGAAACAATATATACATCTGTTAAATGTAGAAACCTATTCTGTAAAGTCAACTAGATCCCTCCCACTGCCACAGCTAAGACGACGTGCCCGGTGCCTACTCGCATCGTCATCTCACCAGCTTCCAACTGTCGCCAGGATCTAATCCCCTAAAAAGAAGAACAAACATGCTTAGTGGCGTCTGAATCAATTATCCAGGAAGAATCATCATTTTCCACTAAGCAAGTTTCAAGTACAAGTAAATCATATTTACCTTTATCTGCCTTGGCCTTAACCTTGGCTGTTTTCTTCTCCTTCAGATACCGAGGACAGTTCCTCTTCTATTATCCATCTTCATTGCAATGGAAACACTTTCCTTTAGCAACTGATGGACGCCTCCTCGAGGCGACAGGCGGTTGGTTAGCAGGTGCCTTCCTTTTTCCCTTACCACCCTTCTTCTTCTTCCCCTTTACAGAGTTAGAAGAGGAAGGTGCAAACTTTGTTCATGAGGTCGAACCTCTATAGAACTTCCTGGAGGATGAAGCAACATTTGCCTCACCCTTCTGCCTCTTCTTACTTTTCAGTAAAGATTGGTATGTCTGCAACTCGTTGAGGAGAGTTGTAAGGTTATATTTCACTTTGTTAAGAATCACATTGCTAACAAAATGCAGGAAGCTCTCCGGCAAAGAATGCAAGATTATGCTAACCTAGCTGCCCTCATCGATGGTAGACCCATTCACCCCCACCATATTGAAGTGGACCATCATGTTTAGCACATGTTCACGAACAAAGGTGCCTTTTTACATTTTAGAGTTGAATATGTTTTTAAGAGCCTCATGCATAAGTTGTTCAGACGGTTGTCTAAACATTCCCCGCAGGGACTCCATGATCTCACGAGCTGAGACAATAGGCTCATGCTTCTTGGCTAAGATGTCAGAAAGACTTGCCAAGATATAAGCTCGGGTCTTCTCATTCGCCCTTGTCCATCGCTCGTATGCCTCCCAAACATTTCGAGTAGCATTTAGAGCTGGAATAGAAGGACAAGCCTCCATGAGAGCGAACATGAGATCCTCGATGATTAGGATCGTTGTGATCATATGTTTCCATATTGAAAAATTATGGCTAGTCAATTTTTTGGCTCTTAACAACGATATTATGGTTGTTGCCATTTGGAAAAATTGTTGAAAATACGAATAAATCTTGATTAGTTTTGCTAAACCACTTTTAAACCATTTTTTTTTTTGCAAAACAGTTTCAAGTACCCTAAGTAATAGACTTCTATTTTGCAATGATGCCCCAGTGAGTCAGGATAAACGCCACTGGTAGGATCAATTGTCCCTTCACTGGGATGAGACATTCTCAACCATTAGGCAGAACCAACTCGTGGAACTGAATCTAACAACCACCATTTTTCGGTTCAGAATGGTTAACATTTAACTATTTCGTGTAAGTGTAACCCCTCGTTTTCGGTGCTAGAGTCCCGCCCTAATGTGCTTATCGTAGGGAAAAGATAGATTGGGACCAGAGTACAAGTTACCTTATCCTCTTACAGGAGGTCAAATAAAGAAACGCGCAAAATTGCCATCCTTTAGGGGGACACTCCTAGGGTGCCTCGAGGTGATGCGCAGTAACTTTATTCAACCTAACGAGGGAGACCGAGAGATATGTTGTCGCATTTCCTGCTCCCACTTACTATGAACATTCTCTCCATCCACCTTGATATTGACCTACCCAAACACCATCCATTGGGGGGACACGCCAAAGGTGCCACGAGGCCGAGGATAGATTTCACGGTGTGGACTTGAGGAGAAAAGTGAAAGGTTTAAGTGAAGCATCTCATGCCCCAAGTACCTTCCACTGAATGTTCTACCTAGGGATTCATTAACCCAGACAATCCGGCTGCTGATTTTAGCCTAAGTGGTCTTTTTAAAGTCCACTCATAAACAACATTTGTTTTTGAAATACAAACAAGTTCAAGTAGTCACATTTAAACACTTTAATGGACTGTTCTTAACTTGCATGCATGCATCAAATCTATCTAATTCACCTTTCCAAGTAAGTTCCCAGGTAGGGATGTTACGTTTCCGTCAACTTAAATACCCCAGCCTAGACAGAACCCGCCTTAGACAAAAGGTCCCTTATAGATAGATTTGCTACACTTTAACCTTTTATTAGCCAATTTAATCCTATTAAACTGATTAAAAGATTAAAGTCTTAGGGTTGCTAATCATATTAGAACCGTGACGTTAGGTCTATGTGATCCAAGTTTTAAACATTTTAAGACATGAATTAAACCTAAGTGAGCATGCATGTCTATCTTATTTTCTTTTAGTTCTAATTTCTCTTTAACTTTTAAAAAGAAACAACTAAATAAAATTGCGTACAACTAGGCGTTTATAACATTTATAAAATAACCTATGTGTTATGCTTCATGCAATGTCTGGTCATTACTATATAACTTTTATATAACGTGTAATAACCAAGGAAACATGCTATCATTCACCCTTATACTATAACAATTATAATATAAAGATGATGCATGTCTATGCTTTTTATGCATGCATAAATATAACTCTTATATTATATGATGCATGAGCATGCTCTTACATAATTAAATCATGCTTCTCTAAATTATAACAATTACAATAAAGAGATGATGCATGATCAATGCATAACCTAAGATGGGATTTACTATATATGCATACCATATGGCATATAAGACATACATCGCATGTATTAAACAAATAGATTAATTAACCGAAATGAACCGGAATGAAAAACCCTATCTATTACATTTATCATCGAGCAAACTGGTTCACAAGCGAACCGGGTCTTGAACCGCCAGGAGGTCTTCATCGTGTAGCAATCTTTATTAGGTAGACGATCGTTCAGCGCACACTAGACGATAGGAACTTTAGCAAATGATCGCGTAGACGACGACGAGGCTGCAAGCCTGATCGTCCATGCGATCGTATAGCACGACTATAGGTAAACGATTTACCTTGAGTTACTAAACGATCGTTTAGTCAGTTACTAAGTGATGAAGTTTGCTGACCTAAACGATCGTCTAGCGTGCTTAAACGATACGCGAGCGCTTGATCATTTAACTTAGCATGCAACTTGGTAAACAATTTACCTTGCAATGCTAAGCGATCGTTTAGTAAGTTACTAAGCGATGAAGCTTGCTGACCTAAACAATCGTCTAGCTTGCACACACTTTAAACGATGTTCAGTGATCGCGTGCCCGATCGTCTTCCCGATACAACCAATACTTGATCATATATGTCATCGTTCAACTGATGCGTTCAACCACGATCGCTTATGCCTTCATCTTCACGATGCGATGGACAATGATCGCATATAATCTCTTCTGCACGATGCGATCAAACCTTCATCATCTCCTTCCTCGAAGAGCCACAACCTTTGCCCAAAACTTTGACGAACGACTCAAGACTCAAACACTTTGAATACAGACTTAATGACGATTATATATATGCCCAAAAACGCAGGGGCCTTTACATACAACCGCAAATGTAAAATGAATTTAAACAAACTGAGGTAATACATCCTGAAAACATCCATTAATCCGACACATCCACAATAGTATTAACATTTAAAATAGTGTATAAATGCATCCACCTTGAATGTATACGTTATTTCATTGCAACAAATGAAATCAGAGTATCAGAAACCTAGCTTTGATACCAATTGAAGGAACTCAAAAACGAGAATTCCATGAGCAGGTTTAGATCGCTCCGATTTTCATAGTGACCGGAATATAAACGATATACATTCTAAATAACAGTTATGCATAATAAAATTCAACAACAGCATGCTCAGTATACAATAAAGCATAGAGAAGTGGTTCATTACCAGAGGAAGACAAAGAGGAAGACAATCTTCGAATGTATGAACCCAAGGCAGCGGAAGAACTCCACCGATCTACCAACACCCCAGCGAGTCTCTCGTCTGATACTGCACGATCCGAACGTACACGAACAAGAAAATGAGGACAACACCACCAATAGGGAGACCGAGTATCCTTAGCGTCAAAAACCCAGAGAGTGGGCTCGGTGAGTTTGGTAGAAGTTGAAGGAAAATAAATCATGTAGACGACAAGCGTGCATGAGAAGAACTTTGCTATCGTATAGTAGGGACGCTTATCGTATAGTAAAACTACACTATCATTTAGGAAATTGATGTACGATCATTTAACGAATGCGTGAGTTAGACGATCGTTGACGACTGAGAATCTATCGTATAGGCTCTCGACGATCAGTCTTTCACGATTTCTTTTGGGCGCGGGGTTTCTTTTGCACGATGAATTCTCACACAAATTGAAAATGATTTTCAACTTGTATCCCGCCATTACTATAACCTTCGGTGCCCACGTTCCCATTTACTAAACATGAAAATTGGTTATTAAAAAATAATTAATCAATTAATTTATTTAATAAATATAATCATATTATATTTATATCCTATAGTTTGATATCATATATCTACTATAGTATTTTTCCTATATTTGATATAAATCATATTTATATCTAATTTCCTCCAAAATAATGTATCTCATACATTTAGCCAATTATATCATATATAATTAGCCATTCAAATTATATCATATATAATTGTACTTCCTCTTGTTAATTTGAACATTTTAAATTAACCCAAACATAGGTTCTCGACTTTATCCAAGCTACCCAGGTGACCTAATGGACCTGTGGCTCGAAGCTCCAACGGTACGTGAATAGCCGACTAAACTCTTTAGCCACGAGATTCACCATCCGTTAATTGTCAGTGATTCCACTAAAGACCAACAACTGAACTCTTCTTACCACAGATATATTTCTGTGTCCATTAGATATAACCAATCATGAGTACGATGACCCTTCATAGATGCTCGTAAGTACAGCTGGGCCAATTTACCGTTTTGCCCCTATAGTTATATCTCACTCCTTAAATACAACGGATTCCTCTAATGAATAATACAATGTAGTCCAACTATGTGTGAACACCTCTCGGGCCAAGAGAAGGTGTGTGGCACCACATTGTTCAAGCCCCAGAATCAGCCCTTAAGGGAGCCATCTATCTAATTACCCTACCTCGAGGAAGGAGTGAATTCCATCTTGTGTAGCTGAGTTCCCAGCTCCCAAATCAGACGAATCCCCAAATTGGTAGGTTTGAATCGGCAAACTAGCCACTCGCACCCATATAAATCAAAGGACCGCCCTCAATGGCAGGAGTTCCCAACTCACTCAGGATTGAGGTATGTTACCTATGGTCATCCTAGTGAAATGAAGTCTTTGTCATGAAGGTGTTATATAACGAGACATTAACACTTCGTGGTCAGGTCTTATACAAACTCTTTGTATAGGACGCCCCCGCTCACATGTCTCTAACACAAATGATCAGGATCAGATCATCTGTGGCAAGTCACAACACTTGTGACCATTCCACAAAGCAGGCCGTGTCCGTAGCATTACCAGGATAAGGTTTCCCTTCTATATCCATATACTACAGACATTTTGGTTATCACTCAAGACATGATCCACTTGTATGTCATCACATACATGCTTGAGTCACATATAGATAACCAGGGATTTGATGTTTATTGGTTTGTGGTAAAGCAACTAAAACAAGTACATGAGCAAAACAATAAGATGTGAAGTAAATATCATATATTAACAATCAAGGTGTTCGTATGTACTGTTTACAAACTACAGGACACAAGACTTTAGGGCATCAACCCCAACAGGAGCATTTTTTGTTGAATCGTTCAAGTGTTGAGGTTGGTGCCCTAAATCTTATGGTTCTCGAAGATTGTAAATTGTATATATGAATTGTTTATTTAATAAAATAAGGAGTTGTTTTATTTGTATTTAGATTGCATTAACTCAATTCAATAAACAAAGATCCAAGGTTATTTTATATAACTTGAACAGTATGTGGTAAACATACAGGTGGATCATGTTCAAGTAATAACCTAAATGGTTTGTAGTGTGTGGATAAGGTTGGGTGTCTTATCCTGGTAACACTATGGATATGACCCACTTTGTAAATGTTACAAGATTTGCAAGTATTATTAACGATGTAATCCAAATCATTCATGTGGAGACATGCGAGTGGAGGTGTCACACCCCCTCCTAGATTACCTTCTTAACCTAGAAAGAGATGTGAAGACAGCAGATGTCAACCCTCTTATGACACCCATTACCCATCTCAACTCCTGATACCAACTTCCGTGGCATCTGTTGCACCTGATAAATAGTTAATATACATACACTCATCTAGGTTCTTCAACATGCAACTACACTAAACATAGATGCATGCTTCATAAACATATACTAGCCAGAATAATTCACATAAGTTTACACAATAGTGGTCCCATCTAGGGTTCTACCCTTGCCCCTCAACATAATACATGATGGTTTGACACTTAAACAAAATAAGATGGACCACCTAAACTTCTTCAACCTCTGAGATCTTTGATTATATGGTAGACTGGCAGATCAACTAAGCTTTGGGGAATCGACGCTACCTGGGAAAGTGAAAACATTTAGAAAGGTGAGCTAAAACCACCTAGTGAATGACTTCCTTTTTAAAACTTGCATAAGCTAGAAGATTGTAAAATAAAACATAGCTACTGAAAAAACATGCATCTTATGTCTCGGTTAAGCAATAGCTTAAAGTCATAAAGAATATCTATAAATCTTCCAAAACCCTGGAAAACTCAATCTCATTTAGATCATAGAAAACCATCATCCTCTATCCTTAGTTGAGCGAGAGTCCTTTTCCTCGATCACTCAATGTCAAATTCCTTAGCTGATGTAGAGTAATCTCGATACAATCAACGTCAATAATACTTTTCCAACATGCACGTGGATAAGCCACAAAGGCTACTCATGCCTTGGATACTGTCATCCCTTAGGTATTAGAGGACCCAGATACCTTCATCCCTTCTGTTGGGGTTGATGCCCTAAATCTCGTAGGGTCCTATAGTTTGTAAACTTTGTATGAACAAACTCCAATGTGATTAATAATATATGATATTTTATTCACTTGGTCTATAAAATATGTGATATTTTAGTTGCATTAACCACAAACCAGTAAACTAACATCCAAGGTTATCATTGTAACTTAAACAGGTATGTGGAGATATACAAGTGGATCATGTTTAAGTGATAATCTAAATAGTCTGTAGTATATGGATAAGGTTGGGTACGTTATCTTGTTGACACTACGAGTATGGATCGCTTTATCGGTGTTACAATTGTTGTTAAATGCTACAAATGATCTGATCCTGATCATTCATGTATTAGACATACAAGTGGAGATATTCTATACAAGGGAGTTTGTATAAGACCAGACCACGAAATTTTTAGTCTCATTATATAACATTGTTCATAATAAAGACTTTCATTTCACCAGGATGACCATAGGTAACATGACCTGAATCTTGAGTGAGTTGTGAACTCCTGCCTATGAGGGCAGTTCTTTGATTTGTATGGGTGAGAGTGGCCAGAAATTCGATTCAACAAGCCTACCATTTTGGGGATTCGTCTGATTGGGGAGCTGGGAACACAACTATACAAGATGGAATTCACTCCTTCCTCGAAGTAGGGGTAAGTAGATAAATTGCTCCCTTAAAGACTGATTTGGGGTCTTGAACAATGTGGCACCACACCCTCTCCTGGCTCATTAGACGGATCAGTGGTACTTAAAGAGTTAGATGTAACTATAGGGACAAAACGGTAATTTGGCTCAGCTGTACTTACGAGCAATTTATGAAGGGTCATCGTACTATTGATTGGTTATATCCAATGGACACAGAAATATATCTATATTGCGAAGAGTGCAACTGTCAGTCTTTAGTGGAGTGTTCGACAGTTAACGAATGGTGGATAATGTAATTAAAGAGTTTAATTAATTATTCATGTACCGTTGGAGCTTCAAACTACAGGTTCATAAGATCCCCTTGGTAGCTCAAAAGGATTTAATTGAGAATCAATTTTTAGGTTAATTTGAATTGTTCAAATATATAAGAGGGATTTAATTATATATGATGTAATTAAATTGTTTCAATTATATATGATATAATTTTCATAATGTATCTGATACATTATTGTTTAATTTGAGGAAATAAATATTTGAATGGGATTCAAATATATTTTCTATGAATGTGATTCATAGTTATTAAATTTAATATAAATATGATTTATATTAAATACCAAAAAATAGAGAAAAGAAACTATAGTTTATGTTATATGTGATACAATATTAAAACTATAGGTTATACGTTATATTTGATATAACATATAGTTTAATATAAATATAATGTGATAAGTTAGTTATCATATTTATTTATATTATTTTATTATTATTTGAATAATATCTTCCCTCTTTTCTCTCCAACCACCTTAGTGGGTGGTTATTGGTTTTGTGGCAAAAGGAATAAAAGAAAATTGTTCTCTCTTCTTCTTGAACACGATTGGACATTGGCACTGGATATACAATTGAGTTTTTACAAAAAAAGGTTTTGTGTGATTCAATCTTCTTCTTCCTCCAAACTCAAACAATCTCTCCTAACCAAAATAGTCAGAGCCCACCACTCCTGGGTTCTCACCCCGAGAATACCAAAGGCTCGTTGTGGTAGTGTCTTTGTTTGGTTCGAGAAGTTCTTGGATAATGACTTTAAGAGGTTGTTGAATTCGAGGCTCGTGATTGTTCGAGGGATACATGAAGAGAAAATGTCGTTAAAGGTAATGTATCTTGAACCCTTTTCTTGTATCAAGCATGCTATAATTTATTTTGAATGCATATATTGTATTTTTACTGTAAATTATGTTTTCAATAAAAATGGAATTTGAACGATCCGCTTTCGCTCAAGGATCTCCTTCAAAACATCATAAAACATAATAAAACATAATTTAAGTTAAAATTCGGTATTCTAAGCATAAAGCATTCCATTGGAAAAGCATCATAGAAATAAAAGACATGTGAAATGGTTCATCTCAAGGAATACTAACTGGTGCATAGCTCAATAAATAAACTCAAGTATGCTTCATAAAACTCTTTTTAAGGTTTATCATGTTAAGCTTGAAGACTTGCTTTGGAAGCTAGGAAAGCATACTTAGAATTTATAGCTTAAAGCTTACTAAAAGTTATGCTTCATTTTACTTCAAACATTAGCTTTTAAAGGAAAAGGAATCATGTGTTCACATATGGTTTACTCAACCTTAAGCATGCATTTGAAAAAACCCTTAAGAAAATTATATTAGAGACATGCAAACGCATTGCACTTCAATAAATAAGTGTTGTAAACCTTATAAAACACATGCTAAACTCATGGAAATCAAGTCAAGATAACTTTTATAAAAACTAGTTACTCACTGTCTTATGCCACTCCCCCAAGGATTATAAGCTTTTCCTACGTGTGTTTGCCCTGTGACAAGAATAGGTACCTTTAGTTAATGCCACTAGCTCTCTTTTGGGCTTAACTCTAGCATTCCAGCTTAACAACTTAGAATATCCCTACAACCCACCAACGCCTAGCCTATCTCAACGCATCACTAACACTTAGGCGCTTGGCTTGTAGCTCGGTGGGTTGGTGATGCGTTGTTAATGTGATGAAATAATGGTGTATATTGCGATGATGGTGTATGTGTTGTGCATGCAAGTTTTCCTAGCAAAATCCAAGTATAAATCCTACTAGGTTGCCTGGTAAGCCCAAGGTCGAACACAAGGACCTAGGGAAACAATATGCGATGGTGATTTCAAATTTCTTTGCGGTAACAAATAATACAATGAGTTGGTTGGAATGCTTGTTCAAGGTATAGATTCTATGCGGCGGAATTGAGAAAAGAGTTAATAACAACGAAAGTACAATGAGTATGCGGGGGAACGGGTTGAGAAAGGATTTATCTAGCGCTTCCTGAGATTGCATTTAAGCTATGCGATCATGCTACACATACACAAAAACAATTCATCTTCCAATGTAAATGCCATAGCTCCTATTTCTAGAATGTATGCGATGTATGCGATGATGTCGATAGGACTTATTCCTAAGTCTCTATTCTTGTCTATGCGATGATGAATGTTGCACACATATACAAGGTGACTGCATACTATCATATCCTATCTCTAGGGTACATGTGATGCGTTAATAGCAAACAGAAATTATTCCTAAGTTTCTATCTCTTGATTATGTGGTTCTAATCTGACTCTCCCGAGTCTAGATTCTAATCTGACTTTTCCAAGCCTAGATTCTATCCTTAGACCACCCTCCCGAGCATCTCTAAAGGACGAATGACGCATACATAATACAGGGTGATTGCATAAAGTGAAGATCTCAGATTATGCTAGCTAAGTGCTTCTCAACCCATTCGACAGTTTAGTTACTCATGCGTAATGAAGAAATTGAACAGATATAGAGATGCAAATTCCATTTTGTAAATAAGATCAGAATATAGAATGACAATGGAAAATAGGGATAGAGAGCCTGGTAGCAATGTTTGATGATGGGAAATTAGAAGTCAATTTTACTCGACAACTAAAATCCCTTGGACGCGGTATGCGATGCATGTTCCTAAGATATGCGTTGATAGTCATGCGTCGATGGTCATGCATTGGAATGAATATACGTGAATAAATGTATGCGATGACCATGCCAAGTATAACATGAACGCAAGTTTCTCGGGTAATCCGAGGTCGAACACAGGGACTTATAGTAGAATGAATGCGGTGATGTGCATGCGACAGTTAAATAAAAGAATGTTGAGGGGTTGCTAAGTTAATCCTACTTCTACTCTATCTAACAGACAACGTAATGAGAATATGCATGAGAGGTAGAGATACGACAACACTTGACATGAAATAAATGAATGGGAAAATAGATAAAATGTGGAGATGTTTCATTGCAACCCTTAAGAATGACCGCAAGGGCAACCTTAGTCAACGCAGACCATGCAATCATGCTACACACACGTGAACTTAACTTTAGGACGTATACGGTGTATCTGCGATACTACTAAGAAGCCTATGTCTGCCTAGACCTCCATAACCAACTCACTAGCTCTCGTCGCATAAGCATGGCTACCACATAACCCCTTACCCTACTTCCTGGACGTATGCAAATCCATTCTGTAGGGTGCATACGCTGCGTGAAGCAAACAGAGCTTATCTCTAAGATCCCCATTCTTACTTATGCTTTCCAATCCGCTCTCCCGAGTCTTAGATTTTTGTTTTAGACAGCTCTTCAAGTATGCCTAAATGATGAATGAAGCGCTCATAGGACAAGGTAACCACATGAACTTTGCTGACCTAAGATTGTTACTATCCCTAGTGAACAATGCATACATTGCTTAATGCGACCAACCACTTACCCTCCCAGGCAGTTGATTGTTGCTGACTTTACTCATAGACAAGCAATGCGTTAGCCTATAGACAGGCATTACAGCAACTTCACACTAAGCAAATAAGATTACTCACACACTCGCACAACGTACACCTCTCAGTGGGTTGTTACATGCTTCATATCCCTAATCCACATGACTAAGTATGCGATACCCAAGCAATCCCACTAAGTGTTGCAATGAAAGTAAAGATGCTAAACAAAGAAGATGGAGATGGAGTTAAAGGAAACAGAGAAATGCATTGAAAACAAATTGTATTAAAATGAAATGACCGGTTGGAAGCAAAGACTTGCTCCCAGCGGATGTGTGTCAAGGCGTCGGTGGTGCCATGGATGCGCTGTGGAGCAGACTCTCTCAAGATCTAGCTCCGGTCGAAGGCTCCAGTCATCATTCGAAATGGATGAAGAAGGTGAAGAACTCTCAGCGTCTTCTCACGTATTTTGTCTGGATCACAAGGATTCGCCCTAGGCGAACCTCAGGCGAAAACCTTGGATGACTGGAATTTTTGCTCATCGGCTTCTATTTATAGAGCTTGGATCGCCGACAGCATTAATGGACTACTTTGAGTCTGACATTCGACACGTTAGTCCTTTCTGAATCTCTGCCACTAACGGCGTGGTAGGTGAAATGTCAGCATCATCTTTTGGTTTTTCTCGAGGTAGATGCATTGATGCGTTCATTCCACCAACCTTGCATTGCTCCCATTAGTATGCGTTGTTGCATAACTGCAATCATTCAATGACCGCATTCGCTTAATACCGCAACTCTACATGATGACCGGAATCACTAGGCAAGCGCAACTCCCATACGATGGACGCATACGGCTGATTACCGCAACATCCATGTGTTGATCGACTCGTTCGGCCTTGCGATGGAGAGTTTCTCTGCATGCGGTCGTCTATGCGGTGGTTTGGTTTCCACGTTTGCGTCCATTTCCTGTTTTAGCTACAAAAATAAAATATTGAGCGCATAATAACGCAAAATAATGGGTTAGCTGAGATTCAACATGCTGATCGACGCAAGCTCATTTTCTCGTGAATTCCTATCATGATTGACGCATATTCTGCCTAACAACCTTCATATTCTAAGTAAAAGGCCTAAGATGACATGCTTTTCTGCATGTTATCAAAGTCTTGCTTCCCAAGGCTTTTACACTGAGATTTTCTCTACTCTGCCCAAAAGAATGTTCTTTCTTCCACAAGAGTCGGCTCTCTCTCTGTACTCAACACTTCCCGACACTCTTCCGAGCTAACCAAGACGATCTTTTGGCGTCTTCTCTCTTCACTCGCCTCCGCCTTCTAAATGTATAAAATTACAGACTACGACTTTCTATGTGTATGGCAAAGAAGAACTCTAACATTCTGAATAGCGAAACTCCTTTAACGAAGGTGGCTTTTGGTATTTATAGAGCTTCAGGGTGAAGAGCTTTTCTCTCAAATGATTGCACTGATGGGATGTCATTAATTCTCTGTCTGATGCGCTGATTAATTGTCACTTAAAAGTTGAGTGTACTTGCTACAGTGTGTCATTAACGGCTTATCAACTTAATTCAGATTCGACCGTCATCAACTTTCTGTCCCGTCATGATTTATTAAGCTTCTACCTTGATGCACCGTCTTTATGCGGCCACCTTATTGAGCAGATCTTCGCAAACGTATACGATCGCATAGTTTTGCAGCCGCAATCTTCTAATGTACTCGGACGCTGAATTCCTTGGATCGTAATTCTGCGTTGCGCCAACGCATTTTCCTGCACAAAATACATAAATTTGCTACTTTAATGTGATGGACGCATGCGATGGCAATGTTCTCAACTTAATTCTTTTGGACACATTTTTACATATTTTTACCATTGCAATCCTTCATTGTTTTATATCTTTGCGTTGTTATAACGTGCATTTCTGACCGTTATCAGTTGGGTGTCAACACTCACACACGGACGCTTAGATAGGTGCTAAGACACGCTCACCCAACTTAGGTGTTAGACATCTGTTGTGCGTCACGTTTCGCACGCCCACGGTTGATGGCACTTTCTACCCGGTAACCTTACACTTCCTTTTGTGCACACACTCTCACCAATGCCTACACACTCTCGCGCGTACCTTCGCCTGGCCAACTGCCTGTTTATCCCTTGGTTGCAGCTGCATGCTTATTCATCTATCAAAATTACAGATTCAACTTCTAACCTTAATAACTCAAATTCCAGACATTATCTCACAAAGTTTCCTTCTAAGGACTTGCTCCTAAGCATCTTTCTCTTACCTAAAAATTTGAGTCTCTAATTCCTCTTGGTGGGCTCAGAATCCTCCAATCTTTCTAGCTTACCCGAGTAATCCAGAAACTTGGAACAATTATAAAATTTTTCAAATTTTAGCTCCCAATCATTGGAATTTCCTTCTGACAACCCAACATCTTCTTCAGCATTGTTTGAACTTCAAATTTGCAGCAACATTTCTCCTTTGGCACGAGAATTCAACAAACCAAGCTTCTCCTTCTTCAACACCTCTGGCATGCTGAGGGGTCTAATCTAGTGACACCTAGGCCACGAATTCTTGTTTACGGCTCCTAATCACGCCATGTAGTCACTAACCAAGTGATTAAGCTAAGTGTTTTAGGTTCACTCCAATGCATAGGGCTGGTGTCCACCCAAGCCCTCTCTCGGCCAATGCCTTCCACTCACCAATGCCCATCGCCTTGCCTTAGGCACTCTCTTTTAGCCTTGCCGCTCATCCTCGCCTCATATAACCTCCATAGCAATGCTCAGTGGCCCTCCAAGGCGATGTCACTCGCCCATGCCAATGCCTAATCCTTTGGGTAGCCCACATGTTTCTAACCTCTACTCCTCTTAGCCAACGCACACCTTGCAACCATGCCTAGCTCCTTGTCTTGACACCCCTTGAGTGCTCACCTTGGGTGCTTGGTTGCTCATATGCCGCCCATCTTTGGCCTTCACTAACCTCTATAAAGGCTAATGCATGCCTTTTTATCAGCCACGGTCATCACCACATTCGATAGCCAACTAACCTCCAATAGGGCCTTCAACACATGCCTCTTACTACACTTAGCCAGTTTCCCTCTTGATTCCCTAGACGCATGGCATGGCATGACTCCAACTTCTTAAGCCCTCCTATTTTTCTTCTAAGTATTGAGACTCTTCATTGCACCCGGGAGGCTCGAGTTCTACACTTAGAGAATTTTCTTCACTCTTTGGCTAACTCCATGCCCAGTTTCCCTTTGCTTACATCTCTCAAAATTTCACTAAGTATGGGTGGCTTCTACAAACTACCCGAGAGCATCCTTGCCAAGCACCTAGAGAAATTTTCTTCCCTTAACCCTTCTATGCATTTACATCACTCACAACCTATCATGCAACTAGGTTAACAAATATAAGCATCGATGACAAATATACTTGAGCATGATTACGTAGTAAGGTAGGGTCTAGGGTTTTCAGGAGGTATCCTATATAAAGAGTTTGTATAAGACCGACTTGCAAAATGATTAATCTTTCTTTATAACATCATTGACTAAAGAGGTTAACATTTCATAGGATGACCATTAGTAAATCGACCTTAATCCCAAGTGAGTTATGGACTCCTGTCTATGAAGGAAATTCTTTGATTTTTATGGGTGAAAGTGGCTAGTATTGCCGACTCAATAAGCCTACCATTTTGGAAATTTGTCCACGTAGGGAGCTGAGAACATAACTACACAAGATGGAATTCACTCATTCCCATCTTTAGGATACATAGATGAATTGCTCCCTCAAGGGCTGATTCTAGGTCAACAATAAGGCCTCACCCTCTCACTGGCCCAAGCAAGATTTAGTTTATGGTTGGACTATAAGTTGATTGTTCATTAGAGTGATCGATGGTACTTAAGGAGAAAGAGATAATTATAGGAGTAAAATGGTAATTTGATCTAGTTGTAATTACGAGTAGTTCGTGAAGGGTTGACTTACAGGTAATGGTTATACTTGTGGACAAAGAAATATATCTATAGTGCGAAGAATGCAGCTGTGAGTCTTTAGTGGAGTGACCCACAATAAATGAATGTGGGTTAATTTAATTAAAGAGTTTAGTTAATTAATCTTATGTCATTGGAGCTTTTAATCTATAGATCCATTAGGTCTCCTTGCTAGCTCACTAAGAATAAAACAAGAACCATTTAGTTTTGGATTAATTCGAATTGTTCAAATTAAATAAGGGCTTGTAAATTAATTGTATGAGATCAATTAATATAATGTATATGGATACATTATAATACAAAGTTAATTTTGAATAAGATTTGAAAATTAAACTTTTTAATATAAGAGAGATATATATTTGAATAATATTCAAATTTTAATTACATGAATGAGATTCATATAAGACTATATGTTAAAATTAATGTGAATGAGATTCATATTAAAAGTATAGTTTATAAGAGAGGATTATATTTGAATATGATTCAAATATGGTTTCAATCAAATATGTGATATTTAATTATTGATTAATAATTAATATTGTTCATTTAATTATATATATTAAATTTAATTTAATATATTTGAAATTAAATAAATGATAACTCCAGGAGTTATCTAACGTGTTAATGGAGGGGAGTTATAACTCCTCCTCCATTTAACTTCCTCTCTAGCTTAATTGTGAATTTCGCAAAGAAGAAAAAAAATGTACGTATCATTTTCCTAAGCTTCTCTGAATTCTCTCAAGATCTATCTTTCACAAAGTTTTTTACTAAAAAATTCCTCTACAAAAATCAACTCCTACTTCCAAAGGTTTGGATCCCACCATATGATTCTTGCCTAAGAATAACGATGTAATACTAGTGGTAGTGTCCCATTTCTTCATGTTCGTGAGAGTTCGTGGGAGATCGTACGGGAAGGAAATTAATTGAAGACAATCTTCCAAGGTAAGGTTCCTTGTCTCTATAAAAACATGCTTAAAATTATTTATCCTATGTTTATATTTTCTCTGTTTTTCCATGCTTCCAAAATTGAAATCGATGGCACCAACATCCATACACTTTCGCACTAGAATTCGATTCCTTCATCAATAAGTTATATAAATTGGATTGTGCCATTGACGATCCATTTTAGGTAACTTTTTGTGCTTGTCCTTGGTGTTGGGTTGATGCCCTAAATCTTGCAGGGTCCTATAGTTTGTAATTGTAATGTACAAACATCTTATTTATTTAATAAAATATATGATGTTTTATTTCAATTTTAGTTGCATTAACCACAAACAAATAAACTAAGATCTAAAATTATCTTGTAGCTTAAACATGTATGTAAAGACATACGGGTGTATCATATTTAAGTGATATCCTAAATGGTCTATAGCAGATGGATAAGGTTGGATACCTTATCTTGGTGACAATACGAGTATGGCTCGCTTTGTAGATGTTACAACCGTTGTAAAGTGCTATAAATGATCTCATCCTGATCATTCATGTGGAGTCATGTGAGTAGGGATATTCTATACAAAGGAGTTTATATAAGACCGTACCACAAAATTTTTTTCTCATTATATAACGTCGTTCATAATAGAGACTTACATTTTACCAGGATGACCATAGGTAACATGATCCCTGAGTGAGTTGTGAACTCCTATCTATGAAGGCGGTCCTTTGATTTGTACGGGTGAGAGTGGCCAGATTGCTAACTTAATAAGCCTACAATTTTGGGGATTCGTCTTATTGGGGAGCTGGGAACACAGCTACACAAGAAGGAATTCACTTCTTCCCCAATGTCGAGAAAAGTAGATAAATTGCTCCCTTAAGGGCTGATTCCAGGTTTTGAACAATGTGGCGCCACACCCTCTCCTGGCTCGAGATGGGTTTAGTCATAGTAAGACTATGATCTATTGTTCATTAGAGGGATCAGTGGTACTTAAGAAGTTAGATGTAACTACAGGGAAAAAACGATAATTTCGGCCCAGCTGTACTTACGAGCATTTTGTGAAGGGTTATCGTACTGTTGACTGGTTATACCAATGGACACAGAAATATATCTATAGTGCGAAGAGTGCAACTTCGGTCTTTGATGGAGTGTCTGACAATTAACGAATGATGAGTAATTAATTAAAAGATTTTAATGTACTGTTGGAGTTTCAAGCTGCAAGTCCATGAGGTCCCCTTGATAGCTCAACAGGAATTAGTGAGAATCAGTTTTCGGATTAATTTGAATTGTTCAAATTAATTGAGAAAATTAATTATCTATGATATAATTAATTTAATTTTAATAATATATGAAATAATTACTATAATGTATTTGATACATTATAATATAAAATATATTTGAGACGAAATAAATATTTGGATATGATTTAAATATTAATTATATGAATTGGATTCATATAATTAAAATTTAATATAAATGTCATTTATATTAAAAGTCATTGGTGAGAGAAAATTGAAATTATACATTATACTGTATTTGATACAATATAGAAACTATAAGTTATATGTTATATTTGATATAACATATAGTTTAATATACATTATATGATAAGGTAGATATTATATATATATATATAATTTATTAAAATAAATTAATTTATTTTTTGAAAATAATTATGGGAGGGAGGGAGTTCCCTCCCCCTTCACTCTTTCCATCACGTTAGTGGTGCTGAGGAGTTGGTCATCTTCTTCAATGGGTTACTAGGAAAGATTTTGTGAGACAGAGATATGTGTTGTTAAAATAAATAAATAAATAAACTCTATCTTCTTCCTCTCTTCCATTATCCTCTCCCATTTTTCCCTTTCTACCAAAATAGCTAGAGCCCACAAACTCCTGGATTCTCATCCCAGATAATACCAAGGTAGCTATCGTGGTCGTATCCGTATCATTTGAGGGAATGCATTGAAGAATGGTCTTCAAAGGTAAGGATTCTCAAACCCTTTTATTCTTTTGTTTTTTTGTTTATGAGAGCATGTTGTAATTTTTGTACTAAATGCATAATTTTAGTTCTTCCACTGTAAAATCTAAATTCTATGAAAATTGGGAAGTTGGGATGATTCGCTTCCACTTAGGGACCTTTAACCAGGTTCCCTCAATTGATATCAAAGCCAGAATTTTCGTCCTAATTTTTCTTAATTTTCCAGAATATATATATATATATTTTTACCCTTTTTGTGGGTTTCTACATTCTATAATTCATGCGATGATGGTTGATGA
Source organism: Benincasa hispida (assembly GCF_027475165.1). Classification (NCBI taxonomy): domain Eukaryota; kingdom Viridiplantae; phylum Streptophyta; class Magnoliopsida; order Cucurbitales; family Cucurbitaceae; genus Benincasa; species Benincasa hispida. The sequence goes on from NC_143483.1 coordinate 21,254,551, forward strand.
ATGTGGTTTGCATTAATGGATATTTCGGGATTGAGCAGTATAGATTTATTGCTTTATTTACAAAATTGTTTTGTAAGGGCCCATGTTTTTGGGGCATTAATTTTCAATCGAGTCTGTAATATTTGTTGATGAGTCATTCATGAAGTTCCCGATCGAATTCTGGAGAAAAGGAGGCAAAATTTGGTGTTGTTTCGAAGGAGTTCAAAGCAGTACAATGGGCGACTGTACTGTAGCATCGCAACGCTATTGCTATTGCATTGCGACACTACGATGCGATGGATGAAGAAATTCTTCGTAGCATCGCGATGATAGGGCATGGCATCGCGATGCTCCGAGACGAAGAGGACGTGCAGTCCAACTCCGATTCGCACGTGGTTCGTGGTCTACTAGTCCGATTCGGTTCATGGGTTCTCTGGTTCGAGGTTTTTAGGTTCATTTGGACCGGTTCGAGCGGTTCAAGGCCTGGTTCACCTATTTCAAATTGGATGAATTTTTTTGTAATAGTTAGATTTAAATTTCTTTTAGCTGTCCAATCCCGATCCGTTAGTTGTTTTTAAATTATGCATGTGATTTTTTTATTTCTTTATTATTATATGCCATAATGTATGCCATATAGTATAAAATCCCACCATAGGTTATGCATTTAATTTCATGCATCATGTTATATTATAAATGTTATAATATATCTAGTTGCATGATTTATTTTATAGCTTGCTAATACATCATATAATATAAATGTTATAATATATGCATGCATGCATTAATAACATATCGATGCATCATTTATATTGTAAGTGTTATAATATATGGTTAAGTGTATGTAAGGATGATTGTTCTAGTTTATTTCATTACCTTATTATATAATTGTCATATATGTTAGTAATGAAATGAATTTGCATGAAGCATGACACTACCTTAGGTAACTTATAAATGTAATAATTTACTAAGTAGGTCAATTACATGCAATGTATGATTTTAATTTGTTTCATTTGTTTATAATTGTTATAATTAATTGAAATTAAAAATTAAAATTAATAAATCAGAATTGCGTGCAAACCTTAGGTTAAAATCATTTTTAAAAATTGTTTTAAAACATGATTCATATAGACCTAATATCACTTTTCTAGTGAGATTAGAATTTTAAGCTTAATCTTTTAATCAATTTAATGTGATTAAATTGATTCTTAATAAAAAGATTAACATTGTAACAAATGTATGTATAAGGGACCTTTTGTTTAAGGCTAGTTCTGTCTAGGCTGGGGTATTTAAGTTGACACAAATATAACACCCTTACTTGAGAACTTACCTAGAAAGGTGAATTAGATAGATTTGTTACAAACATGCAATGTTTGATTAAAGTTTGTTAAAGTGTTTAGTAAACGTTAATCAAAATTGTTTAACTATCCAAAGCAAGTATTGTTTTTGGACAAATTAAATAATCACTTAGTTAAAATCAGTAGCCAAGTTTTTCTAAGTTAATTAGACTTAGGTAAAACACTCAATGGGAGGAAAATGGGCATATGATATTTTTTTTTCCTCCACATATCTCCCTAAAAGTTCACACCGTGAGATCTATACTCGACCTCGAGGCACCTTGAGTGTCCCCCTATGAATGGTGTTTGTATAGATCGATATCAAGGTGAATGAAGATAGTATTTATTGTATGTGGGAGCGGGATCTGTGACAATACATCCCTCGTCTCTCTCATTAGTTTGAAGTAAAGTTTCATGCACGGCCTCGTGGCATCTCGAGTGTCCCTCTACGGATGGCATTTTTGCATGACGCTTTATTCAAACTCTAGAAATGGATAGGATTACTTTAGTTTCAAGCCCCAATCGGTTTTTCCCTACGGTTGGCTCATTGAGGCTGAACTTTAGAATCTAAAATGAGGGGTTACACTTACAAGAAATCTTAAGCGAGTTTAATAATTTCTAGACCGAACAATAGTGGCTGATAGTTACAGTAACAAGGAGTTGTTCTGTCTATTGATTAAGATTGTCTCATTCCAGTGAAAGGGCATCTGATTACCCTACATTGGCTTTTGTCCTACCTCACTGAAACATCATTGCATAATAGATGTCACTTAGGGTACATTAGATTATTTTGTTAAAATTTATTGGTTTTTCTAAGTGGATTAATGCAAATAGACTAATATAAATAATTTGTATGGTTTTAGCAAACTTATTCATAATGACTTCCGCAACTCTTAATTTACTCGCCATTGACAAATTAACGGGTGAAAATTACACGTCTTGAAAAAATATGATCAACACAATCCTAATAAGTGATGACCTCCATTTTATCCTAATGGAGGACTGTCCTCCCATTTCAGCTCCAAATGTTGCTCGAAATGTTCAAGAAGCATACGAGCGATGGACACGGGAAAACGAGAAGGCCAAAACATGTTCTCAATATGATGGTCCACTTCAACGTGGCAGAGATGAATAGGTCCTTCATCGATGAAGCCAGTCAGGTTAGTTTCATTATGGAATCTTTACTTGAAAGTTTACTACAGTTCCGACAATGTTGTTATGAATAGGATTGACTACAACCTGACCACCTTGCTCAACGAGCTACAGACCTTCTAGTCCTTGATGAAAACCAAGGAATAGAAGGGTGAAACAAATGTTGCTTCATCCTTTAAGAAGTTCCACAGAGGTTCACCCTTTGGGACAAAGTCTGTGCCTTCTTCTTCCAGCACCAAAAAGTGGAAGAAGAAGAAAGGTGGGAAGGGAAAAGCTAACCTACCAGCTGCTGCTTAAAAGGGTAAGAAAGCCAAGGTTGCAAAGGGAATCTGTTTCCATTGCAACCAGGAGGGACATTGGAAGAGGAACTGTCCCAAGTACCTAGCGAAAAAGAAGAAGGCCAAGCAAGGTAAATATGATTTTCTTGTTTTGGAAACCTATTTAGTGGAGAATGATGATTTGACTTGGATAATTGATTTGGGTGCCACTAACTACGTTTGTTCTTCATTTTAGAGAATTAGTGCCTGGCGACAACTAGAAGTTGGAGAGATAACGATGTGGGTTGGAACTGGGCACGTCGTCTCAGCTATGGCAGTAGAAGGTCTCTAGCTGACTTTACAGAATAAATATATTTTACTAGAAAATGTATATGTAGTTCTTGGTTTGAAGAGGAACTTAATTTCTGTAAAGTGTTTGTTAGAATGATTATATTGTATTCATTTCTCTATAAATAAAATATTTATTTCAAAAAATAGTGTTAATATTTGTTCTACAAAGTTGGAAAACAATCTTTATGTGCTAAGACCGTTAGTAACTAAAGCCCTTTATAGCACTGAAATGTTTAAAACTGTGGTAACTCAAAATAAAAGATTTAGAATTTCTCTTAAAGAAAATGTCCAACTTTGGCACCTGAGATTAGGACACATCAATCTCAATAGGATTGAGAGGTTGGCGAAGAATGGACTTCTAAACGAGTTAGAAGAAAATTCTTTACCGATATGTGAGTCATGCCTTGAAGGCAAAATGACTAAAAAATCTTTTACTGGAAAAGGTCACAGGGTCGAAGAACCCTTAGAGCTAGTACATTCAAACCTCTGTAGTCCGATGAATGTAAAGGAAGAAGAGGGTTTGAATATTTATTCACCTTTATTGATGATTATTTATGATATGGGTATGTTTATTTAATGCAACATAAGTCTGAATTCTTTGAAAAGTTAAAAAAATTTAAGGTCGAAGTTGAAAATGCATTAAATAGAACAATTATGACATTTCGATCTGATTGAGGTAGAGAATTTATGGATCTTACATTCCAGAACTATTTGATAGAGCATGGAATTGTATCTCAACTCTCAGCACCTGGTATACCTCAATAGAATGGTGTATCAGAAAGGAGAAATCGAACCTTGTTAGATATGGTTCAGTCCATGATGAGTTGCGCTTCCTTACCTGATTTGTTTTGGGGTATTGCAGTACAGACTGTAGCGTATATTTGAATTGTGTTCCATTCAAGAGTATTACTAGAACACCTTTGGAGTTATGGAATGGTCGTAAAGCTAGTTTACATCATTTCAGAATCTAGGGTTGCTAGCACATGTTCTTAAGGCAAATCCCAAGAAACTGGAACCTCGTTCAAAACTGTGCCTATTTGTAGGCTACCCCAAAGGAACGAGAGGTGGTTACTTATTTGACCATAAGGAAAATAAAATTTTTCTGTCAACAAACGCTACTTTTCTAGAAGAAGACCACATAAGGGAGCACAAGCCTTGTAGTAAGATTGTGTTGAATGAACTTTCCAAGGAATCTATTGAACTTTCAACAAGAGTTGTTGAAGAACATGAAACCTCAAGAAGAGTTGTTGAAGTTGGATCATCTAGTAGGTCAAATCCACCTCAAGTATTGAGGGAGCCTCAACGCAGTGGGAGGGTTATAAACCCGTTTGTCCGTTATATAGGTTTAACGAAAATCCTAGCTATGGTAGCTGGCGGAAATGTTGAGGCTTCATTATCTTACAAGAAGGCAATGGGGGATGTTGATAAAGATTAGTGGATCAAAGTTATGGATCTTGAAATGGAATTGATATACTTCAATTTGGTTTAGGATCTTGTAGATCAACCTGATGGGGTTAAATCTTTAGATTACAAATGGATCTACAAGAGAAAACGGGGTGCTGATGGGACGATGCAATCCTTCAAGGCTGGACTAGTGGCAAAGGGTTATACCCAAGTTGATGGAGTCAACTATGAGGAGACTTTCTCATCTATTGTCATGCTGAAGTCTATCCAGATCCTTCTATCCATTACCTCATATTATGACTATGAGATTTGGCAAATGGATGTTAATACTGTCTTTCTGAATGGCAATCTTGAGAAGACTATTTATATGGAGTAATCCAAAGGATTCATAACCTAAGGTCAAGAGTAGAAGGATTGTAGGCTTAATCGGTCCATTTATGGATTGAAGCAGGCTTTTCAATCTTGGAACATAAGGTTTGACACTACGATCAAATCTTATGGCTTTGATCAGATTGTTGATAATCCTTGTGTATATAAGAAGATCATCAACAATTCAGTAGCTTTTCTAGTGTTGTATGTAGATGATATCTTACTCTTTGGGAATGATATAGATCTACTGACTGAAGTTAAGAACTAGCTAGTGACCCAATTCCAAATGAAAGATATGGGAGAGGCTTAGTTTGTTTTGGGAATTCAAATCTTTAGAGATCGAAAAAACAAAATGCTAGCTCTGTCTCAAGCATCGTACATTGACAAAATGCTTGTTAAGTATTCGATGTAGAACTCCAAGAGAAGTTTACTACCTTTGAGGTGTAAAGTTATATTGTCTAAGGAACAATGTCTTAAGACACCTCAAGAGATTGAGAAAATGAGACGGATCCCCTATGAATTGGTTGTTGGCAGTCTGATGTATGCAATGTTATGTACTAGACCTGACATCTGCTATGCAGTTGGGAATAGTTAGTAGATATTAGTCTAATCTAGGATTTAATCACTAGATCGCAGTTAAGAATATCCTCAAGTATCTACGGATAACAAGGGACTACATATTCGTGTATGGTTTTAAGGATCTGATTCTTATAGGACACACAGACTCTGATTTCCAGACTGATAAGGATTTTAGGAAATTTACATCAGGATCAGTATTCACTCTTAACGGATGGGTAGTAGTCTGGAGGAGCACCAAGCAAGGGTGCATTACTGACTCCACATGGAGGCTGAGTATGTAACGGCTTGTGAAGCTGCTAAGGAAGTTATTTGGCTCAGGAAATCTTGACTGATTTGGAAGTCGTTTCAAACAAGTCAAAGCTCATCACACTTTATTGTGATAATAGTGGTGCTAAGGCTAATTTTGTAGAGCCTAGCAGTCACAAGTGTGAGAAGCACATAAAGCAGAAGTATCGTCTTATTTGAGAATTGTGCATCGAAGGGACGTGATCGTCATGCAGATAGCTACGGAGCACAATGTTGCTGATTCATTTACAAAAGCCCTCACGGCTAAGGTATTTGAGAGTCACCTACAGAGTATGGGTTTATGGGACAGGTCATATTTAGACTTGGGCAAGTGAGAGATTTGTATTGGCATATTACGCCATAGTTTATTGTTTGTGTACTTTATATATTAGTTTTGACTTTTATATCGTACACCCCACTAGCTTTAGGTTAAGTGGGAAATTATTGGGGTTGATGCCCTAAATCTCGTAGGATTCTATAGATTGTAATTGTAATGTACAAACATCTTATTTATTTAATAAAATATATGATGTTTTATTTTAGTTTTAGTTGCATTAATCACAAACCAATAAACTAAGATCCAAGGTTATCTTGTAGCTTAAACATGTATATAGAGACATACGAGTGGATCATGTTTAAGTGATAACCTAAATGGTCTGTAGTAAATGGATAAGGTTGGATACCTTATCCTAGTGACATTACGAGTATGACCCGCTTTGTAGATGTTACAATCATTGTAAAGTGCTACAAATTATCTGATCCTAATCATTCATGTGGAGATATGTGAGTGGGAATATTCTATACAAAGAAGTTTGTATGTTTAATCTCATTATATAATACCGTTCATAATAGAGACTTACATTTCACCAGGATGACCATAGGTAACATGATCTGCATCCTGAGTGAGTTGTGAACTCCTACCTATGAAGGCAGTCCTTTGATTTGTATGGGTGAGAGTGGTCAGATCGCTGACTTAATAAGCCTACCATTTTGGAGATTCGTCTGATTGGGGAGTTGGGAACACAACTACGCAAGAAGGAATTCACTCCTTCCCCAATGACGGGGTAAGTAGATAAATTACTCCCTTAAGGACTGATTCCGGGGCTTGAACAATGTGATGCCACACCCTCTCCTAGCCCGAGAGGGTTTTGGTTATAGTTGGACTATGATTTATTGTTTATTAAAGAGACCAGTGGTACTTAAGGAGTTAGATGTAAGTACAGGAACAAAATGGTAATTTTGGCCTAGCTGTACTTACGAGCATTTTATGAAAGGTCATTGTATTGTTGACTATCCAATGGACACAGAAATATATCTATTATGCGAAGAGTGCAGCAGTCGGTCTTATTGGAGTGCTCGACAGTTAACGGATAGTGAGTAATTAATTAAAGGAGTTTAATTAATTGTTTACATACCGTTGGAGCTTCAAGCTATAGGTCCATGAGGTCTCCTTGGTAGCTCAACGGGAACTAATGAGAATCGGTTTTCGAATTAATTTGAATTGAGAGAATTAATTATATATGATATAATTAATTTAATTTTAATTATACATGATATAACTACTATAATATATTTGATACATTATAATATAAAGTATATTTGAGATGAAATAAATATTTGAATATGATTCAAATATTAATTATATGAATTGGATTCATATAGTTAAAATTTAATATAAATGTCATTTATATTAAAAGTCATTGATGAGATATAATTGAAACTATAGGTTATATTGTATTTGATATAGTATAAAAATTATAGGTTATATGTTATATTTGATATAACATATAGTTTAATATACATTATATGATAAGGTAGTTATTATAAAATATATATTAAATATTTTATTAAAATAAATAAATAAATAAATTTATTTTAATTTAATTTTTTTAAAAAACAATTATGGGAGCCTCCTTCTTTCTCTCCATCACGTTAGTGGGGCTAAGGAGTTGGTCATCTTCTTCAGTGGGTTAACAGAGAAAGATTTTGAGAGATAGAGATAGGTGTTGCTAAAAAAAAAAAAACTATGCCTTCTTCCTCTACTCCATTCTCCTCTCTTATTTTGCCACTTTCTATCAAAATAGCTAGAGCCCACAAACTCCTGGTTCTCATCCCAAAGAATACCAAGATAGCCATCGTGGTCGTATCTGTATCGTTTGAGGAAATCCATTGAAGAACAATCTTCGAAGGTAAGGGTTCTCAAACCCTTTTATTCTTATGTTTTTTGTTATGAGCTTGCTGCAACTTTTGTACTAAATGTATAATTTTTGTTCTCCACTGTAAAATCTAAATTATGTGAAAATTGGGAAATTGGGACGATTCGTTTCCGCTCGAGGACCTTTAACCGGGTTCCTTCACTTGAAAATTTGATACAAAAATCCAGATCCAACCTCTTTTTCTAAAGAGTGAAAAACAATGAGAGAATCTATATAGTTTATTTTTAAATTTGGTTATTTTCCGACTCAAGATATAACTTCAAATAAATTGATCACTATATTAATGGAATGAGTACTTTTAAACTTTTTTGAAAAGGTTAAGAATTATTAACAACACTTTTGAAAGCTTAAGGATATTTTTGAAATGAGGTATTAACGGTCTCCATCCATTTACTAACGATAAGAGTATTTTTGAACTTTTGTAAAGTTTAGGGGTATTATTGAAAATTTTGAAAGTTTAGGGTGTTTTTTGAACAAAGTTCTAATGGTTTCATCCGAAATTAACGATAGGGTATTTTTTTAAACTCTTTTTAATGTTTAGGGATATTTTTGAAACTTTGAAACTTTATGAATATTTTTGACACAAAGTACAAAGTCCAAGAACATTTTTATGATTTAGCCTATATATTATAAATTAGCAATTTAACATGTTATTGGATTAGGAGTTCTTGAGTTCGAATTCTGTAGTGTCATTCCTCCCCAATTAAAATTTTACTTGTTGGCCTTTATTAAGCTTTTAAATTGATTTGTGATTTAACATAACAATAATTATACATATTTCGATAGAGTAATTATAAATAAAAATTATAAATGAACTTTACATATAGGTAAATCCTAATAAAATTTGAATAATTTCTATTCAAATTACCACATGTTTCATCATCCCCTAGCTTTTGTTGAAAATATTTCTGTTGAGTTAAAAAGTATGTGTTTAGACGATATAGTTGTTCAATTTAAAATTAGAAAATTTGTATTTGGAGGAAAAAGTTGAGTTGATCACGGGCACATGATGCAGTTTTATAATCTAAAAGATATGATTTTCTTGGGATCATCTTTGTTTGCTTAACTGTTTGTTTAACTCTTCAATTTACACATCTTTTTTTTCCAAAATTTTGAAACCCAATTGAGATGTTAACTTAAAATCTTCACATATATTTTACCATTTTTAACATGTAACTATTGTACATACTTGAGGTATATGAAATACTATTGTTTCATACAAACAACAAAATTACAAAATACTTTCGCATTAGTGAAATTTATGAGTATAATCAGCACAAAATTTAAAGAAGTAGGCTATCAAGGGGCTTGGCTTAGGACTTTTTATGGCATCTTATACCAAATTGTAGGTTATGGTTTATTATGCATATATGTTGGTGTTGAGAATGCAATCAAAGTCCCACACTAGCTAGATAAGAGGATGATTGCAGATATGATGATTGTGGGTATATGGATAGCTAAAATCTATTTGGATTTCCTAAGAAAAAATGTTTTCCAAAATGTCATTTGCATTTAAACATATTTTTTTAAAAAATATTTGAAATAAAAATATAACCATACTTGGTTATATTTCTCAAAAGTGTTTTTATACACAAGTTTGATTGGTTTGACTATATGCTCAAAATGTTAATATTAATATTAAATTACTATATAAGACAACTATTAAACACTATAAGAACTAATAATTTCGATTTTGTATTTAAAAACACTTTCATTGCCCAAATTTTTTTTAAGTATATAATCGGCAATGACGTTAGTCATGTAGAGGTGGTCGTTTAAGCATATCGCCAAAACGAGGTGTCATCAATCATGTTATGATGGTTGATGCTTAGGGTCCAAAGTGGTCACTGTTGGAGGGCGGTCGCCAGAGTTGGACATTAGAGGTGGTCATCGAAGCATGTCGCGGAAATTGGTCGTTGGCAGTGTCCAATAGGTGGAGTCATTTGCAAATATTGAAGGGAGTCAGAGAGAAAGAAGAGAAAAAGAATTTCATTGATAAATATGCAAATTTCAATAGCAGACACTGTTGAAGATGGTGATGTCGAGTTATTTAATAGTGATTTATGAAGTTGATGACCCAAACACTGAATTGGTTATTTTACCTAACTCAACTCCAATTGGTGAGCCAAACTCCCTCTTATTATTAAATAAAAATGGTCAGTAATTGCTTAATTAAGCAATAATTAAATCTGAAACGTTAACATTTTTATAAGAGCGATATTTTAGACTTCGACAAGAATCAAAACAAACATTTTTTTAAAGTCTAAGAACTAATACGTTTTAAAAATTCATAAACTAAATTGAAACAAATCTCAAAATCGAGATCTCAAAATGAGATTTAAAGCACACAAGAAAATGCAATGTTAGACATAATGATAAAAATTTTATGGAAAAAATTATAGTGCTACCATAATATTCATTATTCCCATTTATAATTTGACATATACTGGAATGATATATTAATTTATTTCATGGATTTGACAATAGTAGTATGATTTTTTTTTTTTTTCGTTTGACAATAGAATGAATCTTTTTCCTAATAATTTTTTCCTAAATCTAATGTGTAATTATGCCATTGTTCGATGGTAACACGTGTCGGTCATATGAGGAAGGAAGAGTACGTGTTCCAGCCAATGGGAATGAAGCAACTGTCATCGCCATCAATTTAATTTGACAACTTTTGTTTGCTAAATGTAAAAAATTTGTAATCGTGTAATAATAATAATTTTGGGTGTTTTAGATATTTCGTTGGTCGGCATTGAAATCTCTCCGTTTTTCATTGTTCTTCAAAACACACAATCCCGAGTCTCTCTCCTTCTCTGTCCTACCTTTGAAAATTTTCTTCCATTTTCAAGAATGGTTCGATTCTTCGCCGCTTTTCAGCTTCTACTACTCATTGGATTTCTTTCTTCTGGATCGGAATCTCTTCAATTCGATTTGCAGTCCGGCCACACCAAATGCATCTCTGAGGACATTAAGCAGAACGCCATGACCGTCGGCAAGTATCATGTTGTTAATCCCAACGTAGGCCAGCCCTTGACTGATGAGCGCAAGCTCATTGTTCGGGTACTTTTTTTTTTTGGAGGATCTCTTGATTTATTTTTTTATTTTTTTATTTTCGGGTTTTTGATCGGCGAGTGACGCTTAATTTAGGGTTTTGGAATCTGTAGGTGACTTCGGCCACTGGGAATACTTACCACTACTCCGACAAGGTGGAATCGGGGCAATTTGGGTTTGTTGCTGCGGAGGCGGGTGATTTCATGGCCTGTTTTTGGGCTCCCGATCACCAGCCTCAAGTCATATTATCGGTGGATTTCGATTGGAGGACGGGTGTGGCTGCCAAGGACTGGTCCAATGTTGCTAAGAAGGGCTCTGTCGAAGTAAGTTTTTGCTTGTGTATGACAATTCTAGATTCAACTTCCTTCTGCTGTTACCTTTTGATAGTTTCGGAGGATTTTGATTGGCGTGTATATCCGAGATTGGAATTCTTTGTGAAGCTTTGATTTCCGAATTCAAGGAATTTACTATTCTTTGCTAGCATTAGTAGCAGCTTCCTGCCTTTAGGCATTCCTTTTCATTGAACAACTAAAGTTCCTTTCAAGTCGCAAACTCTAAACAACCGTTGACTTCGTTCAACCATGTAGTTTTTTGTTATTCTTTTAAATCTATACCCAGAAAGAAATCGAATTATGTTTCTTTTGTGGAATTAACAAATATCAAGAACAGTTGACTCACTGTAGTGGGGAGTTCCAGCAATTCAAATTCAGACTGTAGGAGCCAGAGCCATGTGGGCTGCTGTCTTTCGTTACATATACTTAGTATCAAGTTTAGGCATCCTTTTTGAATTCCATCAGCAGTATTAATCTTCTTATGACGTAGTCCAGTAAAACAAATATACTTTCATAGTTCCCCTCCAAGCAGAAGTGGAAATTTCTTTTTCCAAACAAACCTTTTTTTTTTTCAATTAACTTGGATAAAAAAGAAAAAGTCCATGGATTGAAGCTTCCAGTCTTATTTGTATTATCCTCTCCACTTAGTTGTGTCGTGTCCCATTTAGAAGCAGGCAAGAGTTCAATTTCCCTCTCTATAAAGTTCCTCCATGCTACCATCTTCCAAATCTAGTTGTCTCATCCTTAGCTTGCTTCAGTTTGATGTCTTTTGGACTAGAGATCTAGAGATAGCAAAGATGCAGGTAACCTGTCGCAAGGCACCTATCTCTCCAACACAATATCTGAGGCTTCATTTCTCACCCTTAGGGTTGTTGAAGGCTCGAAGAAAGGTTTGGGCTTGGCATCACTTGACTAGGGATTGTTGTCCGTTCTAGATTCTTTTTTTTTTTCTTCTTTTTTTGATAAGAACAACAACTTTCATTGTGAAAAAATGAAAGAATACACGGGCATACAAAAACCAAGCCCACAAAAAAGGGGAATTCCTCTACAAGGGATTCCAACTATACAAAATCGTGTTCATAGGATAATTACAAAAAACCATTGAAATCAAAGCCCAATGAGAATCGTGAAAATGAATAAGAGACCACATATCTCTAGCATCCCTCTTAACTCCCCTAAACACTCTTCTATTCCTCTCATCCCACAACACCCAAACAATAGCATAAACACTAGCTAGCTAGAGAAAATGACCTCTCTCCCCAAGCACCGGATTGAGGATGGACTCCTCGATCATATCTCTAACATCTCTTTGACGGGCACACATCAAATTGAACATCTGGAAAAAAGAACCCTAGACCAAGCTCGCAAAATCACTGTGCCAAAGAATATGGTCCAAGTATTCCTCCATTTTCCTGCAAAGAATGCAACAAAAAGGACCAACCAACGACGACATCTTCCTATCAAGCCTATCCAACGTACTAATATGGTTGTGGAGAACTTGTCAGGTAAAGAATCTCACCTTTCTAGGAATCTTGATCCTCCACAACGATGAGAAGATAGACTCACCCACAGGAGAAGGGTTAACCAAACATTGAAAAAAAGATTTACACGAGAACCCTTCCAAAGGAATAGGGTTCCAAACTCTCACATCTCTCCTCCCAAGGTGAAAGGGGTGACTCTCAAGAAGAGAAAGGAGGGCAACTACATCCATCCTTTCCATATCAGAAAGGGCACAAACGGAACCTGAAGTTCTTCTTCCCATGGATGTTTGTGATTTCCTTTGGTACTTCCAAGCTCATTTTGGCTACAGGATTTAGTTCGGGATGCCTTATCAACCTTTTCCCAGAATAATAGAAGAGATCTTTAAATTAGTAGGATGACTCAACTTTTTCTTTCGCTTTTTCCACTGAAGTTTTCATTTTTCTCTATAAACTTTTTGCCATTTTTCTTTGTAGGTTGAAAGAAGTCATATAATTAAGTTAGGCAGGTTAGAAAAAGCTGTAGTGGAGAGCATGAGACAACATCCTGGACAAAGTTTTCACTAACCAAATTTTCTCAGTATTTTTTCACCAACAATCTCATTTTCAGGTTTTCTCTTACAAACAAATGTTAACTCTGAACCAATTTTAACAATTCACTTGACAAGGGCTAAGGAGGCCTGGCACCATTGTTTTTTGCTATTAAAGTCCTACACTTTTTAGAAGATTATGAGTTTCAAGTAACCGGTATATCTTTATTCATATGACACAAATTGAGTAGAGTTCAAAAGTACCATACCAATCAAGAGTCATGGGTAATTATTGTGTACTGCAAAGTGAACTCCTTTTGGGATCTGGTTTATGATCAAATTAGAGGTGAACTTGAATTGGAGTGATTTTACAATTGCCAACGGAGGTAGGGTATTTTGATAAATGCACTTCTTCGTGGTATTCATTATTATTATTTGTCCATACTCAGAATCCCAATTTCAGTGTGTAAAAACATTGAGAAAGTGTTCAGGAATTTTTTGTGGAAAGGTGCTGGCAGTAGCAAAGAGTGTCCCTTAGTTGAACGGGATAAAGTCGAGTCTCCTTGCTCTTTCGGAGGTTTGGGTGTGGAAAATCTTTGCGCGAATAATTTCTCCTTTCTTTCCAATTGTTGTGGTGTTTTGAGCATGAAAATAATCCTGTGGAGGAAGGTTGTGAAGGGCAGATAAGGTTTGACTCTTCGAAAGATTCATATTCATAACGTACAAAAACTGGAAAGAGTCTTGCAGCCCATGGAAGGAGATTGCAAAGCTTAACATGTTTTTTTTTTCTTTTTCTTTCTTTTGCTAAGTATCAGGTATAAGGTGGGCTGGTAGTGAAACACTTTTTTGGAATGACATTTGGTTAGGGAACCAGCCGTTATGGGTGACATTTCCCTTAATTTTCAGAATTTCTCGAATATCTCAATTTAACAATGTTGAAACCCTGACGACTGATAACTAGAACTAGAGTTGAGAAATGGCTTGTTCAATAGGAAGTTGGAAGAATGGGGCTGTTTTGCCTCTTTCTTTTCTGATTTGGTTAGAAAAGAAAGTTAACTTCAGTTCTTGATATCTCCGTAAAAGAGCTATCTTTTCTAGCCTAAATCTTGTTAGTTCAAGAGAATTTGATGTTAAAATGTGCTTCATTGCAAGAAATCGAGATTGAGAGGTCTTTTGGATTACTTAGGTGAATTTGCCTCGGTTCATTACTAATTATTACAAATATTTAATCTTAGATTGGTACACTATGAATATCATTTGGTTGTGGGCTTTTGCGACAGAAGTCATTGCAGCAATTCTACTTCTACCTATTGTAATCTGGTGGATAAATACAGGTTGTTGAGAAAAGGTGCGTATGAAAATTTGGGAACAGGTTGCCTCTAAAAGGGTGAAATTTTTCTTATCGTCTGTGGCTCACTGTAGCATCAATACTTTACACAAGTTGCAAAGAAGGTTTCTCTATTTTCAGTTATCTTGAAACATGTGTGCTATACAATCATTGGAGTCTTTGTCTCATCTCCTTCTTTTTAGTGACTTTAGTAGTAGAGTTCGAGATTGTTTTTTGGTAATTTGTTTGGTCTTTTGTGGTGTAATCCTTGTTCCTTATACAATTGGCTGGTGGAGTCCTCAATGGTTGGGGGCTTTGAGATGAAACGAAGGTGCTATGGTCTAACGTGACTAAAGCTATTTGTGATTAATTTGGAAGGAAAGGAATGACTGAATCTTAAAGATGAGATCAATTCATTTGTTTATTTTTGTGAGTTTGTGCAGTCCATGACTACTTTCACCTTTAACCTAGGTTGGAAGATGTTTTTGTAATCTCGTCTCGTGAGGGATGAGACTCCTTGTCACTTTGTTAGTCTTCTTTCTTTTCTTTTCTATTTTTTTTTTTTTAAAAAAAAAAAAAACTTTTCTCGGAATGAAATGGTTTCTTGTTTCTCTTATATATAAAAAAAAGGAAAGGGAAAAATACACTTTGGTCTCTCAAGTTTGGGGTTGGTGTCTATTTGGTCCCTTAAGCTTCAAAATGAACACTTTTAGTCCTTGAGGTTAGAAGAATGGTTCTAAATGGTCCCAAAATTGTGGTACAATACCACATTCTACATATCTATAAAGACCACCCCCCTACCAAGCGGTTTATAGGAGGCCACCTCCTCCTCTAGTTTCGTATGGAGATAGGAAAACCACCAATAATTCGGTCGAGCAGCAGCTGGAAGAAAGAGATTTGGCACTTAATGTCTTAAAGAAAAATTTGGCGCTGGTCGAAAATCGTATGAAGAAGCAAGCTGATAAACATCAAAGAGAATTGAACTTTGAAATTGGAGATGAGGTTTATTTGAAGTTGTGCCCCTATAGACAGGATCTATAGCAAAGAAAAGAAGTGAGAAATTGTCACCTAGGTTCTATGGACCATATCAAATCCTCGAAAATATTGGAGAAGTGGCTTTGGAGAAGTGGCTTATAAATTGGCTTTACCTCCTGAAGCCGCGATTCACAATGTATTTCACATATCTCAACTGAAAAAGAAGTTGGGACAAGGCCATCAACAACACCCTCCAGCTTTAACAGAAGAGTTTGAGTTGCAAACCACACCAGAAACAGTCTTAGGGGTGAGATGGAATGGGGAACTAGCAACCAACGAATGGCTCGTGAAATGGAAGGAACTATCTGAGAATGAAGCTACATGGGAAGCAATCCACTTAATGAATCAACAATTTCCTCACTTCCACCTTGAGGACAAGGTGCATTTCGAGAGAGGCGGTATTGTTAAACCTCAAATTATCTACGCATATAAATGCAGGGGTAAGAAGGGAAATGACCAACCAGCTAAGGTGGCAGAAGGAGAAACAAACAGTTAGGGACCACAAAACGGTTATAAAAAGGGCAGCAGGGGGGAAGGGAAGCATTAGGGAATATTTTGGGTAAAGGCTAAGTGTGGCTCTTGCAGGAGAGGACCACCAGCTCTCTCTAATGTGCTGGTTGATTTTTTTCCTATTTTTGCTTAATCATTTTGTCTTCTTTAAGGAGGGGGTGTCTGCTAGTTTTTGGGGAATGTTCTTTTGCCATTCCGATGACTGTTGAATGCTCTATGGAGGATGTTTATAAGTAAATATATCTTAGCCACATTACTCTGTTTCTTCTTGTTTTCTTCCTTGTGTATTTTGTTAGGTTATTTGTTGTAGGAAAGGAGAACCCAACAGTATCTCCATCATATATATATATTTTTTAATGTTCTTATGCTTCTTGTTGGGGCAAGTTTCTCAGTTTATTCAACATTCAATGGGTATTCTCAAATAATTTGAGAGAAAATGTTTCTCAAATTTTGTCTCGCCCTACTTTGGCTTCTATGCAAATCTTCTATGAATTAACAAAGTTAAAGCTCTTCTTTCTAAATTATGGTTTGAAAGAAATTAGAGAGTATTTCAAAGTTTTTATCTTTCTTATCATGAGAGATTAGATTCAGCTGTCTTAAAGCTTCTAGTTGGTGTTCTCTTCCAAAGTCATTTGGTGGGTTATGATATTTATTGAAGCTGGGATATTTTTATTTCACCTATTTCGTATTTTGTTTAGCTTTATACCTTTTCGCTTGGTGTTGTTCCTTTGTGTTTTTCCTTTGTTCTCTCTTTTTCGTTTCTCTATCTCGGTTTGTTATTCTTATCTTAGTATTTTTTTTAGCATTATTCTCTTTTCATTTCCCTCAATGATAAGTTCTGTATCCTTTTCCAAAAAAAAAAAAAAAAAAATTCGAAACATAAATAAAGAGGGGATGAACTGAATTATAATGGCCAACTAATTTCTTGACTGCATTCATAATTTTGCTTCAATGACACGTTGTTGTGCCACCTGTTCCGCATTTGTCGAGGCTTGGACTCACTGGAATACAAGTTCACTTGAGACTCAATGCATGTTTTTTACTTCAATTCTAATAAATTGCTGTAATACCTTCTTTGAGCTACTTTCCCAATCTCATGCACTATGCCATTAATGATTCGCTTACAATGCCAGGTTATGGAATTGGAGGTGCAGAAGTTATTTGAAACTGCCAATTCTATTCAAGAAGAAATGTATTATCTCCGAGAAAGGTAAAACAGAACAAAGCTCTCCCCCACTCTTTGCCCCCACCCAGTTCATTCTCCTATTTTAAGGAATTGGTATTACTTATTTTTTATCCTGTTCGACCCCAACCGACCCGATTTTGTTAGTTATGTTTGCCAGCCTTCTACATGGTTGTTCTCTTTGTTGGTCTGAAAATTTTGAACAATATGTGATTGTAGGGAGGAAGAGATGCAAGATCTGAACAGAAGTACAAACACAAAGATGGCATGGTTGAGTTTGCTCTCGCTTTTTGTTTGCTTATCGGTGGCTGGATTGCAAATATGGCACTTGAAGACCTTTTTTGAGAAAAAGAAGCTTATTTGATTTTTCTTTATTCAAACTCAGTATTTGTAAACTATCATAACGAAATGAGCCTCTTCTTCAGTGTAGATTAGTTATTGGTTTGCATTTTGAGATAAAAATTAGGCTTTCTATCTGTTGGGATATGAACTATAGTCTCTCTAAATCAACTTTTACAGCAGCAAGTAAGATTTTTTTACACAATTTCAGTTTCTTTTCTTCTTTTATGAAATTTTTGGTCGTCTTTTTTCAAGTACTTGAAAGTCTTTTTGCTATCAATATGAGCAACAGAAGAAACGGAATTTATTAGGGAGGATTGAAAGTTTAGCAAAAATAAAAAATAATGCATTTATGATTACCATTTTTTTAAAACTTTGCAGAGATGGCAAAATTTGCCTCGGTCGAAAAATTAAAAATTGAAAAGTCCAAAATAACCTCCCAAGTGTTAAACTCTAATATTGATATGCTGTCATTAATTTAGAGAGATTTGATCGTACAACAAAATTTCCCCTTCCCCTTTGAAATCCTGGGTGGAATTTCACTATCTAATAGTAAATTAGAAAATTTGTCTTTGTTTGGTACAATCATCATTGCAGAAACTAATTTCATAGAAAATCAACATTCAATCTCATCTCTTGCCAATCATCTTCTTGCACAAGAATTGCAGATGCAAGGTATGTATTCACTATTTTTTTTCTTATTTGATTAAATTGTGGTAGGGTGTTCGTTGATATTACTTTTCTTCTTGTTTTAAATTTTAGGAGAATTCAAGCATAAGAGTATTTTGCATTCACTTGCAATTACTGAATTGCAAACTTTTCTAAAATTCACTAAACCACTCATTTTTGGGTTTGAACATTATGATTGTATACAATGTATACTATATCTTAGTTGAGGTGTAATCAATTTACTAAGTATATTCAGTTTATATATATATTTCTCCCAATAATCTGAAGATAGTTAATATTCCTAAATAGATTAATGTTTCTACTTCTGCCCATGATGGGGTTGTCATTGTCAAACCCATGTTGAAAAATCAGAGAAGATTAAAAGAGACAACTTCAAGAGATGGCAACAAAAGATGATCTTCTACTTTACTATGTTGATCTTGCTCACATTTTGAACAAAGAATACCTAGTTACTCCACCAAAAGCCGTGACTCTTGAAACGGAAGCTGTGAAACAGACATGGACGCATTCAAACGTCCAAACTTCTTGTGTCGTAATTAGATACTTAGTGATCTTGAGGACACTTTGTATAATGTCTAATGCAATGTGATGTTTTGTTTTATGTAATGAAAATATGAATGATATGCGTTGATGGATTGCGTTGTGCACTCAAGTTTCCCAACGGAATTCAAGTGTAAATTGCTTTGAGTTTCTTGATAAGTCCAAGGTCGAACACAGGGACTTGTGAAAATAGTTGCATTGGTAATGTTTATGAAGACTTTGTGGTAACCAAGTAAATAAATAAATTGTGGGTGTGTTGTTGCGTTAATGAAAAAGAAGTAAATAAAGGTGGCGGATTTGAGAAAGATAGTTGCGTTGATAGATGCAATGAGTATGCGATGAATGGGTTGAGAAGATCTTTAGCTAGCGTTACTCGGAAATGTGTCGAACTTTGCTATCATGTTACAACCATGCACAACAAGTCATTTCCCAATGTAAAAGCGATGCTCCTAAGTCTAGGACGCATGTGTTGAATGCAAAATGTCCATAGAGCTTATCCCTAAGTCTCTACTCTTGTCCTATGCGTTGATGCAAAATGCATGAAAGTAAGGTGACTGCATACAATCATATCTTGTTGCTAAGATGCATGCGATGCATTAATAATAAATAATGCTCATTCCTAAGTGCCTATCTCCCGTTTATGCGTTCTAATCTGGTTCTTCCAAACCTAGATTCTGACCTGACCTTCCCAAATCTAGATCCTGTCTTTAGACTACCATTCTGAGTATCTCTAATAGATGAATGAAGTATACATAAACAAGATAATCGCAAAGATGAAGATTCTCTCGTTATACTAGCTAACTACTTCTCAACCCATTCAACTAATTTAGCTACTCATGCATAAATAATAGAGAGTGAACAGATATAGGGAAAGAAAATCCATTCTTATAACTGAGTTGAGTACAAAATGACAATGAAAAGTAAAGGTAGAGAACCTGGTAGCAATTCCTTGCTGACCGAGGTTTTTTACACTGAATCTCTATTATGATCAACAAATGTTCCCGCTTCCGCAGGCGTCGGCCCTCTCTCTGTCTTGGAGCTTCTGGTGCTCTCCCAAGCTTACCGGAACGATCTACCGGCACAACTTCTTTCTCGCGTCCGCCTTAAAATGAAAGAAAACTATGGACAAAGGCATGAACTTGTAAATTGATGAAGTAATCGATTGCTTAACCCCTTCTTTGAAGAATGCACTTGGTATTTATAGAGTTTCCATGGTGAACGGCTGCTTCTCTCTCCCGGTTGTACAGATGGGATAGATTTAATTCTTGACTGATGCGCCAGATAATTGTCACTGATAAAGCTGAATGTACTTCTTGACCGTTATCGACTGTCAACTTAATTTGGATTTGACTGCCATCAACTTTTTGTCCCATCGTTCTTAATTATCTTTTCACCCGGATGCGTCCACTATGATGCGCTGACCAAGTTGCGGTGATTCTTCTTGGGCGAATGTTTGCGAGCACGATCAACGCAAAGTCTCGCGGTGAAGTTGCGCTCGACCAATGTATTCCTATGATTGCAATCTCTGCATTGCGTTAATGCATATTCTGCACAAAAATGTAAAGATCAACTGCTCTAATGCGTTGGACGTATGCGACCGCAATATTATAGAATTTATGCTTAATGAACGCAATTTAACATATTTCATCAACGTAATCCAACATTGTTTAAGAACTTAGTACTATGATAACATGCATTTTTGCCCGTTATCACACCCCCAAATTTAAATAATGCTTGTCCTCAAGCATAAGCTAAAGATTCCTTTAACAAGTTAACCGCCAAGTTTTCTTTCCCTAGATTTCTCAAGGATATTTCGTTCAAATCCTATATGCTAGAATTTCCTTAAGTCTTATTCAAGTCTCTTCCTAAAATATTTCTAAGACTTAGGAATTGCAAGCTTAACTTTCAAAAGGACTTTACTAAATTCCGGAACATCGCATGATTTATTTCAAAAAGAAAATTTTCCTCCGGGGTGTCAAATGATTTATCCTTACACAAAATTTTTTTTTATTGCTATTTTTTTCTGACATTGCGCTAATCCGAGTGCCTTGCTTTCGTTTTGGCTTACCCCCACGTGTATCATTCGGACATCCAACTATGAGCAATGCACTCTTTCTCAGACTAAATTCATATCGATTTGGCAGTGGAGTTGCGGTCATTGATTTATGCATTGATCCTGGTGACTTACTTTCGTTTTGGCTTGCCCCCATGTGTGTCATGCGGACATCCAACTACGAGTAAGTGCCTTTCACAATTTAACTCTTATCAACATGGGTTTTCCATTGCATTGACAGTGCAGTCGTTATTCTAAAACATATATATATATATATAGCAAGGTCGAAAATAAATACCTCACCTCCAAATTTAAAATGTGGTAATGTCCTCATTGCCAAAAGAAATTAAAATAGTTCATGCGATGGTCATAGAATGCTTGTAAAGAGAGTTTGAAAGAAAGCTAGCAAACCCCTAACTTCTAGAAATATTTCATGAAGTGACTATCTTAAGATTAAGTTACTCTGATGTATACGAAAGACATAGAAGCATATTTTTTTTATCATTGAAATCATACTTGGCAAAGAAACAACATGCGGTAAACTACTAAATTTATCTATTTGTCAAATGATTGCGGTAATTAAGGAGGATGCGATGATAAAACATAAAATGCAATGTGATAACGCAAAATTTGAAATAAAGATAAGGAAGAGTACACCCCCAAATTTTGCGCTGTCGTCTCATTGTGTATTGATGCATCCATCCTTGCGGCGATCTTTGCTTCTGTGGATTACAGTGATGGAGTGAGATCATTTGCTTCTTCACAATCCTTGTAAACAGACAAAGAGAGGGTCAAATGATTTTAAAACAAAACAACAATTTTTTTTTTTGAGAAGGAAACAAGTGAAATACAGATAATAGTAAAGTGACGAAGAATTAAATGTTCAAGAGTTAAGTAAGGGATAGTCTGGGTTTTTCAACTTTGCAGAGAATGTTTCTGGCTAGAAATCTCCTCCGCGATATGCCTTGATCCGTTGTCCATTAACTTTAAATGTTCGACTACCATCCTTGGTGATCAGTTTCACCGCACTATGTGGAAATATTGCTTTGATGATGAAAGGACCAGACCAGCGCGATTTTAATTTTCCCGAGAAGAGCCACAATCTCGAAATGAAGAGTAAGACCTTTTGACCGACTTGGAGGTTTCTAGTGCATATGCGTTTATCATGCCAGCGCTTGGTGCGCTCTTTATAAATCTTCGTATTCTCATATACGTTGACCCTCCATTCTTTTAGCTCCACCAGCTGCAGTTTTCGTGCTTCCTCTGCTTTCTTCAAATCAAAATTCAGTTTCTTGACCGCCTACATTGCTTTATACTTCAGCTCTAAAGGAAAATGACACGCCTTGCCAAATACCAACGCATAGGGGAACATATCTATAAGTGTTTTAAATGCAGTACGGTATACCCACAACGCATCATCAAGCTTCATTGCCCAATCCTTCTGCGAAGGTTTTACTACCTTCTCAAGTATCAATTTAATTTCACGATTGGACACTTCAGCCTGGCCATTTGTTTGCGGATGGTATGCGGTGGCCACTTTGTGGAGGATATTGTATTTGCGTAGCAGATTCTTTATATTGTGATTGAAAAAGTGTGATCCTTCATCACTTATGATGGCACAGGGAATGCCAAAACAAGTGAAAATATTTTTCTTGAGGAACTGGGAGACTACTGCCGCATCACTTGCGGCGCATGCAATTGCCTCTACCCACTTGGAAACGTAATCGACGACCAATAAGATATAATACTTGCCATGTGAAGGAGGGAATGGTCCCATGAAATCAATTCCCCAGACGTCAAATAGTTTCAGCTCCAAGATAGTGTTCATTGGCATTGCGTTCTTCCATGAAATGTTGCTGGTACGTTGACACCGATCATATTTCATTGCATAGTCAGCAACATCCTTAAATAATGAAGGCCAAAAGAATCCACTTTGCAAAACTTTAACTGCAATTCGTTGCCCTCCATAGTGCCCTTCATATGGCAAATCGTGGCACTATGACAATATGCGTTGTTGAGTAGCATTTGGTACGCATAATCGAATGATTTGGTCTGCACCTCTTCTATACAGATTCGGCTCATCCCAATAATAGTGTTTGCATTCATGTTTGAGCTTCTTCTGTTGATGGTAGGTGTAATCTTCAAGAAATTGTTTACAAACCAAATAATTAATGATGTCCGCATACCAGGGCAATTCTTCTATGTGGAACAGCTGCTCGTCCAGGAACACGACACTCACCTCAGATTCATTGCGATCAACCTCAGGATTTTCCAATCTGGACAAGTGATCCGCAACTTGATTCTCTGTCCCCTTCCGATCAATTATTTCAATATCGAATTATTGAAGGAGGAGAACCCATTTGATCAATATCGACTTTGCGTCTTTTTTTGTCATTAAATATTTGATTGCCGAGTGATCAGTGTGAATGAGTACCTTTGTTCCCAATAGATAGATCCTGAATTTCTCTAACGCAAAAATCACAGCCAGGAGTTCTTTTTCAGTGGTGGTATAATTTATTTGAGCAGAGTTTAGCATTTTACTCGCATATGTGATGGGGTGCAAAATGGTTTTCTTCTTTTGCGCTAATGCAACCCCCATCGTGTACCCGCTGGCGTCGCACATGATTTCAAATGGCGTTGTCCAATCCGGCGTAATTAGTACGGGCGCGGTAATCAACGCATCTTTTAATACTCTGAATGCATTGAGGCAATTGTTGTCAAACTCAAAATTCCTATCCACCTCTAACAACGCACTCAGTGGTCGTGCTATTTTAGAAAAGTCCTTAAAAAATTGTCTATAGAATCCAGCATGCCCCAAGAAGCTTCGCACAGCCTTCACACTGGTTGGAGGTGGGAGTTTTTCAATTGCTTCAATATTTTCTTTGTCCACCTTCAACCCTTCTTGGGAGACCTTGTGTCCCAACACTATACTCTCTTTCACCATGAAGTGAAATTTTTCCCAGTTGAGCACCAAGTTCGTCTCTTCACATCCTTTCAGAATTTACTCTAAATTGGCCAGGTAGACTTCATAAATGTTCCCATAAACAGAGAAGTCATCCATAAATATTTCCATTGAGTCCTCGAGAAAATCTAAAAAGATTGCCATCATGCACCTCTGGAACGTGCTCAGTGCATTGCAGAGGCCAAACGGCGTGCGGCGAAAATCGAATGTCCCATATGGGCAAATGAATGTGGTCTTGTCTTGGTCTTCAAGAGCTATCATGATTTGATTGTACCCAGCATATCCATCCAAGAAGTAGTCAAAATCATTCCCTGTTAGTCTGTCTAGCATTTCATCAATGAATGGTAGAGGGAAGTGATCTTTCTTTGTGGCCGTATTCAATTTGCGGTAGTCCATACATATGGGTCATCCAGTGATGGTTCTTTGCGGTATTAATTCATTGTTCTCATTTGGGACTACCATCATTCCGCCCTTCTTCGGCACACATTGCACGGGGCTGACCCACGTGCTATCTGCAATGGGATAAATAATGCCCGCATCCAGCCATTTGATAATCTCCTTCTTGACGACTGATAACTTGTAGAAATACTAGTTATTTATGCTGCCTTATTCAGATATTGTGGCCAACAGAGAGAAAATATGCGTCGATTATATGAAAATTAGCTAAGAAATACAATAATTATAAATTATCGCAAATACACCCACTGAAACCATCAAGATGGTAGAAAAGGATATTTCAAGTCTGTTTTGTAGGAAACCAAGTCACCGTATGCCCTCATGGTTCAAGAGAGAAAGATTAATGCATCTACGTCGCATTGCGCTCGTCAAATCAATACTGAAGAGACGATCAACGCAATGACGGTGCAATGCGATTGTCGATCTAGAGCTGAACTTCAATTGCATGCGGTAATAAAAACAACACCGCATGCGAACACACGATCGAAAGATGCAAATGAACAATGCGAACGCGGAGGATTGTGACACGTGTACAACTAACTGTTGTGCATATTCGATGGACTGATTGCATAACAGAAGGAATATTTATTCCATCATTTTTGGACTTTCCATAACAATAAAATGGGGACCACAAATTAGAGAGTCAAAGCCTTCAGCCTATAAATACCTTAAAAGAATTCATTGAAAGATATACTTGATACGGGGGATAATTGATACGAGGCTATTGAGAGAAAGCTAATCTAAGTGCTGATCGGAGGAAATCTGAGAAGAGAAGAGAAGAGGCCGAGAGGTGAGTCTCAGTGCAATTCTACCAAATCCTTGTCGAGAAGCTCTATACTTAGATCCCTTCTACCGGTTGAGCAAGCCTGAGAGGGAAGCCCATCCTTCCATTCACTCCATCAATGCCGACAAGCGATTCTCCATTCCAGATCCGTGCCAAGACATTGGTGCTTATTTGTATTTATTTCTAACTCTCATTCATCAATTGTATTTCATCTTCTTAATCTCTTCATTTACAACCATTTATCAAACGCTAAATAGTATTATTGAATGTCTCGATCGTTTCCATTTACAATTTTCTGTCAATTTCCGTTCCTCTATAAAACATTTTCTCCATTATATTTTCTTAATCCCTTGGTGATTAATATGAATTAAACAAGTAACTTAATCTGTGCTAAAGAAATAAAGATGTTTAGCTAAAGCATGCTAGACGACATCTTCACCTGTGAGAGCAAAAGTGAAGATACCATTCTGATTTGTCGAGAGAAGGTTAGAAGAATGCGTTAACTAAAACAAGAAGTACTTCCAGAGATGGAAGCAACCTTGTGTTCATTATGTTTCTCCCTGTTTCACCACAGAAATGTGGGAACGCGGCCAATCACCGAGAGGTGTATGCCAAGGGAAAAACGAAATCGTACTTGTGCCTTTAACGCAATTAAGGAACTTGCGATGTTTGTACTAATTATCTTTTCTCTTTCTGTTCCACATATAAGACTTGCCACCACATAACACGATCTTTGTATAATCTTCACAGTCAGTCTCACCCTCAATATCTTGTGCATGAAACCTGTATCTTGTATCATCATAGCCCAGGTTCATTTTATCGCAATTTACTTTTACCGCAATTTACTTTATTATCACATTTTTATCGCTTACCTTTATTTTATCGCATTTTCAAATACCTGTACACACAGCCTTTTTATAAATTGAAAAACCCCTGGTCGCATTTATCACAAATGTAATGCAATAACCTAAAACAATCCTTGTGTTCGACCTCGGATCACACCGAGAAACTTGCGGTGAAATTATACTTGGTTTCAATGCAGGGAAACTTGTGACAACGCACAACATACTACAAGAACATTCATTAATAACACATATTTAGAAGTAGTATCGTATATCATCGCATAAAATCTATGTCTTCAAGTTTATGGCATGGACTTGTAGCCAGGAATCAATTTTTTCTTATCAAGTTTATGGCGCCGTTGCCAAGGAATTGTTTAATGGTTTATTATTTGAGTGTGTTTGTGGTATTTTGTAGGACAGATCTCTTTATATTGGTTGTTCAATGCGGGGAGCAGTCTAACGGCTTATGAGCTCTGGTACCGAACTAGAATTTGTAGTTGACGTAGAGATTGAGCGTACCTTTCGTGCACAGGCACGCCAGAATCGAGCTAGGCGAAAGAGAGCAGCTGATATGGTAGATAATAACGACAACGCAACTCCCGTAGGAAATCAAGGGGCGGTACGACCAGTGCAGGACCCAGTCTTCCTTGCCCCTGATCGTAACATTCCCATGAGGAACTACGCGGTGACCAACCTGTACGATTTTTTGCCTGGGATTTCGAGGCCTATAGTAGAGGAGGACGCAAGGTTCGAAATAAAACTGGTCATGCTCCAAATGATTCAGAACGCAGGACAATTTGGGGGTCTGGAAGGTGAAGACCCGCATGCCCACTTGACCAGTTTTGTCGAAATGTGCGACAAATTCTCACTACTTGGCGTTACCCCTGAGGGTATTAGACTTTATCTATTCCCTTACACCTTGAGGGATGAAGCCAAGAGGTGGGCTCACTCACTGGAGCCGAACGAGATTACATCATGGGATCAGCTGGTTGAGCGATTCATGAAGAAGTTCTTCCCACTAGCCATCAATGCAAGGCGACGAAAGGATGTGCTGAACTTTGAGAAAATGAACAATGAGACTCTTAGCACTGCCTGGGTGTGATTTCGAAGATTGGTGAAAAACTGCTTGCATATCGGGATACCCGATTGCGTCGTGATGGAGACATTTTATAATGGCCTGAATAGATCGACGCAGGTTGTGGCTGTGAAACCCGAATCTCCATTTTCCTACTTAAGTAAGTGATTAAGGGGTTAATTAGGAGGAAGTTAAATCTTATGTTATGTAGATAATCTAATAATTTTACAATTGTCATAATAACTGTAATAATTGTCACCTTCTGGGGATCAACAATTAGTAAGAGTGAATGTAAACTATAATGGTTAGGTATTATAGTTATGATAACCATATTTGATCCTTGAGTACGAGTAGAGAGGATCCTAAAAGGATAAAAAGAAGAGAAAACCTTGAAGACTTAAATCCTAAATAGTGAAGAAAGGATTGAAGAACTGAGGAAAATATAGAAAATTATTTGGAAAAATTCGTGTGGAAGTTGCACGGAGATAAATCATATTCTCAGTAGCAAGCGAGATTGGAGGAAGTTGGAGAGAATGGAGAGAGCGAGATTAAAGCGAGAGCGAAATTTGAGCGAGAGAATGGGAGAGAGCGAGACTGGTTGAGCGAGAGAATGGGAGGGAGTGAGACTGGTTGAGCGAGAAAATGAGAGGGAGTGAGACTGGCTGAGCGAGAGAATGGGAGAGAGTGACACTGCCGAGATCCAAGCTAGCGAGAAGGCTGGAGAGAGCGAGATCCTTAGCAAGAGTGGAGAAAGCGAGAGTTTGAGCGAGAAAGTTGGAGAGAGCGAGAGTGGAGAGAGCGAGATTGTGAGCGAGAAAATGGGAGAGAGCGAGAGTGGAAAGAGCAAGACCAGCGAGAAGTGGGAGAGAGCGAGAGCGGAGAGAGCGAGAGTTGCTTGAACGCCTCATTCGAACGTCACGCCCATGCGATCGAAGGAAACCGCCTGTGCATCGAACGACGGGGCATTTAGGCGTTGAACTTGGCCACGATCTTATAGATTATGCATTGAAAACCCTAAATTGAATACAAACAAAGCTTGAAGACGTAAGGGCAAACGTCAATTAAGATTGAGGTGTCTGATTAAGAGGAATTCTTAAACCCTAAGAAATTGTGTTGGATGCGTTTGGGAAGAACACATTGAACCAAGGTGAAGTCAGCTTACGTTGATAAAGGGAGGATTAAACATTTGGTCATGCAGCCAAGTAGGTGGTGTCAACACCATAGGAGGTTTGGACGCCTATAAATAGAGCCGTTGGGATTTCATTTTCAAATCACAAATCATAAAATTCGTAAAAAGAGGGGGAGAGTAGAGTGCATTGGACAGTGAGGGTGAAGAAGAATGCATCAACTTGATACGAGGAGATCTCCCAATCTACTCGAGCGTTTGATGTAATTCCAAAGCCATCTGGAAGATAAGAGAGTCTAGTTTTCATGGTGAGGCTGCCGGAGAAGAAGCTCTAAGGAATTGGGCTGGAGAATGAGGAAACGACAGAGGGGTCGAGCTATCGGGTAAGCTGGGCCAGTCTTGATGTTTGGATGATTCCGGCTAAACCATGAAGAGTTATGAGCTACGATTTTATGGTAAGATTCTTGAGACATTTTAGAATAGTTTGGTACAAGGAAGTATCTTAAAATAAGGTTTATAACTATGAGTAATCTAAGCTGTAAATTGGATCTGAATTCTAGGGGTAAAAAGGGAGCCCGAGGTAGAAAAGGGAACTATTAGAGAGGCTCCTAAGCAATTAAGGTGAGTGTTATAGTTTTGATAGTTAACATATGTTGTGAGTGTTATAGTTTTGATAGTTAACATATGTTGTGAGTGTTATAGTTTTGATAGTTAACATATGTTGTGAGTGTTATAGTTTTGATAGTTAACATATGTTGTGAGTGTTATAGTTTGATATTAACATATGTTGAGTGTTATAGTTTTGATAGTTAACATATGTTGTGATTGTGTTATAATAGTTTTGATAGTTAACATATGTTGTGAGTGTTATAGTTTTGATAGTTAACATTGTTGTGAGTGTTATAGTTTTGATAGTTAACATATGTTGTGAGTGTTATAGTTTTGATAGTTAACATATGTTGTGAGTGTTATAGTTTTGATAGTTAACATATGTTGTGAGTGTTATAGTTTTGATAGTTAACATATGTTGTGAGTGTTATAGCTTTGATAATTAACACATAGTGTGAGTGTTATAGCGTTATAAGTTCGATATATCGTGAGTGTTATGTTGCATATTATGTGTTTATACAGTGTTGATAGTAAATGCATATTATGAGTATTCACTTAGCTTTATACTCTGATATTGGAACATATGCATCTGTGGATACAAGCTACATGCTTTGGTAATATGATGTTGCCATGATATTGCTTGTGTGTGACTATGGAAACTGCGATTATGCCCGGGATGTGGTTAGCATGCTTAACAAAAGGTGCTTGGCGGAAAAAATTGGTCGGCTTCGGTCGGCGGGAACTAATAGTCGGTGACGACCGGCGGGAAATATGGTCAAGTACCTAAGCATGACTAGCGAGATAAATAAAAATAATCGATGTGCACAATTGCAGGAATTGGGGTCATAGGAAGGTTTCCATAGATGATTGTATTGATTGATGATATGATATGCATGCCACGTGTAGCTTTTGGAATAAAGGTTAATCATTGCATGAATAAATCCATGATCATGCATGGGTACACTGTGATTATTATTATGTGATTGATTTCCCAAAATGATGATTTTCAAAATGATTTTGATCTTTAAAAGAACCACTCACTGGGCTTAGTTGCTCACACTTTTCAAATTGTTTTCCAGAGTGCTGCTAAGGTCAAGGTCTGCCACGTGCCACAATTACATTTCCAGAGAGTTGTTACGGTTGTCATTGTAAACTTTGTTGTTAAGTCCTTAAGTTGTATAAACGTTATATCACTGTCGTAATAAAAGACGGGCCTACTTAATCTGTTATAGTTTATCTCCTTGACTTAATCATTCCGATGTGTATAAGTTATAGTATGGTATCAGAGTTATTCCACAAGACTCATTAGGCAGTAAGTGTCAGCTCAAGGGTTGATAACTGCTGCAGTCGCATCCCTCTCCCAGGCTGTGAAGGTGGTCTGGGGGCAGGGTATGATAGAGGCTGACGCCTCCGTGATAAGAGGTTTTACGGACAAGACGTATGCAGAGGCCAAGGTCATCCTTGACCGCATATCGCGAAACATAGATGATTGGATTGATGATGGTTATGGAGGCAGAGGCTCTGAAAGAAGAAAGAATGACACTGCCATTGTCCTTGCGGAGACAATGACGACACTGGCTGTAGTGACCTCAATCCTCCAATCGATGGCAATCAATCAAGGAGCTATCCCCCAACAATCAGCACAACCCGCTGCACCGGCTCAAGTGACCGCAATAAGTTATGTTTATTGTGGAGGGGCTCATGTAGCAGAAATATGTCCATCGAATATCTAGCAAGTATGCGCCATCCAAAATAACCCCTTCAGCAACACCTACAATCCGGGTTAGAGGAACCATCCTAACTTCAGTTCGGGAGGGAATCCTAACCAAGGGGGGCCAAGCAACCATCAAAGTGGCAGTCGAGGGAATCTTTCTTTTCAGCATAACTCAAATCAAGGGAAACCAAGGAAATTGCATAATCAACAACCCTCATCTTCGAACACCTCTGGAAGCACATTGAAGGCCCTGCTAAAACAATATATGGATAAAAATGATGCAATGATGCTGGCGCAGACGTCTTCAATTCAAAACTTAGAGATCAAAGTGGGCCAGCTGGCATCTGAACTGAGAAACAGAACACCTGGTACGTTGCCCAACAACTTTGAAGCCCCAGGATCTAATGGAAAGGAGCAATGTCCCTAGGATATTGGGCAGGCAAGCTGGACTACCTGCAGAGGTGTGGATTGCGTTCATTCAAAGAAACGTATATTCCGGTCCATATCTCACATCTATGTTTAAATGCTTTCTTTAATTGTTGTCTTTATGAATTTCTGAATTATGTCATTTATTGCTTCGATTAATTTGTTTCATGACTTTATGAATTTATTCTTCATTTACACTCTTGCATTTATTTCTGTGTTTTCTTTAATTCCTTTAACTTTCCTATATTTAATGTGTTATTCTTTAATTGGTGAATGATTGAGTAATGAGAAGAACATTTATTACCGCAAGTCATAGCAACTTGTGTTGATGAAAAAAAAAATTTATATAATAAAATAAAACAAATTCAATATGCATGGTGACAATGGACGCATCTTAAACCAGTAAGATGCGCTTTGCGATCATCCAACTTAAATTCATTGAGCTGAGGGGTGTGTTGCACGCGTGTGTGTCCTTTGCCCGTCCTTAGCAAAATGCACTATGTTGAGGTAGTGTTGCACTGGTAGCAATACCGTGCTCCCGATCCTCCAGAAATGTGTTTAGTAAGGGGTGTGTTACGGGGATGCATGCGTTGTTGCCCGTCTTCTGCGAAGATGCACTTGCGTTGGTGAACACATTGCGTTAATCTTTTCCTTGCATCCATTTGAACAAAATATTAAAGATAATTCTTTTTGCAAAATTGAGAAGTCCAATCGTTATGTATTCCAACGAAATGATGAGTCTGTAGATGAAAGGACGTTTTTCTGAAATTCCATAAATGAGGGAAGTTCGAATGACAGGCCTTTTGAGTGTCTCGAGGCCTACCGCTGCGAAAATCGTGTTGGGCTCACTAAGGCCCAACCTATAAATAGGAACTTCCCCCGTCTGTGAACATTTTACCTCTTTTTGCAATCTGAAAACTGTAGCGCCATTGCATCCAGAGCTTTCTTCTTCCCCAAAACGCTAGCGACCTTTTCAGTTCCTTTCACCTTATCATCCATGGCCGACTAAGCTTCCCAACCTTCTGCTTCACCCTCATCTCCTTCCACTGACCAAATCTCCATGCGAGAGGCAACATTCCTTGCTTCCAGTCGCCGTCTTGCTGCCCAACCCCACACTGTCCCCAGAATCGTCGATAGACCTCGGAGAAACCCTTTAGCCGTCAGGCCTCCTCAGTTCAAGAGGGGGCAAAGCACTGAAAGCACCCCACTTCAAACTCTAGCCATCTCAATTGAGAGTGAAAAGAAGATACGAGATGACAATGAAGTCTTTGGAAACATTATGGGTAACTTGGAGGAAGGAAGAGGTTTGCTCGAGGCAGGGGTTCTAAACCAACCACTATTTTCGAAGGAGGTGACGGTGGCAGTGACTGAGTAGGTGGCGGTGACTGAGGAAGTGGCGGTGGTAGAGGAAGCATCAGTGACGGAGGAAGTGGTGGAAGAGGAGACAAGAAGAAGCACTCTGGCTTTAGAGATTCCTAAGGAAACTACGCAAGTAGAATCCTATGACGGACCCATCAGAGTCGCATTAGAAGAAGTTGCGGTAGAGAAGCAACAAGAGGAGAAAAAGAAGAAAAATAAGAAGAAGGAAAAGAAGGCTGGAGAAGGTGAGCCATCCCATCATCGTAAAGAGAAGAAGAATAAAGAAAAGAAGAAGTATGAAGAAGATGAGGAGGCCAAGCTAAGAAAGAAGAAAGAGAAGAAAGAAAGGAAGGAGTGCAGGCGTGAGGAAAGGCGCCTGAAGAAGGAAGAAGAAAAGAAGAAGAGGACTGCAAGCCCAGAGATGGATGGAGAATCAACCTCTGTAAGAGAGAACAGGGGGGAAACAATGCAATTAATGGAGCCGGTGCAACCTGAAACAACGCAATCAGTTGCGGCCGATGAAGGCGAAGAAGGAGAAGCTACCCCCCTGATGCGGCATCACAAGGAGAATTCGCCGCAAGGGTCTATCGTTGACCCTTTAATTTTTATCAACACATTAGAAGAAAAGGAAAGGAGGAGAAAGAAAGAGGAAGAGAGACAAGAGAAAATGGAGCAGGCGAAACTCATCACCGCAGAGGGTGATAGAAGAAGAAGACTGCATGACGAGGAAATTCGCCGCAATAACGAGATATCGAGGCTTGAAGAAAAAAGGCGGATTGAAGAGGAAAAACGCCTTTCGTTGGCTTCTGAGTAGTTTGTGGAGGAGTTTGAAAGAGAAGTGAGAGAAGAGGAAGAAGAAGAAAAGAAAAAGAAGGTAGAAGAAGAAAGAAGAATGAGAGAAGAGAAGGAGAGGAAGCGCGAAGCCAATAGGCAGCGTTTAATTAAGAAGAAGGGCAAGGAACTTGTCGAGCGAGAGAAGGAGAAACAATGCAAGGAACGAGAAAGAAAAAAAAGGCAAAAATCCCACCTTGCGTTGGCCAAAGGAAAGAGCAAAGCAGTCGCAGAAAGCAGCAGGCCCGCGTTGGGAAAGGCGCTTCCATCAAGAAAGAAAGAAAATGATGACTTGTTGATGGAGATGGGCTTTTACCCTGTGCCAATGCCACTACCAGACCTCATCATGAGCGTGATCATGGAGTAGGGTTAGGACACATTTTGCCAGTGCCCAGCCATTGTTGTTCCAAAGGTAGTGCGTGACTTCTACCATGGACGGTTACATGGCACCAGGGATGTGGTGACCATAAAAGGGCAAGTGGTGCCTTTCAGCGCAAGGGACATCAATGGACTATACCAAATGAAGGATAACTCGGATGCAACGGGCAATAAAATCATTGATGATCCCACGGAACAACAGTTGGATGATACGCTACGAGTATTAACGCAACCGGACACTAAATGGTCGGTTTCTTTAAAAGGCATCAAGACCCTGGCGTCCAAGACTTTGCTTTCGGAGGCAAGGCTTTGGGTTTATCTGGATAAAAAGCGGCTGATCCCAACTTCCCATGACAAGACAATTTCAAGGGATCGAGTTATGGCTGCATATTGCATTGCGCGTGACATTCCAATCGATGTAGGCCGATTGATCACAAGTCAAATTCGAGGCTTTGTGGGGCACATTAGAGGACAATACTTCTTTCCATGGATGGTCTCAAGTCTATGCCTGTCAATGGGTGTAGGCATTGAGGAGGAACCCATGCAAGAAGTCCACGACCTCATCAATATCAAAATCCTGAGGTTACTCCTCAAAGACTCCCCACATTGCCCAGGGTTACCTTTAAAGAGGCCCGCAATCGATCTCAATACGCCACAAGAACCCAGGCCAAAGAGACAATGCAAAGATGATAAGGGAAAAGAAAAGGTCCAAGAATTACCATCATAAGAATTTGGACCCTTTACCCTTAGTCCGCCCTCCAAGCCCTCCAAGCCTTCCCGCACAACCTTCTTCTTCCTCCCTTCCTGAGCACTTTACCAACCTTCTTCTTGCCCTAAATTCTCCAACAGCATATCCAGCAGCCCCATCCTCACCTTCAGCATCATCACTGCAACATTCCATTCCATCGCCACATATTGATGACCCACACGATTTGGGTGAAGACACCTCTGCCCAACCCCAAAATGTTGCTGGCGAGACATCGCAGGCACAACCTTCCATCCTCTCCTTAGCTACTGAGTTAGTAGAAATGCAGTCCCTTTTCTCCCAACAACAACAACTCTTCGCTCAACAAAAAGCCTTCTTCAACCAGAGGTTTGATGTGGTAATGGAGCAAATCGACGATATACAGTGCAGTGCTGCAACGTCAAGGGAAGTGTTGATCAATATTCAGCGCAACATTTATAAGGTCCATCAGCAGCAAAGACAGATTGCTGAGCGCAACCATGAGTACTTTATTTTTCTCACCACATATCTTCGTGGTCCCATGGTGCCTTTGCATCTCAAGCAACACTTGAATTTTGAAGAAGCTCCTTTAGTACCACCTCAAAATCCTCCTCCAGACCCTCATGCTCCTCAACAATAATCTTTACATTTTTATGCAGCCATTCTATACTTTTATTCAATTCATTATTTTTCTAAGTTAATGAAATTCTTTGATTCTTTGTACAGGTAACAAATTTTGTATTGCGTTAATTTTTTTTTAATTCTTTGTATACTTTGTTAATATTCAATACAATTGAG
Source organism: Benincasa hispida (assembly GCF_027475165.1). Lineage (NCBI taxonomy): Eukaryota > Viridiplantae > Streptophyta > Magnoliopsida > Cucurbitales > Cucurbitaceae > Benincasa > Benincasa hispida. The sequence goes on from NC_143483.1 coordinate 21,289,635, forward strand.
TAAATATTCTCTTCAATTGCTTGTGCCTTTTTCTTTGTTATCCTTTGTCAATATTTGTGATGTTCGTGATCTTTTGTTTTTGCGTTCTTCATTGTGCTGCCATGATGTAGAACATGTTTATACTTAGAAAAATTTCCCATACTTTGTAAATTCTAACTAACACTTAGTTAATTCGTAGCCTAGCAATACTTTACCTTTTATCTCTCAAAGTTCTGCTCAAAACTTCTTTTTGAAATTATTTTCTAAGTGTTTGTCTGTTTTGTCTAAACAATGCAATGAGGACCTTGCACATCTCTAAATTTGGGGGTGGGGAAGGTCTGAGCAGATGAGATCAAGAATATGCGGTCATTAAGAAAATGCATTCATTTAAAAAATTTTTAAAAAAATTTCAATAAATTTTCATACAAAACTTCTATGTCAGCGCAAGGGAAAACCTAAAAAATAATTCCAACCTGATAAGAGTTAGTTGTGAAAGGAACCTGCTCGTAGTTGGATGTTCACATGACACCTGTGGGAGCAAACCAAAATGAAGGTGGGTTTCCAAGAACAACGCAGTATGAAAATGAAAAAGAAAAAGGAAGAAAAGAAAAATAAATGCAAGAAACAACTCCTCTGAATATCATGAG